>NC_072854.1:28365987-28682550 GCF_028858705.1 Grus americana
AAGTTAGTCTTACTAAGTTAAAGTCACAAATAAATTAACCTAAATTTGTTTTTTGTTTTGTTTTGTTTATGTTTTGCCGCTGATGTAGCTGTGATTGATTGTTTAAGCATGTAAGTGAGGCAAGACTTCTCAGAAAGGTAGTATCTTGTACTAGAGAAACAGGTATAGCTGGAATAAAACAGCGACCTCCCTATGGTTTTCAAGATATGAATCGGGGAATAAAAATTCATAGTTTTATTTTTCATGATTGTTATTTTTCATATCTAGTGGATACTACATATGAACTCAATAGAGATTGTAATTTGTTAGCATATTAAAACCTTCGCCACATTATATACAAAGTTAACTTTACAGTGTCTTGTAAGCAGCAGTTACCTGTTTCTCTCTCTCTGTCATTCTAGGATTAGCAGCATCCTACTCTTCCTTCGCTTCGTCCCTCTTCTCCCCAAGTTCAAATCACCTTTTTCTCTCAAGCTGTCTAATTATATAAGACAATCAAGCTAAGCTTAGACCAACTCAACTATAAGGCTGCTGCCTTTGTGCCAAACCCAAGGAAAGACTTGTCTGCCTTAAAGCTGTCCTTTTTCCCAACTATGCAATTTTTTTTAGTAAAGGCAATATTTTCTCAGAAAATCTTGTATTTCATTTTTTACCACTGTACTGAAAATTCAAACCAAAACAATTATGCTTTTCTTTCAGAATGAAATAGTCTGTATCCTTTCAAAGTAATGTATCCATTTCTCTCCACTCCTAGTTTTTCATTTTGTTTTGCCTTTTTATGTTTTTTTTGGAGGACAGAGTATTGTGTGAGAAAAACTCAAAATGATGTCTCAATCTAGAGGTAAATTCATCTTAACAAAGGCCACAGGCACACTTTAATACTAACTTTCTTTAGCACTGCACAGTGTGTATAATGATCCTTGAAAATTCTACCATTCTAATTCGTGTTTCTCCTGTGAGGAAGTGGGGGAAATGGGAAAAGTAGGCTGTTTTGATATGGTTTTGCTTAAAACAGTTGTTGTCATAACAGAGAACAGCACTAAAACCCACAAATATTCTTAAATAATCTATGATGAATTGCTAATAGATCTGCTTTCAATAATCTTTGCTACTCCACTCAGTGTACATCAGTGTTATTTTGACAATTAATAGCAAACATAAAATATTCCTTTCTTATTGACAAGATTGTTTTTAGAGCTGTAAACACCTTCTTTACTCTTTCACGAGAGGCAACATCTGCCTTTCAAAAGAAAGTGCCATTTGGTCCATAAGAATTATGACTCCGTGGGCATGATGAAAACCCTTAAATCTTTGCAATTGAACTTTGAAAATAAATTATATCACCAAGCTATTCACACCACAGAATTTATACCTTGAAAGGATAATTCCACTGTAGGGTTTCAGATGTAGCAGAGAGAGTCTTGGGTTGGATCTTGCACCACTGAAACCAATGGTAGTTTCATTAATGATTTTCAAGATGGGAGCATTGTTTTCTATGGTGAATTACTTGTACCACTTTCCAGTTAAGAAACTAGTACTTGGAATTTTTTTATCTCTCTTCAGCCCCTCCACCTAAGCGAATACGCCATACATATTTTCATTTTATTCTTATCTTAAAGCCTGATTCTGGAATGATGATCTAGCTGTGTATCATTTGGTAAACATTACATATTAATCTTTCCTGAATTTTTGTAATATAGTCATCTTAATGATGCTTCTGGGTATTTAGTGGGTACCATCTGTCTGGAAGAATGATCACATATAAAGCAATGAGGTTTCTTTTTTTCTATTGCATCCTATGAAATAATTGGATGAAACTGCAGTTTTCAAAAGCAGGACAATTAGATACTTATAGCAAAACTTTTGCAAAGAAATGTACTGTAATGAAGTAGAAGAAGCAGTAAAGTTCATTGTATGGAGAACTTATAATTTGGTAAAAGTTGTTAAAAAATGCATTCACTCAGTTATTTAAATAGTTTACATGGATCCATTTTTTTCATCTACTTTAAACACTGTGGGCTCTCTCCAAATTACCTGAAGAAGTGAATTAATTCCCTCTTTTACATCCTGAATTTAATTTTTAACTATCTGTGTTTTGAACTTAGAGGGTAAAAATATCCAGTGATACAATCACCTGGCTGATGAAGCACAATAAAGGTGGCATTATGGGATTTTTCTTGTTTTAAATCACTGCCACCAAAGTTTCTTAAAGAAAAACAAAAAAGTGATTACACTGTATTAATCTTGTAACTTGATCTAAAAATTATTTTGCTGAGCACACAAAATGTTAAGTAATGGAATGCAGAAGGATCCCATAACCTTCTGCTGGAAATAATTCAACCCTGACTTTTAAACTTAGAGTTCTTCTTCCATGGCAATATAATATCCCATTAATAACAACAGAGCAGATAGATAAATAGAGTGTTGTCACAGCATATTGCTCAAATATCAGTTTTTATCAAAATGCAGTCTGAGCTAGTGAAAAATTTGCAATTCAGAGGAAGTTCACACATATAAAAAAAGATCTTAAATGAAAATTTTTTTACTACTGGGCAAGGAAATGCTAATTATAATGTTTTTTACTAACTAAATAAAACCCACTTATTTTATTGCAGATAACATATATTAAATCTAGAGCATAGTCTAGGATTTGTAGGAAGATAGACTTAGTAGTACCTACCTTAAAAAGAAGGGAACAGAGAAAGTCTGAAGATACAGGAATGAAACTGGGATGCTTCTTCCTCCATTATATGCTCCTGAAGGTCAGTATGGAAGAAAAGTCTCCTACAGTTTTCAGTTAGACTTCTGGTTTCCCTCTCCTATCCATCACCCTTAGGCAATTTAAGGTGCTGTAGCAGGTGTCTAGAAGTGATTCTTGGAAATTTAGCATGGTAGTTTGCTCATGTTGACCTTGTTTAAATATTTGAATAAATCTTTCCTTTTCTTTAAGTGCCAGGAAGGGTCAATTTTAGTACAGTGGGCAATTTTAGGTTCGCTGTGGAGTAGGTTGGTCATATGCATCTTTTGGTTATGCAAAAATTTATGTGGGCTTGTCAGAGAAAGTAAAATTAAGGAAATAAGCAATAGCATTAACCGTCTTAATTCTTATGGCAGGATTAATCATGCTGTATGGTAAGTTCTATTATTGCTCTGCAGGAAGAGAATTTTCTGTCAATCACTAGGGATAAATTTGGGTCCAAAAAGAAGAGTTTCTGGGCAGAGAGAAGTAAGGAGTAAAGTAATTGAGATACATTCTCAGTTAAGCAACTAATATGAATTAGTTAATTGGAAATGACAAAGTTTTTGATAGTGGTTTTAAACAACTTCAAAAAATAGTTTTCAGTGACTTGAATTAATTATTTTTTAATGATGAGTTTGTAATTGTTATGATTGTTCATCACTACAACAGTAGCTTGAAGAAGTTTACTTTTTTCCCTGTTTTATAGAAATACCATACTTAAGAACTCTATATCCATTCAAGTAATTCACCCTTGTACTTACATATGATTCACAAATAAAAGCACAAACATTACAATTAAATATAAAAGAGGATTTATGCTTTTAGCAATGCACATCTGATTTCCTTGCATGGACTGAAAATATTACTGCTAAGTAAACTTAAATTCACCATATCAGTATTTTCAGGGTTTTTTTTTTTTTTGAAATATAGCATTTGGCTCTGTAGAACAATAAAAAGTCATATATCATATGCTGAAATTGGGAAAATTTCAGTTACAGTTAAACCGCTTCAAGAAGACTTAAATATATATCTGCTATTTCACACACAAAATTTTTCGCTATTTCATTCAAAAGAAACGAGAAATACTTAGGAGCTGAGGTGCTATTCTATACCTTTTCCCCATGGAATTGTAAAAATGCATGCAGAAATAGAATCTAACAAGTCTTGCATTTAGAAATTTAATACTTGTTGTCTTCTACCTTTGATAATACATTGACATAGATGTTAATTAACCCTGTTATATCTTTAGCTGTGTAATATATATATGTATATATACACTTTTGTTCCCACATGTATATCCACTTTTGTTCACTCTTCTACAAACTCTCTTTAGTC
Organism: Grus americana; assembly: GCF_028858705.1. Lineage (NCBI taxonomy): Eukaryota > Metazoa > Chordata > Aves > Gruiformes > Gruidae > Grus > Grus americana. The sequence continues at coordinate 28,370,063 of NC_072854.1, forward strand.
ACCTAGTAACCTCATTCAGTTCTTTCCAATGGTCACTGAAGTTTTGTTATCCGAAGTTTACATGGAAATATCCTTAGAACCTGGGGAAAGCCTTGGTCGCCAGGAATCCAGAGGGACCAGAGGAGGGTCTTTTTAAATGCATAGCCAGTTTTCTGAAACATACCCCTGCAGCCATACTATATTTTTTTGACTATTTTCAATCATCTCCTATGTGTGCTGTTAGCTTGTAAACAGTTCATAATTTCTTTATAAAATGGGGTTAGCAGGAGAACAGGAAGATCTGACAGGTTAAATCCAAATCCCCATTCACATGCTGATCCACACGCATTGCTTTGCAGAAGAGGCTTCTTTGGTGCTGCAAAGCGAGTGTTCTGGCTGCCTTCTAGGACGTTTTCCCTTTTTGAGTATGCAAGCAACATTTTCCTGTTCATCAGAAGAATGAAGTAAACCCGATTAGATTTGTTCTCCATCTGGGAGCAGGAAATTAACTTTGAAAATGATTTAAATGTCTTGCCTGGGGAGGGACTTTTACCACTCTGAGTTCAATAGTTCAATTTGACAGAGCTTTCTGCCAGATTTCTAATGCATAATAGTTAGGTGTAAGGGATGAAAATGAGGTGGAATTTTTAGATTATATTAGCTGAATTCTTATATTGAGGTTGCTGTATGTTTTTGTTCTACTGTTATCAGAAAAAGCTGAAGAGGAATTATGGCAAAGAGGGCTGCCTCCATTAGTGTGCAGTATAGCAGATTTGAAGAAGGATGCAGTTAGGGATGAAGACTTGATGTTCCACAGGTGTTTTGGGGTTTTCACTTTAGACTAGCTTTAGTCTGGTCCTATGGACTGAATGCTTGTGGTGGGTTGAGCCTGGCTGGGGGCCAGGTGCCCACCAGAGCCGCTCTCTCACTCCCCTCATTCACTAAACAGGGGAGAAAAGGCATAACGAAATGCTTGTGGGTCGAGATAAGGACAGGGAGAGATCACTCACTAATTATCGTCACGAGCAAAACAGACCAAACTTAGAGAGGGAATTCATCTAATTTATCACTAGGCAAAACAGAGTAGAGGAATGAGAAAATAAAATCAACTCTCAAAACACTTCCCCCCACCCCTCCCATCTTCCCGGGCTCAACTTCACTCCCGGCTTCAACCTTCCCCCCCTCAGTGGCACAGGGGGATGGGGAATGGGGGTTACGGTCAGTTCATCTCACGGTGTTTCTGTCGCTTCTTCATACTCAGGGGGAGGACTCCTCTCATCATTCCACTGCTCCAGCATGGAGTCCCTCTCACGGGGTGAAGACCTTCAGGAGCAAACTGCTCCAGCGTGGGGTCCCCCACGGAGTCACAAGTCCTGCCAGCAAACCTGCCCTGGCGTGGGCTCCCCTCTTCACGGGTCCACCGATCCGGCCTGGAACTTGCTCCAGCGTGGGCTTCCCACGGGCCGCAGCCTCCTTCAAGTGCCTCCACCTGCTCCAGCGTGGGGTCCTCCACGGGCTGCAGGTGGAATCTCTACACCCCCTCATCCTTCCTCCATGGGCTGCAGGGGACAGCCTGCTTCACCATGGCCTTCACCACGGGCTGCAGGGGGATCTCTGCTCCAGTGCCTGGAGCTCCTCCTCCCCCTCCATCTGCACTGACCTTGGTGTCTGCAGAGTTTCTTGCATCTTCTCACTCCTCTCTCCGGCTGCAAAAGCTCGCTCTCTCTAAGTGTTTTTCTACTTCTTAAATATGTTATCACAGAGGCGCTGATTGGCTTGGCCTTGGCCAGCGGCGGGCCCGTCTTAGAGCCGGCTGGCATTGGCTCTGTCAGACACAGGGGGAGCTTCTAGCAGCTTCTCACAGAAGCCACCCCTGTAGCCCCCCCCGCTACCAAAACCTTGCCACGCAAACCCAACACAGAGGATTTAAAGATATGACTATGAATGCATCCTGAGGTGAGGGAAATGAGTCCTCCATTTGTAGTGCAGTTTGCATGAGAGCTCCAGTGGTGAATGAGATGTAAGAAACACAGCTCCTCAGTATTCCCTCTTTTAATGGAGACAGTTTCATACTCTTCGAGGCTGCCACTCTTTGATGTCTAATTCTCCGGGTATGAAGTAGAGGATAGATGTCTAACAGTAAGTGGAATTTCACCAGGCTCCTAATTTCTGAATTTCAAGTCTTCCATTGCAATAGCCATGTCCCATCATGAATGTAGCTGTGAATTCCAGAATACACTGAAGGCATCAAATAATTCCTTGATTCTCTGGCAACTTGAATCATCATTGCCTTCAGCATTTATCTTTCATTTATTTAATTCCACAGGTCTTTAGAGAAACACAGTCTCAGAGAGATGTCCTCAGTTTCATCGAAATTGAAAGGAAAGTATATAGTCCGAATTTAACTGCACCAGTTATTAGCCTCAAGTGCCAATGAGTTATTTACAAGTTAATCTGAGACTATATAGTTTTAGGCATCAAAAATACCGGATGCAGCTGAAGTGTGAAAGGTGAGAGGCCAAGTTAAACAGCAGCAACAACAAGCCAAATACTGTTATGGTAAAGCGCCGTGAAGTTCAAACAGGACAGCCAAATACACCACTCTCCAGGAAGCAGAAACAAGAGATACGTTGAAGTGAATGCTAATACATGGCAGGAGTATGAGAGCTACAAGGGAGAAAGTAGCCATTAGACAGGATCTGGAAAGATGTCCCTTAAGAATGGAGAGTAGGGTAATGACAGTGAAGGGTCTTTATCTGCTTATTAGAAACAAAAGTCAGAGTAAGGCCTATCAAAATATCTGTGTACACAAAGGTGTCTTGAGGACAGGAGGAAACAGATTAACTGGAGCCTTAAGAAACTAGATGACCTGTGAAGTTGTTTCATCATTTGAAAGCCTTTATATCTGAAGTTAGATCAGATGAATCTCATGTGCATTCCGTTCAATATATACATATGTGCAGTTTAATTCCATTGATTTGCTAGCACCTGATGGATACCCAAAGATAAAATTGGAGTTAAAGGGGAAAAAATCAAGCATTTCTAAAATGGCTAAACTTTGGAAACAAGGGTGTTTTATTACCTAATGACTCAGCTTCAAGGCATGGAGAGACATTGGTTAGGCTAATGAAACTGTGCTTGTGAAGCTGTGCAGTCATGTAGCTTGTACCAAGACAACTAACCAGACACTTCTTCCAGAGGAAGCAGCTCATTGGTCTGGGATACGAGAACTTAACCCTGACACGGCTTGTTCTGCGGTGCCACAGGTGAGGCACTTCAGATTTTACCTTTTAAATAAAATCATTTTGCTTACCATCAGTCACATAATCTAGTCAGTAGCATTTACTCTCATTTAGTCAAAGTTTTTCTCTGATTAAAGCAATCTGCCTCATACTCTCACACTGCTTTTGTCAGGGAGAAGCAATAACAGAGGATGAGCCACGAGTCAAGGAAGGGCAGCCCTGGCAGAAGCAGGGAATGCGACTTTACTGACCAGACCAAAATTGAGCAGGACTGGCATGGTAATGGGAAAAGGTCCTTCCACAGTCCTAGACAAGGTGAGGCTATGAGTTGTATCCAGGGTCCGTGCAGGAAAAGCTGGAGACAAGACTGGAAACATGGCTACAGCACAGGTCTGAGGGCTGTCCAGGAGGTATGGCATCTCTGGTACGGGGACTGACAGCCCTGGGCTGGGCTGAATAGGGGTCCTGGGCTCTGGCAAGGTGTGGGAAGACCTTGTGGGTCTGGATAAGGACAGAAAGGGATGGTAGCACCCTCAAGGCCCTGATAATTTGATTAAACATTACCTGACTCTATTGACAAATCTTAAAGTTCTGTTTTGATTGTATCATCTAAGCTATTCTCAGTCTTTATTCTCTGAAATTTTCTAGCTGCAGAAGTGATTACATTTTCTTACTATTAGTGGAGATGAGCCAATACCAAACATTTGAACTGAACTTTCTTGGTCTTCTTTGAAGAAAGCTACATATGGTTCCAAGTCCTGCGTTTAATAGCACTCCTCTGTCATTAAATTGTATGATAATGCTAATGATATTTCTATAATGGTATAGCCAGTAACATCATAACTCCATTTTGAAATGGGGTTTAAATGTGGATTAGTCACTTATAAAATCCAGCTGTTCCAGCTACTGAACTGTTATATACTGTGTGCACCACAAAAGGAGCTTAGTCTGGATTGCTCTGCGAGGACGGGACCCTATGTCATGACCATTTTGGTGTTTGACCATAAAAACCTTCATTCTACACTAGAAAAGGCTGTAGAATAGGAAAACAACATAGATCGCAAGGGATATTTAATATAACCAGATAGGTTCATCACCCTCCACTCAGCTTGCCGTGTCCCCACTCGCCAGCTTCAGAGATAGGACTCCAACCGAGCAAGAGGTACCACCGCGTTCTGAGCTGCAGTGCCAGTATTTAAAAGGGGCAGAAAATGTTTTACCTGAACTCAATCTCTTCAGATGCAGAAATATTCCAACTTACTTTCCTTCAAGTACTAGAAATCACTATTTGAAGAGGTAATTTCTTGTTTTTCTTGTTCAATTCATTTATCCCTTGCCCCTTCGACTGCCTAGATTTTCTGCCTTTGTATGACTGATTAATTTTTAATGTGTTTATGCTTCATTTTGCAGATATGCAATAAAATATGTTTTGTGATAGGCAACCCCCAACACTATATTTTCCAGCTTTGTGCAATGCTTCTGATATGAATGGAGGCACTTCACAGAATTTCTGGGTCATAAAGCAGCAAAGCCACTTTTACCATTAATAGGGATGAGACTGTAAGTTACACTCTTTCATGTTTAAAAATTTAATAACCAAGCAAAATACAGAAGGATACAAGGTTTGGAGGAACAAAGCATATAAATTGTGACGTTTCCTTTCAGAAGAAACATGGATGATAATAAAACTCTGGTGTTCTCATCAGAAAGGAGGAAAGATTTTTTTCCCTCCTCTATGTATGGGATACACTTACAGTGCTATTGCACAGCCATAAGATTTTGTTTGTACTTGGAGGATAAAAATGCCCGGGCAAGCTTTTGTTCTAAAGGAAGAACTTTAACAAAATATACAGACTGGAAGGAGGGGGATGTATTAAAGTCAACATAAGGGAATAAACTAATTATGGCTGACTGGGTCTTGAATATTTATAATGCAGCCAGCAGCAGCTCCCTTTGGGCCACTTGTTTACCAAGCCTGTTGAATTTATATGCCCTGACAGGACACATAGTTCTGAAAAGAGCTATGTGCATAACATCAGATATGGCTGGAATACTTGCAGGCTGTAAGGCTGCGTACACTAACGCTGTGTCTTTCAAGAGAGAGAGGACTTTGGGGTACCTTTCCTGCTGAAAGTGTTTAGGACAGATATCTAAAAAGGAAGGTTTAGGAGGCTGAAAAATGGGACCTACCGTTTTGACAAAAAGGTCAACCTTTGCCCCCCAGATGATGCCAGGGTTGATCCTGGAACCAATTTCACTAAGCAAGACACTAATTTCAACAGTCTGTCCCACCCCACTTCACATTTCTGTCACAGAAAGCAGCATTTCGTCTTTGAAGACCAGTACAAAATCATGGTTTGCATCAGCTGTAATGGCAGAAACAGAATGAAATGAAACTCTGCCTTGATGTGGGATCAAGCATCACATACCTGTGACCAGGACTGACGAACGACTGCCTATCCAGGTGGCAAGTGAAATATTTTTTCCCTCCTCCCTACTGTCTATACAGTAACTTACCAGCAAATCTTCCCATTTGGCCTTTTAAAAGTAGGAAAGATCAAATGGGGGGGGAATATTTAAAAATAACCTTTGAAAAAGAATAGCTTTGAAAAATGTGGTTGCAGCACAGTTGCACAACAGATTCAATTCCTATGAGATTGGGCTGTCAGAAAGCCTTTTCACCCATTGCTTGTTCACATACAGCCAGGCCAGACACTGAGCTGGAGGGGCGTCATACGGATCTGAAAGGGGAGAACTATTATTTGCAAGCAATGTCATGAACAGCCCGTGCTGATCTAAACTTCTGGGGTGGGGGTTGGGGGTATTTTTGGACAGTCTTGGCTCATCACCCATCCCAGGCATCATCTGCGGGGAGACTGATGAGGATGTCCTATTTGCAAGCCATTTAATTCATCTCTGCGAGGCAAAAGGCACTCCAGCTTGTGTTGCACAGGTAGTGAGTGATCTGAAGAGAAAGGCAGTAGAGCCTCCTCTCTCTTCATCTCCTCCTCAAACTGTTCATCCACTGGCCCAGTGGATGAGTGGAGGTCCTTGCAAATGTGGGTGATCTTCTCTAGATTTGCAGAGTGAGCTAGTGATGGGCGGATATAACAACTGCTAATGGGCACAGAGTAGTAGCAAATGACGGCTCTCTCAGAGCAAAGGAAGGGTGGCAAGGGGCTGTGGGGAGCAATCCACCACTGCTGTGCTTACTTTGGGGGTGACAAGGTAGTGTGCCACTGCTAATCACATGCTGCAGTCCCAGAGCTGCACGGGTGGCAGAACCAGGGATGGACTGCTGCGCAGTGCATGCTTTCACTGTAGTTTAACAAGCACACTCGATGATTCTGTGCAGTTTTTGTACATATGCCCTTGGAAATGTTATTTTTTTTTCAAAACACACTTCAGAGAAAGTGCTCTGTCATTCCAGATTTTTTTTATTTTTGCTGGCAATTACAAAAAGCCCTTCAACTGAAATGCACAACGCTCTGTCCTTCATGGGTCTAAAAATTGGGTGAAATCATGAGATTTTAAACTGATTTTATTTTAATGATGTTTAAAAGAGGACAAAGGTGTAAAATCTGACACAAACAAATCTCTTATGCTACCAGCACTGTAAAAGTAGCATGTGAGTTGAGTTCCTATTCTTGGAAAAAGGTGCATGAAACATACTCACAAAGAGAGAAATAATTCACCACTTCACTGTGTGTTAAAAAGTCTGCCTATTCCTTTTCTGATTCATCAAGATAGCTCACTGAACAGGGCTATCTGATAGCCTAAGACTCAGGCACACTCAGTACACTAAAAACTCCTATGAGCAGTGGGGGGAAAAAATGAGCCAACAAAAGACGATGGGCATTGCTAAAATTCATCCTTAATAGAGAAGAATGGGTGCCCAGCACAGATATGATGTGAAAGATTTTTTTCATTAGCATTTATCCTTTATGCTTTATTAATGTCACATCACATTTAAATTCTGCTAAGCATGCAATGTACAATCGTTTACATTCAATATGAATTCAGACCAACACATTTAGAGAATCATGCTGAATGAGGAAATGACCCCAGGACTCTCTGTTAGCTGTATGGAGTGCCGTGCACTTCTCTGATTATCCTGACATTTCAATGTCACCATTGGCCTGCTACATATGGCTGAGGATGCATCTTGGTGATCATAAAATCTAAGTCTTTACAGAAGGCACTTTGGAAAAATTATTTAGATGATAGTTCAGTACATTTCCAGCTTAAAACCCCCCACAAATACACACACAAACAAAACCAAAAAAAGCTTGTTTGTTGGTTTGGTTTATTTTTTTAAAAAAAGGATCCAGGTAGAAAGGAGAGATGAAAAATGAAAAGCAATGAAAAGCAGAATCATAACCATTACTTCTTTTATTTGTTTGGGGAGCAGTAAAGAGAAAAATGATACATAACTTCCTAATGTGAGAAGCAGAAGTATCAAAGACATAAGCTATCACAGATTACCTGTGTAGCACAACGTACCAACAGAAAAACCCCTTTTCTGCATCTCACTGACAGTGGAAGGGGGTTAGCACTTCTCCTGAGTGGGCGTGGAATCCCACAGCCATCCAGGAGCTAGGGTTTTTTTCTCCCAAATTACATTTTCCTGTGTAGAACTAGAGAACATTGTGCAGTAACCCAGCTAAAGTATGAGGGATTGTAGGTGGTAAGGAACTGATAGTTTCCGAATCAGAGACAGATGCCTACGTGGGCAGGGCTGTTACCACCTGAAGCCTCAGCTCTGGTTGATGGTTGGTAGTAGAAAAGCAGCACACCGGTTTGCAGTATTATCAGAAAGCCCAACTAATATATAGGAGTAAAATATAGCCCTCACTTTGATTCAAGAAGGGTCAGACATTTCCAGGTTTGGAAGAGAAAGCTTGTATTGTTTGTTTATTCTGGTTGGTTTGTCAGCCTTGTTGTCCAAAATTTCCAGTCCATCACCTGTGCATAAAAGTCACACAATTTTTTTATTTATGCAAACCATGCATTTCAAATATTACCACAACTGGACTGGTAGTGTTATAATAATAATATTGTTATTCTACTCAAGATATATCCCTTTCCCAAAAGAAGAGTGGCATTATATTTTACTGGCTATTCCAGCAGCAGAAATCAGGCAGAACATGTGGAATTGTTACACTATCTGAAAGATGTTAACTATAGCTGCATTCTGAATTTCATCCACAAACTACACAGGCAAGCTCTTCAGAGAAAACAAGACAGAGAATTGTTTGCTCCTGAACCACAAAGCATGAATGCAGTGCTTATTTTCGCTCTCATTTTGCATCCCAGGGGTAAAAGAAAACTCCTCAATTCATTGTTGAAGTGTGCAAGATGTTTGTTTACTTCGATTGGATGAAAAGGTGATATTTCAACAGTGTGTACCCATATATTCCAATTTCATAGAACTTCTGATGCTGAAAGACTGTGTGTTGGCTTTGGGGATAAAGCGAATCGTTTGCTTTCTGCTTAGGTATTTATCATTCATGCAGTCTCTCATTGTTGGAATTCCTTGAACCAACTAAGTGTTTATAACTGCTTATTTAAAACTACTTTTCAGAGTTCTCAATATAGCACATGAATATGTTATGGTTGTGACTACTCTAATACATTAGTTCTTGAATGTTATTATGGGTTGAATGTTTTAAATATGTTTTTTCTTTCATTTTCTTCAGCTGTGTCAGTAGTAATTTCTAGTTTATTTCCTAGGGTATATTAGATGACCTACTGAGATAAGACTTAGTGAAGTTAATTCTCATTCTAAATGCAATACATTTATAAATCAATTTCAGTGTTTTCATATGGGGAAAAATAGAAGCATAGCAATTCCAGATACTTTTAAAATGTAAAACTTCATGCAAAAATTTCAAAGTGCATCCTTAAATTTAGACACACAGTGTGTTTTAAGGGCTGAATTTCAAAGTTGTCACATATCTATTTCACTTGGTAAGGTAGTATATAAATATCACCCAAATATGTAAGGAAGATAAAATAACCTGTGTAATTAGTATAAGAAACCATGGCAATATTTCAAGGTCAAGTGTATTGTACTTTGTTATCTATCATATTTCTGAAAAGTTATACTTTTCCTTTGCATGTTTGCTTCTCAGTTCGTGCTTATTGTATTGTACGGCTCTTGAATATGCACGTAAATGGAATTTGACACAATTGTGAAGAAAGTTATAGAAAGAAGGCACCTTTCACCTGGCATGATATAGTTGTACACTTACCAAATGAGCTTTCATTAAAACACAACATGCACAACCCCCTTTTTTATAGTTTAAACCCCAAGCTTCTCACAGGTGCTTATAAGTAAGACACTTTTTTCTTCATCCACTTGTTTTGAGCGGATGAAATATCATCAAATGAACATGTCAGAGTACAAGAGGAGAGTTATAACTTGGTATCATACAGGAGCTGCAGCCAGTAAATAACTTCATTCTCTCCTATGTGTTATATTATCTGTCCAGACACATGGTTAGATTGGTTGTCATAGCCCTAAATATCCCTTCCTCATCTGTCGGCTGTCTTGCTAGCATTGCCTGGATTGGTTTTTGTTGGGCTGTTTAAACATCATGTTTAGGCACAGTGTATTTTCTTGTCATTCAGTTGCATGTTACTCCATTCTAGGAAGAGTCAAGTCTTATGGAAAATCATTAGGAAATCAGAGAATGTCACAACAAACCTCTTCCCTTATCAATGGGAATGCTGTGCTGTTTCAGTGGGAATTCCTGAAGCATGAATGTGCTGTTTTTCAGACCGAATTTTCCCCAAGTCTCTGCTTTGACAGAAGGTGCTGTAACTGAGCTGTAAGGGATTTTTCTGTCCGTACTATCTGAGATAATTTTTTAAAGTCTCTTTGACACCTTTACACCTCCTGTCATGATAATTGAAGTACACACTCAACTAGTAATTAATAAGGATGCTAGGCAACCATCTGGCAGGAATATTTCTGGGGTTTGTGTCTACATAAAAGTAGCTGCAAAAAGTAGTGTGGAAAGAAGAGCAGAAGATTTACTGGTTCAAAGCAGCTGAGTAGAAAGTCAGGTGTAAGAGTGACCCGTAAGACAGATCACACCGAGTTCAGGCCAAAGGTGTAGCTCTCTCAGTGGCTGCTAGCAGGTGCATAAGGAGAGTATCTGAAAGATGGCAGATACGGATGGATCTTTCCCTTAGTTCACTTGCTTCTGGCAAAAACAGAGATTAACTATCTTTGCCTCACAAAAGGAATGCTTGGGGAGAGCTGGGTAAAGTGTCTTTCTGATAGTCACAGGGAAATTCTGGTCAATTCCTTCTCAACACCAGAGCTAAGGGCGATGCTGCGGCATAGCAGTGGGTTCAATGTTTACCCAGACCCGCAGCCTCCATTGCTTTTCTTATCTGCAGGTGGTGGCCAGAACCAAATAAAATTAACAAGAAGTTGGATAGCTTCCATCTTATTTGACTGATACCAAAGATGACACAGGCTTTTTAGCCTCCTACAGCAACAGGCAAGGAAATCCTACGCGCAGCTCTATCCCTCATTCTTTAGAAACTAACTGAATTACGGATCTTCTAGGAGACATTTGAAGGGGTTTATTCTGTGTGTACTGTTGGCATTGAAGTGGCTTTAATACAGAGAAAAGCTTTAAAGATTTTTCTCATTTTTTTTTAAGTAAAACAAAATCCAGCAGCTCTTTGTGTGGATAATTACATGGAGCAGGTTTGTCTGAACTGTGTTTCAGGGAAATAAAATACTCCTCAGATAACATTTTATTGTCTGCAGTTTTTGGCACTTTTAGCTTCTCTAAATGAGATGCTTTAATCAGAAATAGGATTATGTAAACCCTGTGCTTGACAGTTCCCATTTTTAATACATAAAAATAAATTGTTTTGTTTAATGTTTAAGATCACCAAAAAATATGAGCATTACTTGAAAAAATAACCTTACTGACCTTCCTTTTTTTAAGATAATAAAAGTAAATTTCACCAGATTTTACTGAGCACTGTAATAAAATTTTGCTGATCCATGGAAAATAGAACTTTAAAGGAGTAGAGAAGCCACTGATGTTACCATTAGCCATTTATTTTGCTTGGAATAAGAAATAAGATGAAGCAAAAGTACATCTCTCTTTAAATAATACCCAAGTGATGCTCAGGACATAACAGCTACACTGGAAAAGAAGAGGCCTGCTGAAGCCATGAATGCAAGAGTCCCCTCAAAAGCCAAAAAAAAAAAAAAAAAAGAAAAAGTTGTTTTTCTTCTCAGAAGCACAAATATTTAAGTAATATTATCAAGAAAATTTTAGCAATATTGCTTTTTACATAGTGAAAATAGGAATGAATGCTACAAACAAAAATTGTGGCCATAGAGTGTCATAAATTAAAGAAAAAAAAAAATTTCCTGTAAGGAAATGTCAGCACTAAAGTGCTGTGAACAATTCATTCCAGCTCTGGTCTGCTATGGTCAGGGCTACTGCAGGCTTTACTGTGCATCCTAATGGCTAAGAAATTGAGATTTCATGAAGATTATGTCTATATGAATGAAAAAAAAACCCCAACCATGCAGTTTTGGAGGGAGATAGATGCAATTTAATTTCATTTTTCTTCTTGTGACATGTAGTAAAAGCCTTCTAAGCCGCTGCAAGATACTCTGCTTGTTATTCTGGACATCCAAATGATGAAGAGATACAGTTCCAAGAAGTTTTGTGCTTAAAAGCAATTTACTCGGTAAGATCAAAATGATATACTATCTGTCTCCACCCTTTTGATGATCATGATGCTAGCTTGCCATAGCTCCCTGATTAATAACCACTACAGTTTTAAATATAATTTCAAAATACTGCTAGGGTCATTCTAAATGATGAAAATAATTGGAATGTTGCTGAGTGATGACTGATAGTTCAGACTAGATTGGCCTTTTGTGTGGGTCTTGCTGATGGAAATTGAAATTTTACTTGTAGCTTTTGCAGACAACTTTCCTATTTAATACAGTATTTTTATATAAAAATTAAATTGCTGCATGTGAAGTTAATAACTTCAGCCTCCTTAACATGACTCAGACTTTGCAGTGGTTGAGATATGACAGGAAGGGGAAAGTGACCAGAAAGTGTCTGGGCAGTTTCTGTATCATACAAACATTGACTGTACTCGTCTCCTCCCTCCTTACATCACCTTAGACCATTGCTGGGTAATGGAAGGCCCTTATTTCCAGGCTGGGGCACAAAGATCTGCCATTTGTAAACTTTAGAGGGTTCCGGTTATGTGATGGAACCTTGTATGTGAGCCGGAGTTAACTGAACTCACATTTGTCCATTAAATTTTGCCATTGGGCTTAATTCCCAACAGAAACAATGAATGATTAATTTCTTTTTAAGAATTATATTTTAGAAGATGGCATTTATAACCAAATATGATACAATTTCATTAGCTACTGATTATATCTCCCAAATTGGCAGGCTTTATCACTAAATTAAACTGAATTTAGCATCTTCTCAAACGTCAGGGAAAATGTTTCTATTTCAGACCTTGTGGTATTTGCAGTTCAGGACAGAGGAGCTGAAAGTCCTCAGTCATGTATTCACTGATTTTGCTAGCACCCAGCACAGAGTGCACTGCTAGAATGTCAGAATTTAGTGGGCCATGCTTTTTAATTAAAAAAATAGATAAAATTTGAGTATTACAAATGCAAGTTGGGCAGCTTTTTACTGGGGAGCTTAGTACTTCTTAAGAAAAAAAACATAAAAGAGGATAAAGGAATCTAGCATGTGAAAAACCCTCTGAGACGTGCAAAGTTTCAAAGTTTTGAATGGAAAACTTATAACATTGTCATTGTTAGCTAGAATATTTATAATATATAAATACCCAGGAAGAAATATGGAATAAGCTAAAAATGTTGTAAGGAAATTGAAAGCATCTGGACCCTAATCACAGCCTTCCCTCACCTCCTGTTTGCGAGTGCACAAGCAAGGCTGAGTTGGGCTTGCTTTCATGAGTCTGGGTGAATGCTGGTCTTCCTGGCAGACTCGCCCTTCTCCCCAAAGCAGCACAGGCTGCTTTTTCCACCATCTTCTGTTGTGCTGACAGGAGTGTTGATGGAGCCATTCCTATCCTGTACTCCTCACTGGAAGGCCTGGGAAATCATCCCATGACTCCTACTGGACAACCAGAAGCCAGACCCAATATTCCCCTTCTGGTGTCTGTGCTCAGGCAAGTGGTGAATAAAGAAAATCATAGAATCATAGAATCATTAAGGTTGGAAAAGACCTCAAAGGTCATCAAGTCCAACCATCAACCCAACACCACCATGTCTACTAGATCATGTCATGAAGTGCTACGTCTACACATTCTTTGACCATCTCCAGGGATGGTGACTCCACCGCCTCTCTGGGCAGACTGTTCCAATGCTTGACCTCTCTTTCAGTGAAGAAATTTCTCCTAATATCCAACCTAAACCTCCCCTGACACAACCTGAGGCCATTTCCTCTTGTCCTATCACTTGTTACTTGGGAGAAGAGACCAACACCCACCTGGCTACAACCTCCTTTGAGGTCGTTGTAGAGAGTGATAAGGTCTCCCCTCAGCCTCCTTTTCTCCAGACTAAACAACCCCAGTTCCCTCAACCGCTCCTCATAAGACTTGTGCTCTAGACCCTTCACCAGCTTTGTTACCCTTCTTTGGACACACTCCAGCACCTCAATGTCCTTCTTGTACTGAGGGGCCCAAAACTGAACACAGTACTCAAGGTGCAGCCTCACCAGTGACGAGTACAGGGGCACGATCTCTTCCCTAGTCCTAGGTCTCATTGCAGGGGAAAAAAATGTAATCCAGTCATGACTTGATGATGGAACAAGCCAAAAAGTGTCTCAGGATGGGGAGTCAGGAGTCACAGATTAAAAAATAATTACAGCAAGATACTTGTAATGCAAATCTTTCTCGGGAACTTTCTCAACTTTTTAGTTGTTGGGAGAAACTGCAATATGTAAGACTAGCAGAGCACAAAGTCTTTACAAAATCATTTTTCCTAGCTAAAGCTTCTGGCACTTGAAATGGCAAGAGGGCAGCTATAGCTTAGCTCACAAAGCTGCTACATTTTAGTCAGAAGGCAAGGAAATATGGAGAGATTTAAAATAAGTAACAGGAATTCAACATTTGGGTACTGGATTATACAAGGCACATCTGCTTTTCATGGCTCAGCTCAGTATCTGAGCATTTTATATAAACAGGCCATTGTGCAGGTAATGAGAACAGTGTGGGATACAATCCTGGAATCCCATCAGGGGCTGGTGGCCGACACAATGACAAGGAAACTCCCACCTTCTTAGCTACCTTTGGTCATTGGTCTCTATAACCTATGGAAAAAACCTTGCATCTTCATGTAGCCATGCAGTGCTGTTAAATTTCAGGGCCTGGCACACAAGAAATATTCATTTGACTCTCACCCATCATCTGCCTGCCTATGTGTTTGTCCTGTTGCAGACACCATGGACCTGCCCATGGACCATGGGTCACGTGCAGTCAGTCAGCAGCATGCAAATTGAGGCCCATCGGCTGGGTTTTAAAAGGATGGGCTTTAATATGCGGTCACAGCGTGGCAGAAAGGTGCCGTGAGCTGCTTGTGGAATCAGCAGCAGAACTATGCGTGCAAAGAAAACTTTCCAGCAAGCCCATTTATATCTCTGCTGCAGCCTAAAGGAGCAGGTATTCTTCTGTCATATGAGATAATGTTTGTACATTTTCATGCTGTACAACTGGATGTAGTGTTCTTTTCTGTGTTTGGAAAGAAAACAGTCTCCATCGCTTCGGTGATGTACCCGCAAACCTTCACACCATAGTTTTTAGCTTGGGCTAGGATCCTTGACTCCCTGCATAGCACCTGGAGTTCTAAACAGCACGCTCAACCCTAGCGACTTCTGAATCATGAACAAACCAAACTGGTCTGGCATGTGGCCCCAAGCACTGGCTTGCAATCATCTGTAATGTGAAATTTTTGGTGTGGTACATGGCATAGGTCTGGGCCAGGTGAGCCCAGCTCATGGGACAACATGAGTTTGGGACCTAGCATGCAGTTTGAAGTGTAGACATCTTTTCTGGCAGGCATGATGTTGCTGGCACAAAACTTCACGGGATCAAGTTCTGCTTGTTTTATAAACACTGGGTTGGCACTTTCCAGTGAGCTCAGCAACGTCCAGACTGATGAAGTCCTTCATACACAAGCAGTTATCTCCCTCTAGAGCAGTCTTGAAAGGTGACTGCGGATGGCCAAGGAGGCTCCCAGCAGGCAGACAAGCCTTGCTCCTTCATATTTGCATGGATAATTTGTCTTAAGAACAATAATGACAATAAAGGACTTGTTATCATATTTTTTCCTTCCCAAGTAAGCTATTTTTGGAAGTTAATGTGCCGCTCAGACTGATGGTCCATGCTGCCACAGTCTGATTTCAGTCGAAGGATTTATCCTTTGTGTTCTTACGTCTTCCTGTCTTTTTCAGTTCTACCTAACGTGAATGCTCTCGTAGCTAAAGGCAGGAAGAAATCCGTCACGTACGCAGCTCTCCCTCTAGCACGCCTTCCCCCTCTCTTTGACTTGCTCTCTCTCCTTTAATTGGGCTAGAGAGAAAACACTTAGCAATCTCTCTCCCTCTTTCCTCTCATTAGGCTAACGATGACATATTCTTTTTCCAGAGTGTCTTTAGGAGCACACTATAGCAGCCACTGCTCATTACTAACACTGGAGGAAGCAAAAGCTGGTGGCTTGATCCTGAATTTATGTAGATGCATGTAAATGAGAAGACATTTCCTTGAAATCAAATGTAATACAGCAGTGAAAAATCAATGGGGAGAGATCAGAATCTGGCTTGGTGGTGTTTTGAGACTCTGAAAGTGCTCATGTTATCTTATAACCTTACCATTTCTAATGAAGGTAGGCCTCAGGTACAATGATACAAACAGATAAACCTCAGGCTCGTAACATAATTTTTTAAGTCCTTTATGATATATTTTACCAGACTTTGTGTGTCAATTTTCCAGTTTGGTTTTCTCACTTTTATCTATATACTGACAAAAATTCAACATTTTTTCCACACACATGAAACTAGAACTGTTCTTTCTTTCATTTTTCCCAACCTCCCTACTTTTTCTTTTTCTTTACTTCCTTGCTTTTTGTCCTTCCTGCCTTCCTGCACTTTGGAAAAAGGTACTAATGAGCTCTAATAACCTCTCTGTACTTCAGTTACTGCTGCTAATTGCAATCAAACTTATCACCCATTTTTTACTTCTTTTTATTACCATAAAAACATTCTCAAATCCTACAGTCACATTATTACCTATATTACATTTGTCTAGAGAGCTAAAAAAAGAAAAAAGAAAAAAGTGATAATTAACCCACAAACAGTATAGGTTTCTGTACACCAAAGGAGAATTAGTTTTAATCGCTGATTTGGACAAGGCAGGCTGAGTGGAAGAAGAAACTGTATTTAATATTCAGCAGCATGAATGGGATATGGAAATGGATACATTCAACAGTCATTGCCTACAACTCATTTAATAGGATTATTAAGAAACCAAAGGTCGTACAAATTCGAAGCCTGAGTTTTAATTTGTCTATTGACTTCCATCAGAGGTGTTTAAATACTTGAAGGCATTGGTTAGTTTGCAAAGCCTCGTATTATGTCTGAGAGTGAGACAAATATTATGACCTTCATACAAAAGAGTAAACTGAGGCACGGAGGAGTAAAGTGGCTACTAGAAGTCCACGGAATGACAATTGCATCTAAAATAAACTAGAATTGAGAAAAGCTGGGATGAGACTGGAGCCCCATGTGGGTCATGTGTGGCTTCTCCTTTACATCAGCCTTTGGTCTCATCCCCTTTGGTCTTTTTCCACTTCAAGCCTAAGTCCACAGGCTCTTCTGTTGGCCAGCATCAGTGGGCAGGCTTCAGTTTCCCCGAGATGTGCCTAACCCTCTGTACAGAGGCATCGTTTCCAGAACTATGTCACAGCAATGCGCACGCTCATCGAATTTACAGGCAAATAAAGAGTGTCAGGACCTGACCGTGTTCCTTTGAAATACGTGCAAAATTAAGGATGATTTCAGTGAAGGAAGAGCTGAGCCCCGTGTCCCATGCCAGCGGAGCTTGCAAGGCGGCCTCCCTGCCGATTCAGTCACTGGCTCTCTGCTGAGGCTGTCGACAAAGGTGCCAATTAGTGCCAGTTGTGATGATGATTTTTGTGATGCCGACACCTGTCCACTATGAACTGGACTGTGACCACCATCCCATTTCCCATTAGATGTTGAGCAGCTGTCAGGTGGTAGCAGGGCTGAATGATGTATTAGCTTCTGTGCACATCAGTAAATCAGACAGGCTGTATTGTCTCTAAAATGCCTTTCATGTCAAATTATTTTAATCTCTCTTTAATAATGCAACTGACTTTGTTCCTTTGATTTTAGAGTGTTTTCTAGCTCATGGATTATTTATTCATTTAATATCAAGTAACATTGTGTGACAAAACAAAACAAATTCAAATGCAAGTGCAACCAGATTTTGAGCTGCAGGCACAAAAAGCACACTTCCAAAAATGTACTTACATAGCCTTTTAACAGTGTTTGGAGGTATAAATTGTGTAATTATAAACCTATCTGACTGCCTGCACAATTCCAGCTTGATGGACACAGAGACCTGTACAAAGGAGTGTTTGCAATAGACAGGTACAGATTTTTAATGTGTGCAGATTCGAATACAATGCATTGGTTCACTTTGGAGCACAAAAGGAGCTTTTTATATGCGGATGGAAGATAGGTCCGTATGTAGACACGTGCAGAGATCCTGACCAGAAGGCCGTTGTACGCGGAGGAGTTAGTGATCCACATAGCAATTACCCTGAACAGGCGCAGGCCTGCACGGTGCTGTGCACACAACGTGACCTTCAGGTCTGCGATGTGCTGTGCACATCCTCTGGCTGCAGGATAAGCCTCGCTGGCTAATTGTAACGAAGCAGCCCGTGGGCAGCTGCTGCTTGGTCCCTCCGATCGTACCACCTGTGGGTCACTGCCTTTATCTAAAACAGCAGCAAAAAATTCTCACGCACACACCTTTTTTACTTGACAGTGAAAGTGATAAATGGAGTTATTTTCTTTTAGGAAAACCTTACAGTAGCTCAGAATGAAATATTGAGTAACCTTTACATGGACAGGATCTGCACAGGATACTGCATCCTGCTTGGAGGCCCGTTCGATGGTGCATAACCCGGGTTTCTCAGCATCTGAAGAGATGTAAGATTACCCGTACTAACCTCTTTTTCTTTATAGTGTTAGCTGGAATAAATGGTATTTTAAGTAATACTTCACAGAGTCTGAGAGCCCTTCTTACCGGGAATACAATGAACCAGCACCTCCTGGTGCAAAATCATGTGTGTGGGAATGTGTGTGCTGCACGTGGTCTGCTGTGTTTTGATGACTCTCTTTTGTGATCTTGCTTCCGCACGACACCTTTCCCATCAGTCATATCCTTTTGTCATCTGCTCTTAATTTAATGAATATACTTCACAGAAGATTACATGATCCTTTGCTTTGAGATGTGACTCTCATGGGTTCACAGGTCTGACGTTTTACATGCAAGTTTTACTCTTCACCTTCCCCATTAAGGAAAGACTTCATGGAATGCCCAACCACCACATGATTTATTGAAGATAAGCGATGAAAGTAGGTCCCTCTTAAAGTTTAGCTTCAAACTGGTATATTGGTTCATAAAATGTACTTGATTGGTAATTTTTCAAAAAAGAATGACCGTGATCACATAGTGGAAAAAAATCCATTTCATGAAATAACTAAATAAGGCTGTATAATTTGTTCAAGGTGTTGCCCATGTTCAATAGAGCGTGACACAGTAACAGCATTTTGTATACTCATGAGTGAACTGAAAAGAGTGTAACAAACCCCACTGTTTTCACCTGATATATTGGACTCACTGAGAAATCCTGGAGTTGTTTGTGTGACTACGCATTGAGTGTCCCCCACCAATACTCTGGATTCTCTACTCAGTCATTCCTTAACCATAATCTTTAAAAAAAATGTATACAACACCATATATTTTAATTTTTCATAGCAAAAGTATATATGGTCAGAGTTCTTAGTAATTCCAATTATAAAAATTGATGGATTTCTATTCTGAATAATAATTAGGAACTGAAAATAGAGTTTTGTTTATTACTTTCTGTAGGCTGCATACTCAATGGCTGATATATCTGGTTTGGAAGCAGAAAAGAGTTATTTGCAGTCATTTCAGTTTCAAGGACTATTAGCTAAATCACAAGGAACTTGATAGAAATTTGTATCTAGTGGATTTTTTCTAGACACATGGAAAACATTAATTTCCGTAGGCACGTACGAAATGAACAGCCATTAGGGATTTTTGTCTGCAGTTTTGCAAAACCTTTGAAGTTTCAAAATAGGTTGCACATTGCCAGTGCATTGAAAAAGCAATCCAACTTTATAGTTGCAAAACAAAGGATGAAAAACACATTTACAATCTCCAGTGGAAAATAAAACCACCTAAGGAAAAGAAAAAACCAAGTATGCACACACACACACACACACACACACACATATATATATATTCACTTGAGACATTGAAAATATATTTTGGATATGTTCATTTTATCTCTCTTGACCAAAGCAGAATGACCTTTCTCAGCAAGATGCTGCATGTAATGTACCATGGAGAATTTTTTTTCCAAATGTATTCCCTAGATGGTGTGAAAAAAAAAGGAGTATCAATATGATTTCTACTTCTGAGCTTGTGCAAATCTGTGTAGGTCTACTTTATCCAGCAATACGCCAAGACAGATATATTTTGGAACAATATAAAGTGTTTTCTTTAATAATTATGAATATCTTTAATATATAACTTGTTACATTCTGGTGTAATAACAGAATTCTCATATATCATGTGGAATGAATAGAAGTAACTAGTAAAGGTGCATGCCATATACTCATTTTTTGATTTTTAAGCATAGAATTTTTCAGTTGTCATAAGTTTTAACATGAGGACTCTGATGCTATATTTTAGTGTTAAAATACAACATCAAGTTCCAGAAGGTTTTCTTCTCTCCTTAGACCTATAAAGTAAGAGTCTTAATGCAGATAATGATTTACAGAAGCAAATTGTGACACTTTCTTATATTAATCAAATTGTGAACAACCTACGGGATATACTACAAATTCCTTTGCCTTCAAACAGTTCCATACCTTTAGGGACTCTCCAAAGCAGGACACCTGCAATGTGTTGTGTGTTGGAATACATTATCTCTGTTCTTATGTCTATTCAAACAGAAGCTGAAAAATCTACATTTTAAGCAGTGCTGATGCAGTGCAATATTTGCTGCAGTTCAGCACAGCATTTGCCAAAACTCACTGCACTCTGTACCTTCTTGTGTTGGATTTGCGTGGCAAGGTTTTGGTAGCGGGGGGGCTACAGGGGTGGCTTCTGTGAGAAGCTGCTAGAAGCTCCCCCTGTGTCTGACAGAGCCAATGCCAGCCGGCTCCAAGATGGATCCGCCCCTGGCCAAGGCCAAGCCAATCAGCGCCTCTGTGATAACATATTTAAGAAGGAAAACAAAAGAGTTAAAGAAACTTTTGCAACCGGAGAGAGGAGTGAGAAGATGTAAGAAGCTCTGCAGACACCAAGGTCAGTGAGGAAGGAGGGGGAGGAGGTGCTCCAGACACCAGAGCAAAGATCCCCCTGCAGCCCGTGGTGAAGGCCATGGTGAAGCAGGCTGTCCCCTGCAGCCCATGGAGGAAGGATGAGGGGGTGTAGAGATTCCACCTGCAGCCCGTGGAGGACCCCACGCCGGAGCAGGTGGAGGCACCTGAAGGAGGCTGTGGCCCGTGGGAAGCCCACGCTGGAGCAAGTTCCAGGCCGGACCGGTAGACCCGTGCAGTGGGGAGCCCACGCCAGGGCAGGTTTGCTGGCAGGACTTGTGACCCTGTGGGAGAGACCCCATGCTGGAGCAGTTTGCTCCTGGAAGGTCTGCACCCTGTGGGAGAGACCCATGCTGGAGCAGTTCATGAAGGACTGTAGCCCGTGGGAGAGACTCCATGTTGGAGCGGGGGAATGTTGAGAGGAGTCCTCCCCCTGAGGATGAAGAAGCGGCAGAGACAATGTGTGCTGAACTGACCGCAACCCCCATTCCCTGCCCCCTTGTGCCGCTGAGGGGGGAGGAGGTTGAAGCCGGGAGCGAAGTTGAGCCCGGGAAGATGGGAGGGGTGGGGGGAGGTGTTTTAAGACTTGATTGTATTTTCTCATTGCTCTACTCTGTTTTGCCTAGTAATAAATTAGATGAATCTCCTCTCTACATTCAGTCTGTTTTGCTCGTGACGGTAATTAGTGAGTGATCTCCCCCTGTCCTTATCTCGACCCAAGCCTTTTGTTATACTTCTCCTCTCCCATCCCGCTGGGGGAGGGGTGAGTGAGCGGCCGCGTGGCACCCAGCTACCGGCTGGGCCTAAACCACGACACTTCTGTTAACATCTCTTCCCGTCTTTAAGACTGGAAAATATTAATGGAAACTCTGGGTCATATAAGCAGAAAAATGTGTTGTAAATGACCTGAAACAAGTAGTATGTGTGTTGGCTCTTTGGTTAGTTTAGGTTTTTGAAATCTAAGCAGGATCCACAGCCTGAACATTAAAGCAAAAAGACATTTATTCTGTATAGTTTCATCATCTTGTTACAATCTTTGTCATAAGAAAGGAAGAGGGAACCTTGTGCCATTTTCAGTTCTTGTTTAATATCTTCTTCAGAGGAAAATGCTGCCAGGATATTAAACTCATCTGTTCTTTTGGATAATAAGGATGTAATGTACCATTTTGACCTTTCCAAATGCTGTGTTTCAAATTGCTGTTCATTAGATTTTTTTTTCTTGATTAAAGTCTCACTAACCTGTAGAAACAGAATGGAATAAGACCTAGTCAAGACAGAGCATATCAAGCATGGTCAAAACAGAACCACACATTTGTATAGCTCAAGGGCTATAACAGACATTAACACCTTTTGTGCTAATATCATTGCTGTGTTCACTCGTAACAAAGAAGCTAAAATGATGTTTATTTAAATTTTCATCATGTCAATTCAGAGTCTCAAGCTGAAAAGCTTCTATCTGGTTCAAAGTTTAATTATTAGAACAAGAAAGGCTGTTTCTGGGATCTGTAGAAAAGTTTCAGAGATGAAGTCATAAGAGAACTGAATTATAATCCTCAAATGGAAATGTAATTAAATGATAAAATATATATGACTGAGAGTCAGATTCAGTTAACCTTATTCATCTTTGTTGATTTACAGATTCTTAAATTCAAACAAAGATATTAAGGGCAGAAGAAATTGTACATTACTGCCTAGTCTAACCTTCTGTGTGGTCCCAAAATTTTCTCCATCAGCCTTTGTAGCTTCTGTATGAGATGTAGCATATCTTTCAGAAGGACACAGATCGATCCAATGGTTAAAAACTCCCACTGTTAATTTGGCAGAGGGAACACAGAATGGAATTCTTGAGTCCAGCTAATTATGCATTCCTTCCTCCTAAATTACAGAGCTCTTAATTGTCAGAAACCCTTTTTGCCTGTAGGTACCTAAAGACTGTAGTCAAGCTACTTCTAATTCTTCTCTTGATTAAATTAATAGATAGAGTTTATTTTGTGTTTCACTATTGGCACATTTTCGCTATTTTTTTGTGTCATTTCAGAACTCTTTTCTGTACGTCTTTCTGATTTTCAACATACTTTTCAACAAACCATAATGGCACATGGCTTTCCAGTAAAAGTTTCACAAATATTGTGAACAAGTAACACTGTGCCAATTTCTGAATTAGATTTACCTATTTACTCTTACAAGGATTACATTTGTCTTCAAATAGCATCCTGCTTGTAGTTCATATCCAACTTATTATCTATAGTGACACTGTGTCCTTCTCAAAATTATTATTTTTCTAAGTCAGGATTAGAATAAACTAAAGCCAAAATAAACTGTTAATGAAAACAAAAAATAAGACACAAGCTGTCCCTTTGTATACAATTAAAAAAAAAAGTCAATACACTGCTCATTTGTGTTCACAGTTTGGTTCTGCTATCTGTAAATGTCTGTGTTAATGTGACTTTAAACTGGAAGTTGTTTCCACCTTCTTTTCAATAGTGAAGTGGTTTTGCCTACAGTTAACCTCTGACCGGGAGATCTGCCCAGCGTTGGGACTGATGTTACAGAACTACGTACACGCTCGGTGTTGATAAAATGTCTGTTAATGGCTCTCCTGAGAGAGAATAACTTAACGTTGGTGTTGATGTTATGAATGCCTCCTGAGGGACTGCACCATCTATCAGAGCAATTTGTTAACTCTTGTTTACTTTTTCTGTCTCTGTAGATCAGTAAGCATTTTAAAAGCACTAGGTAAGAATCTTTGTATTAGCACTTACCAAACCAAAAAATACAACAGGAAAAATATATTGGTGTAAGAGAGGAAACCACCTAGTCTGGGCAGTGAATTTCTTGTAAGAGTTTTGTATCACACCCACAATTATTAAGAGATGAACATGGGGATGCAATGACAGGTAACAATTCACATGATTCTCTCTAGGAAAACAGATCAGTATTATCAAGAAGAGCAATAGCTTAAAGTTCTGCGTACAACACACTTCCTTAGATACATTTTTTTCCTGAGTCTGAACATTGGTATTAATGAAAAACACATTTCCCTAGAAAAGAAGGACAATGCCAAGTAGTTTTAGCTGCAGGTTATACCAGTTGGTTTGTGCTGTAATGTTGGGTCCTGGGAGAAGGTAAGTCATCAATCGGGAAGGGTTTACAATGAAACTAGATACTGTATTAACAGTTTTCTCACTTTCAATTCATACAGTCAGCTCAGTATCATAAGGAAGGAGCCAAGCCAAAGCAAGCCATTTAAGATCCCTTCAGAGACGTAGTGCATCATATGGATGCACGTGTGGGTAGCCAGGCACATGCACACACACGTATAGTGACCAAAAGGTGAACTTAACCCTAGTGTCTACATATTTGAAATAGCAGTGTGGCATGTCACCATAGCCTGTCCTGTTCTGCCTGAGGGTGCCTTCTTCTGGAGACACCGAAGGTACGAGCTAATTACCATCGGCTGACCTCAAGTAACCATGCAAACCATGAGAACCTCCTGCTGAATCTATAGATGCCTTGGAGGAAACATTTCTCCTCTTTCTTGATAAACTGCAATCCTCGATGTGCTTTCCTAACAGGGCAATACGTGGAAAAGACTGGAACTCCACGGCACTGTGAACGGCTACTTTGCCCATCTACATAAGTAATCTGAATCTGTTTAAGGATCACGAATGTTTTGTTCTGAGCTATTATAAAACCAGCCGCCCATAAAATGGAGCCATATGGCTCTTCCTCTCTCAGAATGAGATTGCTTTAACTTACCCTACTTTGAAGTGCTACATGGAGAACTACACAAATGCACACTATCGATGGTGGGACTAGGCACTTTCATTTTTTTTGCCTAATATTAAGCCTACATAAATTTAAGCATCATTTATTTTATGGTTTGTTTTCAAGATATTGTGAAAAAAGAGCCTGGAGAATAACAAATGAACAAACACCATTCAAAATGAGAGGGAAAAAAAGGAGTAAAGTCTAATTAAACAAGCATGAACAGTTGAGATGGTATTTTGACAGCATTAACTAGTGACAGCTTAATTTTTCAGGGCACTCTGGCTTTTAGATAGAAAAATACAATTTAGGTAGAAAACTCGGCTTTCTTGCCAGGCCTTTGAAGAAAGGACAGGGATTTTACATGACAGGAGATGTCATTGTGTTTGTGAAACATTTTTATTGCTCCCAAATATTTTACCAGTAAGCCAAAACCAAGAAAACTAATGTAATTTTATCAATTGATTATAAGGTTAAGGTTTTCCTTCTCTTTAATTTCTTTTTCCTTTTCCCCCCTGTTTTTTCTCTTTTATTTTCTGGTTTCTTTTCTTCTTTTCTAAAATAATCTTTTTTTTTTTTTTTTTTTTTAGAAAAATCACACAATTTTCTGAAAGAATTAAGTAGCTCAGCCTCTTAAGACGTGAGCTATATATGTATCCTATAGGAATCAGCTTTGCTGGTAGCTGGATAGACTTCCTGGTAGCAGGAAGAGTTTTCCATAATAAATTTTTGTTTGAAGTTAGACGTCAAGAAAGTTTCTTCAGACTCAAGTCTCCAAATACCACTTTATGCTTGCTTGTCAAGCCATTAGATCCTTGTATTTACTTTTATTTCATGCAGATTTCCTTTATTTTTCATTGGCAATGAAGCATTCCATAATCACTGACCCATTCTGAAGAAAAACAAGCCTTTTAATTCCTGCAGGGTATTTCTTAACTTCGCAGTACTCGCCAAAGTGGCATGCAGACATACCTTATGAATATAGGTAGTCGAACTGCACACCAATGATGAGGTAAACTTGGCTACTTAAAATACAAATGATTAAAATTTCCCAGGTACATTTGTGATTCTAAGAATATTCTTCATAGGTTTTTCATCGAAAAATGTGGCTTTAATATTCACAGTAAAAATAGAAACAAACAAAAAAAAGTGAAAACCCCTGAACAGATCCTGCTAATAGTGGCTGTGATTGCCTATAGTTTGCCTTTTGAGAAATTAGGAAGAATTCTCTTTTCTGTGCAAGAAGTACAACCATCATTCTACAACAGAGACTAACCCAAGGTTTGGGATGCTCTTTGCCACTATTGTTGCTGGCACAGAGAATCTCTCAGATCAGAAGTCAAAGGTTTGTACCCTGCTTCCCTGTCAGAGCCCCGCGGATGGCATATGGATATGTGCACACACAGACACCCACAGCTGCAGCAGCCTTCTCCACTCTTACGTTCGTTTCATGGCTATGATTGAAGAGGTTCAGGTCTTGTTTTTCTGGCCTTGCTCCAGCTGAATAAGTAACTCAATGTGACAAAATCTGGAAAGATTTGAATTATATGACAGTAGAATAATGAAATCAAGGATCAAATGTACCACTGTACAAACTATAAACACAAATGCACTGCACTGTGTCAAGTCTAGTGTCAAGGCAGCGGCCATAATATAATATGGTTTTATGTTGTTTTTAAGACCGTTTTGGTAAGACTAAGGGTGCAGAAAAACTAGATTTCCCCTGAATGTTATCAGTATACGAGTTATTTCAAATTATGAACATTAAAAGTCATAACCACTGGAAATAGTTTTTTCTCCTGTTGGAGGCATAGAATAGATCCCCAACAGCTGAAATTTACACAGCTTATTGTTTAACATGGCAAGAGCTGCTTTCCTTTACCCCAGGGTTAAAGTGATGTCTAATAAAATCACACTATATTTTGAAAAGGGAAGTAGATGAATATTGACACTAGGATTCAGGACGCGTTTTTTATACTGCCTAGAATTTTGGATTTCTTATGACAGGGTAGGAAGGAAAGCAAAACCTGCATACTGCATAGACAAAAAGTAATAATTTTGATAATTTTGAAGTTATATGGAAATTCTAATGCAAAGACCTAAAATTTAATACCTAACGACAAATTTGAAAAATTTCCTTTCTTCTTATAGAGTATAATGAAATCTGATGTGTCAGAAATTAATAGAACATGAAAATAGAGCATGAAAAGGACTTATTGAAACAATTAAAATTGCACTTAGGGGTATTTTACTGATTTTAATTTTTATTGTTTTGTAGCAGTTTTAAAGCATCAGTCTTTTGTATGTGGATAATCCCAGTCTTCCCTGAAACTTAGAATTATTCCCAGCCAAATAGCTTCGTGGAATCAAAAAAAATTGAGTGAACACTGAATACCTGTGATGAACGTGTGTAAAGCTAGGCAGAATCCAGTGGAAATGTGACTGTTTCTCTGTCATCTTGCCAAATGCAATTCCCGGTGACCACCTCAGGCTCCAAAGAGTCGCTGGTTCAGAGAGGTCACTGCCAGCTCCAATTTGCCGTTACAAATCCATTATTTTTAGGAAACCCCCTCACCAGGCAGGTTGAACTGGAGCACTTGGTTCCTTGTCCTCCTGCAATGGAGTTGGAGGAGCTCCAACAAACTCTAGATCTCCTCCTGCTATTGAGCTAGAGGAGCTCCAACAACTTCTAGAGCCCCTGGGATGAGGCTGGGAGCAGTGACTGGAGCATGACTTGTGAACAGGAAGACTGGAAGCCCCAAAACTCCAGCAAAGATTTGATTATGGATTGTCCTACTGGGAGCCATACAGTCTAAAAACCACAGCAAATAACAGAAGGGGCAGGAATTCCTAGATCACTGCTTGTGCCCCAGGTCCTGAGCACCAACACCTGCAACTGGGACAGTATTTCCCTCACCTTTCTCCAACTTCCCAGTGCTCTCCACTAGCTCTGTATTTAATTCCTTCAAGAAAAAAACCCTGTTCAAATATAAACTACGCTGGAACAGGATTTAAAACTTAATTCCCTCAGCATTAGAGTTTAAGCAGTTTTCTCATTATTATAGCTTTAGTTTGTACAATGGATTACTCTGTATATCTGCATTCTGTATACCATATACATGCACTGCAAATATAAAAACCAGCAATTGCAGGTCTGAGCTAAACCACTTAACAGTTATTAAACACTTAGTAGTGGAATGCTAAAACTTTATGTATATAAAAATCGAATAGATTTCAATGACAGTACACATATGCTTAAATTCTATATCTCCTCAACTTTTCCCTGTATCAGATCTATCTGCTCTTTTAAATGGATAAAAAAATTATCCTTTCATTTTTTCTGATTCTTAAGAATATCGAATCTCAGCTGCTTCATACTACACCATATGTGTAGCACTTAACTGAAGGCTTGATTTAAAATCTCCTGAAGTCAGTGAGGTTGAGTGAGGGTTTGGATTGGCTTGAATTTGATCACCGCTGCCCTTTGTGGTCACTATGGCGAATAGCCACTGCATTTCCCGTCCTGGATAAAGAATGCTAGTCATGCACATAACACTGAAAAAATATGCATTGGGAGGTCAACAACAAAGAACGAGGCTTTCAAATTTTTTTGTTAATCCAAACATTTGTGTTTCTGATTTAGGGATTATGGCTCAGCAGATGCCAATTGTTTACATTTCAGGAAATGGTACCTCTGGTATGTATGAAGGGCTCATCCTGAAGTGAATCTGCTTGATCTCTATAAATATTCGGAGGTGGTGTGCTGCTTTAATGGAATTAATAAAAATCATGGAGATTTTTATTGGTACACAGACTACACTCCACAGAACACCATTGAACTGACTTGATGTAGCCCATTTATCAAACTGTCTTCTGTGCTCTCAGCACAGTATAATTTTAGAGACAGATCTTACAACCTATACACCTGATTAGACCCACTGAGGTGAACAGGATTTCTCATTACTATAGTAAGATATGATTTTTTTTTTTTTTAAACTTTCTTTGTCAGTCTGACACTGGAACTTCCTTATAGTTATCAGTTCTTGGAGTTGTACATAGTTACTCAGAGTACTGGGAGAGGAAGGACCATCTCAAAAACCACAACAGGTAATTACTCATAAAGGCTGATGATTTAATGACATCTTTTATAGCTTATGGTAAGTCAACCCTTTGCGGTTTTAGTAAAAAGCCTAAATGAGTTCTCATATTTATTTTTCAGGGTTATTACATTTATCATTCTTAACTGCCCTTCCCTTGGATCAGGATCATTCAAATCTTTTAAAGTATATGCCTAAATATATATATTTTTTTACTATTGTGTTGCCCTTTATTCTTCATTTATCCTTGACAAAATCGGTTTTGTTGTCCTTTTTCCAGCTTCTCACAGAGAACTAGTTGTTCCAACCAATTTCCGTGTGATGGAAATACCTGCCCTTTTGTTGACAGAACACGCATATGCAGTATTCTACTGATTTACGTGTAACTCTGAAGCATATACATTACATTCTTTAAGTGAATTATTTGCCACATATGAGCTCGTTACACTTAGCTCATTCTGCCAGATGAATCCACAGATACTAGGATGAGCTGAATGCTTGTCTACAGTTCACAAATATTTACAAAATAAGTGGGTTTTACTCAAAAATATATTTATGAGAATGCTAAAAATATTACAATATTACAGAAAATATTTCTGGGGTACAGAGAGAGTAGAAATGCTGAGAAAGAGACCTGGAGCACAAAAACAGTAGACATAAATAATATTTTTCTATCTAATTGAGGGTACTTTTTCTAGTGTTGTCATTACACAATAGATTAAAAAAGGCTCCAAAAATCTCACAATCCTTGGAGCCTGTTCCACGCTTCTGTGCAAAGATAGACTTCTTTCTGATTTCATAGACAAACCCTATAGTATCTAAGTAGTGAAAATGCTTTCCACTCAATTACCAATTAAACAACTGGGCGTTTACAGAAAATCTTGCTCTCTGTACTATGTAATTATCATCACACCTTAAAAATCCCTCTGGACAAAGATTGACTGTGAGAGGATAAGAAGCTGGATGAGATTCTGATAACAACCAATAGGAATGATTGAAAAGCTGTATCAGAAAACTAATCTTGTGCCACCTTGGTATTCATATGAAGATTAATGCTGAATATACTTTAATTAAAATATACAAATATAGCTGAAAGTGAAATGTCAAAATAGGAAGTACATAAAAATATAAGTAGGATAGATCTGAAAAGACAGTTACGAAATTTCAGAGATGACGTTAAAGTAGGCCACTGAAAAATACACTGGTATGCCAACATATACTTTGACAAAATGCAGAATGATGTACTTCAGAAACCTGAATACTAATACAGAATCATAGAATCATAGAATCATAGAATCATAGAATGGTTTGGGTTGGAAGGGACCTTAAAGATCATCTAGTTCCAACCCCCCTGCCGCGGGCAGGGACACCCTCAACTAGACCAGGTTGCCCAAAGCCTCACATATATTCCTTCATTTTAAATTAATTGCATTCATGGAAAACATATAGAAGTCATCGTGTCCATCCCAACAGAAACAGCTGCTCAATGCGTAAAAGATGTCCAAGTAACAGCAAATAGTTGAATGTGAAGTGCAATTAGAATATTAGATTATTTTATAGCCCAAAAGTGTGCTTGAATTGGCACCTAAAATACTTGAAAAATTCCAGTGGCTAAAATGTCAGTGCTCCCTATTTATGAAAATCTTAATATTGATTTAATTTAGAAACAAGCAAAACCAGAAGGTTTCAGAGACAATTTTTTTTTTTGAAGTGTAAAATGAAGTTGAACATGTCACTAAGCCAAATAATTAATAAGAACTGAACTAAAACTCTTTTAATATAGATCATAAATATGTGTTTATGGGAAATGGGAACAACCATGATTCCTCATGGGGAACTCATCACTACTTACAAAACTTATTTTATTTCTTAAAATGCCAACTATAGAAGTATGTGGAGATGCGTATTGAATATTTCTTACAAGAGGAGGAAGGTATGAGGAACAGACCTCCAGCTGGATTAGGATTGTAACCACTATCTATTCATACCATAATATTCATCCTATTCCCCACGAAGACTGCCATTTTTAAGTTGCAAAAGCCTGCATTCACCAAAATTGCTGTGATACGTCTATGTGCAAATCTCGTATCAGCTCCACGGGAGCAGTGATTAGCAAAGGCAGGGTATCGGAAAGGACAGGAAGCTGCTGAAGTACTCTTACACTGTGTGGGAGATAGGAATTTCGGAAGAGTATCTGAAAGACGAAATTGTGTTTACTGTTCTAGCACTGGGAAAGTTAGTTCCTAAATGAGACCTTGAAAAAATAGTCTTCTGCTTTAATGGCTGGTCTACTGTGCAACACTGAAGACTTCGGAACTGCATGAGTTAAGTTAGTGCCTAATTCTAGACATTTCTGCTTAGTGATGTTCAAAATAGACATTTTAATTCCAAAGTCAGCAGACATCTCATGCATTATCCATAAATTATCAGAAAGACAGAAAGGAAGCAAGAAAGGTGACAATGCTAATTGGATTAAGAAATGTTAGGGAACTAATGAAGACCATGATGGGAGAGGAAAGTTTTTTCAGTAGACTCAAAATTGGAAGGAAAAAGCTGGTAAAAATACACACCTTTTTCAGTGATCAGAAGAGGCTGCACTTCTCATATGGGACATTGGAAAAATAAGTCCTACTTTCTCAAACAGCAGCAGGAGAAAAAGTAGAACTATGGTATTGCTTGCTGGGATGAATGAAGGGGTATCATTTTCTACAGAAGCTTGGATCACTCCATGTAATCAGCATCCCATCTGATTTGTTAAATTCAAAGAAAGTGTACAGAGAATACATGAAAACACTTGCCCTTGCTCTTCTCAGGGCGGGCTAGAAAGAAATCAAATACATTCTATTGGGACTGTATTGAATTTTTAGCCCTGCCAGCTCAGCACAGCTATCACAGACCTCAGAGGATAATCTGGATACGCACAGTGACCCTATCTATATGCATTTGTTTTGCTTAAATACAGTAGGCTAGGACTTGCTATGAACACTCTCCATACTTTGTCATCCCAAGAGCTTCCAAGGAAAGAACTGCTATTCTGTCCTGTTTTCAGAAGCAATAATTTGTTCCTGCAATGTCTTGCTCTGCTTCAGTTGTGTTGGCCATTCCTAGTGCTCGTGCTCAGCAGAGTGCTTATGGAGGGTGCAGCATTTAGCAGTTTCTCCACAACTGTGTTCAAGTTCAGAAAAAACTGTAAAATGTTCCTCATTTATCTGCTCATGTACCTATTTTAAGGTATGATTTATTCTTCTGGAAAATCTGTAACAAAGTACAAATACACAAATGGATTACCAAAAGACTTGCCAACTTATTCCAGTGGTGCATCTAAACACTACTTATACAATTCAGAAGAAACATAACAATAATAATGAGACAAAGGGGCAACTGAGGAAAAATATGAAGACTAGAAGGTTGTGAATTACAAGGGGAAAAAAAATTCTGGCCTGCAGAAGCATCAATATTAGTGATGACGCATAAACCAAAAAGTAGCCACTTGATATTCAGGCTGAGGTTACTGGACTGGCAATTAGAAAATTATCTTTTTACCTCAAAGTGAATTACCTCTGATTGGAAGTCACCAAGGGACAAAAACCTGGTGTCCAAGATGCTTTTTTTTTTTTTTAATGAAGTCACATTTTAAGGAAAGCTGTAATTTGAAATGCAACATTTATTGCTACTTTTCAAGGCAGTGCTAGAAGAAAATCACTCCATATCTTCCTCAATAGCTTTTATATTAGCTAATCCTCATATACTCAAGTGCAAAATTACCGTGATAGCAAAAGAGAAAGGGTTCTTTTAATTTGCTGTGCTGTTTTGAACACCCAGTGACCTGCAAAACCTGGATAAAAGCCATTGGTTTATTCATTCACTAGATGGCTTTAGAAAAATCTCTTTGCTTTTACAGGAGTAGTGAAATTCAGTGATTACTTCAGCTATTAAGAATAAACAGTGGCACCTCTGATGTGCCTTTTACGCTAACAAGAGATACAGAAGTTAGCGGACTGCATAATATTCATGACTAACCTGGAGCAGACTTAGAATCGTATTCCATGGGAATAACAGAATGAATGGAAAGCAGTTAGTAGGATTAAACCCACTGTACAGAGATGCGAAGCATAAAGCCATAGTTAATGACTTGTGATTTCTCTCCCCCTGTCCCCATCAATACAGCTTCTTTATTCCCCTTTGGTCTATGCAATTCAGGTATATTCTTCTCATGCAGCAGTACATGGCCTAGTTTATGTATTTAGTCTTTTCCTTAAAAACTCAGATGACGGTAACATTATTTTTTTAAACAGCAATGAATTGTCTTATACATGTGCGAATCAAATGAAAAATATTATTCTGAAATGTTATCTCTGTCCACTAAAAATGTATGTGGAAATCCAATTTACTTTCCACATCTTTGTTTCAAGCACCTCAGAAGAAGCTGTGATGCTGAAACCAGGGTGTTCTTTTAGCATGTTTACTCCTCCATCTGACATTCTCTGGTCTCTAACATCTGCATCATGGTCCAACATCACGAAGCAAAAAATGTACTGTTCTTTCCTCAGCTGAGTCACTTGCAGGATATTTCAAGGGTGTCTAATAGATTGAGACATTATTTCATTATACAAATATGAATCTCTGGGACCTATCTCCTATTTCAAGTGACAACAGAAACTGTTTAAATGTTTCTTATTCAAAAAAGATTTCAAATCCAATATTTCTATTAGGACAAGATTGATACTAAGCTCTTACTGAATAAATAACATATCCACTGTTATTGAATAAAGAGTTGCATATCTAAAGAGAAGGAATTGAACTCCATATTTATATTAATGACTATTGTTTTAAAGACTGTACCACTTTATTAAATCATATTATAGCTTATTCAAAATACTGCAATATATTAAAAAACCTACGATTAGAATTGGCTTTCCTTTAGGAAAAACACTGATAGATATTTTGAAGTTAAGTTTTTCTGTCTTCCAGATCCTGAGATTTACAAAATAACCTGTAACTGGAGGAAAGCAAAACACAGAGGTCATTTCAACGTGTGCAACTCGAAACCAGTGACTGAAGTCTGCATGGACAGTTAGTAGAGCTGAAATCCGTGTGGAATTAATCTAGTAACAGTGTGCTAAATTTTTCTAGTTGTCTTCTAACTGGGACAAATTCTTAGATTATTCCAATTGCTATCATTGTCTTGGCACTAGTGCAATAAAGTGCTGATTTTAAACCCACGAGTATTTACCCCAGCAGTATTGCTGTCTATGAGGTGTCACACTGTTTTGTCAATGACTTCTGAGCATAATATTACTTGGTGTGAGGAATGATCATAATTTAAGTATTAGGAATTACATCATGGCCTTGGTGGTATCTTTAAAAAGCAGAGTTTTTTTCTGGCAATCCTTTTGTTTTCTTTGCTACTGTCCAAAATACACAAGCTCCTTTCCTTCCCAAACCTGGGAATCTGCAATGCATGTGGTTCAATCAAAGGACATCAACTTTGCTTGCAGGGATGGAAATG
Organism: Grus americana; assembly: GCF_028858705.1. Taxonomy (NCBI): domain Eukaryota; kingdom Metazoa; phylum Chordata; class Aves; order Gruiformes; family Gruidae; genus Grus; species Grus americana. The sequence goes on from NC_072854.1 coordinate 28,404,360, forward strand.
AAGATGGCAGTACAGTAATAAATGTACAATAATTAGTTAAGTATTGAATTATAGAAAGGTTTGGGTTGGAAGGGACCTCAAAGATCATCTAGTTCCAACCCCCCTGCCATGGGCAGGGACACCCTCCACTAGACCAGCTTGCCCAAAGCCCCATCCAACTTGGCCTTGAACACTTCCAGGGATGGGGCATCTACAACTTCTCTGGGCAACCTGTTCCAGTGCCTCACCACCCTCAGAGTGAAGAATTTCTTCCTAATATCTAATCTAAATCGACCCTTCTTCAGCTTAAGGCCATTACCCTTAAAAGCAGGAAGAGGATTTGATACTAAAAGCTATGTGAAGGCAGCGGCTCTTAACTTGGGGCTTATGTAAGTGCATATGTGTGTGTGTGTGTGTGTGTGTATATATATATATGACAAAAGTGTCTAGTTAAAACCAGCCAGTCACCAACTCTCCTGCTATGGTGTGTCTCCAGAGATCCTTATTCAATTATTAATGCATCTGCTGCTAATTTCATCATGCAGAGTGCGAATTTGTCTTTCCACATTGAGCTCTAAGGGAAGTTTGTAAGAAATATAGAACTTGTCAGCACATGAGAGTGAACACATTACTGCTGTGCTGCAGCCATTTATAACGAAACTAAAATGAGCACTCACTTGTTTGGCATTAATTTAGTGTCCCACTTAGCTCCTATCAGACGTAAATAGCTGCTTCATCCATTTAAGCATTTCTGTTCGTGCACATAATGAAGTACTCTGTACCTGTCAAGTAAGCAGAATTCATAACTGAAATAAGAAATTGATGAGGAAATTCAATGTTCTTAACAATAAGGCTCTACAGAGGCAGCATCAGACTTTTTTCTGGCCACAGGTATCCCGCTGTGAGGTTCACCTTTTATCCCACTCTGCAGAGACCATACAAAGATGTGACATGGATACATGTTAGTATGCCAAAAAAATTTCTAAAAGCAATATCCGTTCAACTCATGGCACAATTAACAACAGCTGTAGTTGTCAAACACACTCAAACCAAAATAAATTAGCTAGTCAACCTCTTCGTATTTAAATGTTTTTTATGTTCTCTATTTTAGAAAAACACAGTTTAATTTTAAACAGCATTCTAGTTATGATCATCCTCTCTTGTGGAAATTTTTTATGAGAATGAATGGAGATAATGACTACCATTAGTCACTGTCATTAGCATAAAACATTAGAAACGACAATATTTATAACAGGCTATGACATGACAATTAAAATATGACTTTCTATCACTTGTGTATGCTTTGGCTACAGCTGGTTGCTATTTTCTAAAGTTAAACTGATAGAAGTCTGGAAATGCTATATTTAATAGCATGTTCATCATCAGATCTAATTGTTTTCCACCACAGGGTATGAAGCTTTATGTCCTCTATCAACCCAAAACAAACAGCCATACTGCTTAATGGCTGTTCAATTAATGTTTATGGTGTTACTTTTATAACCTAAGTTACAAGACAAATAAACTCCACGAAGCAATTTAAGAACCTCAGAAGCTTAATGGGACTTCAACCAATACCAAAAATTACTAAAATACCTATAGGGTCCCACACCTGAGGATGTGGAATAAAAGACATTAGTCAGCATTAGAGAGTTCTTCCAGGACAATGGTATAATTGCCAAAGAAAGGGAAATCAGACCTTCATGTAGGGAAAGACGGTTGAGTGACTTCAGGTCGGCTGCCTTGCAATTGCTGTTCACGCTGGGTTAAAACAGAGAAGACCTGTTCAGCCCAAGTCACGTAAAGGTCAGACTCTGTTGCTCAAATTGCAAAGTTATTCCCCCAAGAGTGATTTGCCCTCAGTAACCTAGATGGTCTCCACCTACTCATAATTCTTTCCTCTATTTAGCAGACCTCATGCTGATTAAAAGGAAAGAACAGTTCAAAGACAGGTTTCTCTGTTATTGCCTTGGTGCATATTAATTTGTGTCTCTCCCTTTTGTACTAAGCCTGTACTAAGCAATGTAAAACTACTGTAAATACGTTTTCACTGGAGAGCTGCCATTGTTCTAAATTATGAAAGTAAATGATTTCTGGCTTGTGCTGCTAATTGTATATAGCAGTAATATATTCATTCAGAGCTTCCCATTTTAATTCAGACACCCTGATCTCTGGCTTTTAATGATGCATTACAAGCCTGTACTTCTCTGACACCTAGACAATTAATCATTGACACTCCTCAGTCTCCCAAAGTAGCTGGACACAATTAGACAAGAAAGAACCAGACTTGAGGGGTGGTGAAAATTTCTTTTCAGGAACTACACATTTTTTCACACCATAAACTCTGCTTGACATTCATTGCTGCAAATATATTTTAATAGAACTGCTGTTGGTCTGCCTCTCCTCCTAGCCTCCCAGGAGTTTTTGTAGACCAACATGATGTTCAGAAACAGGCAAAAAACGCTCTGCGAAGTTTAAAGGCTGTCAAGCCTTCTTGGCAACTTCCCTCCAAGAGCGCAGCTGAGAAATGACAAACTTATCGCCTGACTGGCTGGTGTTTAAAGCTGACTGCTTTTGATTAGGAAGCAATGAACCTTCCATTCAGGAGTTCATTTTGTGTTTCATAAGCACCTCTTCACTGAAAATTATGCAGTTGAACTGATTTGAATTTGATTAGTGTTATGCTACAGTTTTATTATTTGTAGTAAATACAGGCATCTTTTATAGTCCTACTGCACATTTAGGAGAATTTCAGGATAGTTACAGACTTACTTTTATTTCTCATTTATTATTGCTTGACATTTAAAAAAAATCCAATATAATATATGCCTGCGTTGCAGTCACTCACCTGTTGTGCATTGCTCCATATGTACCCACACTCTACTTCCTCTCTGCTCCAGTGGGAAGAATAAGGTGAGAGCAATCCTGCCTACTCAAGGACAAAGTACTGTGTCCTCAGCAGGTAAGTTGAACTAGAAGGTAAGTTACTGTGAACTGCAACAGCTAACTTCTTTAATGGAAAACTTCTATATTAAATTCCATGCTACAGACTTTGTGATTGATACTTCAACAGCTAGTGCTGTGGAAGAGCACAGCCACCAGAGGCGCATGCATTAAACACTGAATTGCTCCTTCAATGTCAACCGACTCCGTGAGTCGAAATGCGAATGCTCTGGGAAGCTTGATATAGTTTTATCTTCTGACAGCCTTTCAATTATATGTCCTTTCACATTATTACGTAACTTCCAATGATCTGCGCTGTGGGCCTCAGTAATAAAAATCCATTTCATGTCTGAAGAAGACAACTTCTTTGGTCAGTCACTTCTGACATAGAGGGGGAGAAGTGCATTTGACCACAAACTAATGCTGAGTGGAGTCAGCTGGCCAGGTCAATAAAAGCTAAAAATAATATTTGATTTTGAGAGAAAAGAGAGTTCAGGACACAGCCTAAAGGCTAGATTCAGCCCTAACTAAACGTTTATCTCTGCATCAGATGTTGTAAGGAGTGCGTAGTCACCCGAACCTGCGTGCTGCAGAGCAGTCACAGATGTAGCTACAGAACTCACCAGTCAGATCTATGATTAACTAACAGCTTAATGTATTTATTACTAGTATGTGTTCACAGTGTCTTATATCTATTCGCTTCAGGCTGAATATTCTCCAACACTTAATTCTACCTACCTTTAGAAAAATGCATATATTTATACAATTTATCTTCTTATTTGCTTACCTGTTTTCATAGATCATCACTATATTGCATGAGTACACCAACATATCCTGGTCATTAGGGACGCTTTTAGAAAAATAAAGTAGGCCCACTTCAGCTGCAATTCAAGCTGTTAGTGAAATATTAGTGTAATATATGCATCTTCAGTACTTCTCTGGCTTTCATTAATACCAGCTAGCTGTCTCAAAATCTGTAATATAATAATTTCCAGGGTATCTGTATAAAGATGCAAGACAAGAAGTTTAAAAAAGGTGTTTTGGGTGAGGATATTTAGATCTTGTGTGCCAGTGATGACTCCTGATTTTTGAGAACCTGAAGTTGAGTCTAGTGAAAGCTGCAGGCTTTCAGCACTTCTGAAAACAGAAGTGTGTCTTCAGTGCTCAAATACAAATGGAAGTTTCTAATCCATCTTTTGAAAATGTTGAGGGTTATCAACAGAAGTGCCTTCTCCTAAGCAAATCCCATTTCTTTAATAAACAAGCAAATCAATAATAAAGCCACCAGAAGAAAGAATTAGCAAAGGTTATAGAAGTACAGAAAATCTACTTCTGGGAAACTCCATGGGCCATTTTCCATGAGGTGAACTCTGCGCCTGGGCAGCTCAAAGCGAAGACCTTGAATGGCCTGTTGTATCACAGCAAAGTTCTTGTGCATCGGGCTGTGCTTCTCTATGCCTACTTTTCAACCTCTTGGTGCACAGCAGAGCATTGGGCACAGAACAGGCTTACCTCAAGCTCCAAGGACAATCGTATGTGTCAAGCCTTGTGTTCCCTCAGCTCTGCACAATTTAATTAATGATGCGATACAATATGATATGATACACACAATCGGTAGCTTTTAATGTATCTCCCATAACTGAAATTTAAAATTATTTTCCTTAAAAGTTTAATTATTAAGGTAGGGATTAATTTTACCCAACCTCAATTATCTAAAAGACAGCTACATGGTCTACGCTAGGCATCTAGTCCCATTTTCTAAACATTAGAGGGCATTTCATCCCACTTGTTTTTGACACATACCTGAAGAGGGGCTAAATTGCCCTTTGGAGCTGAATTGAGTATATATGCATATACACACACACACACACACACACACACACGGCTGGAAAACAAGAAAGTTAGAAAATGCAAAGGAAGTCATTGAAGCAGATGAACCTTGGTATTTTACTATGAAGTGCTGGCTTGCTCAGGATGGGGAAAAATCAGACTTCCCTTTCTTCCTCCACAGATTTCTGGTCACCTTCTAGAAATATAAGTAGGGTCCTCCACCCTCCTGAAACACTTTTTCACTTATTAAAACCTGAAGTTATCAAGCCAAAAGGAATCACTACTCTGAGTTTCCAAGAACACCAAGTCATTTTCTTTAGGCAAAGAGTGAAAATGATCACCTACTTCCAAGTCTCACTCTTAAGCCATTTTAGGAAACATAGTTCAAAGGTTAGGAGATTGGGCTATAAGTAAAGGTATTTTGGTCCTGATGAACAGCATTCTGTATCATATAGAGCAAACAGCTTCCCCCTTCTCCTTCCATTTGCTATGTGCAAAGCACAAATAATAATAGGGGCATCAGTCGTCTTATTCCACATTGCTATAGAGTGAAAAACATTTCTAAGAGCCCTAGATTACCACATACTGAGTGTTAACACACACAACTATAATCTAAGTAAACCCTTAAGAAACCTGCATATTTTCACCCATATCTTTATCTCTCTCACAGCCTACTTTAAACTGGAGTGTGAGTGCTGTGACCTAGGGTTTATTTCCAGCTCTAGCTAGGAGAAAGAATCTTGAAAAATATATTGATATTTTTTTTTTCTCAAGTCTAGAGACGTGTTAGGTTTGAATAGCTATTGGCCACATTCTTTTAGCTGTTTCTCTGTAGAGAAAAATCTAAACCTAAAGCAAGGCATAGTTCAAATTTTTATCGCCATTTGCAGAGAGTAAATCCAAAAATAGCATGGCAAAAAAGTGTAATCGCTTTCAGAAGAAGTGATGACAAGGAACGGAGTCCTGTAAGAGGACTTCACGCTGTTCTGCAGTGCAGGAGACTAACCTTCAGGTCTGTTTTCTGGTGTAGTCAGAAGGGGCAAGGGAAGGACTGTGGTTGCACCAGAGGTATGGGAAGTGATGGTGTGTACAGGACTGAGGGAGGTATTTCTGCTGCCACTGTACGTGCAATCTGCCAGAGAAGCTGCACAGTGACTCCACATTAGCTATTGATAGTATAAACTATAGTATATTGATAGTATAAACTATATATTGATAGATAAAAACTACTTTTGCTAGTTACCTGAAATCTTCTGGACATTGCTAGCTACCATCAACAAAGCCTGATTTTTTTTTGTGGGTTTTTTTTTTTTTTGTTTCAAGTGCTGTTTGCTGAAGAAACAAGCTCATTTCTAATAACTAAATGCAGTAACTGTATTTTTATATGACATATGGCTATAAATAAGCTTATTACAGAAAAATACATCTTCCACATCAATATTTAGTTTGGAAGATTTAGGAAATGTTAGATTTATACTTTCCAATATAATTAGATTATGTTCTTTAGTATATACAAGCAGACATAGCCTTTAATTACAGGACCCCTTGCTACTCTTTGCTCCACAAGACTGAATTAATTCTGGATATGAGATTGAATTAAATATTTGTATCTGTCTTAAACACTAGTGGTAGGACTCTTTCTGCTTACTGTTTTCCATCCAAATGTCCACTGGTGTAGATTCATTTACTTTCTTACAGATTTTCATTGTCTGTAGTTTGTAGCAACAATACTACAATAAATGAACCTTAAAAAAATTATTAAGTGTATGTTCACAACGGTTCATGAAGATACCAAGATTTTTCTAGATGAACAAGTGGATAACAGAACAACACCGCACCCTCCCCGCCCCCCCCCCCCGAATCTGCAAAATTTGTTTTTAACCTGACCATCTCAATGAGTTAACTCATCCCAAGGGGAGATGATTTCTCCAAATATTTGGCATTTTTAAAAACTATTACTATGTTCAACACACTGCACAAATATAGTTTGATTAGTTTTATGTTACTTGTGTGAGAAAGGTGATTAAATACTGTATTTCTTTACCACAGAAAGAGAGCATAAGAACTTAGGTACATTATCAAACTAGCCTGTCTCAAAGTAACATGCATCATAGGTATGAGCTCTCTTCCCATGGCAAACATAATGTGAACTAGTTTAAAATAATCCTATTTTTTGCAGACTGAGGTAAGATGAATCATCTCATATTTGACATATACTAAAAACATATAGACAACTACCAGAGCTCACCTGATGATAGACTGGAAGATCACTGTAAGTCTGAGTGCCAACATGTCCTAGAGAGGGTGGTAATGGCAGGTCCAGAGCTCAGGGCTGTGGAGAGTCCCAACCTGAGGCTCAGTCCTTCAAATCCCACTGATTTATTGCAAATGATGTTGAGCACTCTCAATTCCTTGAACACTGTTCAAAAGGTACAGTACTTCCTTAAGGGCTGCAAAAATCTGAAAATCAAGACAGAGTTGGGCAGACATATTCAATGAAGAACACAAAACTAGTTGTCACATTAATATTTTAGCTTAAATGATTTATGTAGATTCACACAGCATCTCTGTGATACAGGGTTAGTCTGGATGACAGAAAACTCTTGAAGATACTACCTTCCAAATTCTGCAAGCTATGAGATAAAACAGTTACAAAAAATAACAACATAATTTCTCCCATGCCCTGCAATAAACACAGGTAGAATGGAAGAGCATGTGATCATGTGCTTAGATTCTCTATAAATAATGAAAGTGAACAACAGCAAAACATGAGGAAAGGGAACAAACTGAATACTGGCTTTTCTAGTTTTGAATTTTTTTAACGTTTTGAACCTTTTTTGTAAAGTTGCTGTATGGAACGTCAGTGATATCATTTTAGCTCAGTTTTCTCATTTACCTTCTTACTTTTTATAATGCTGCAAATTTATGAAGTGCTGCCTTCAATACCTGTTCTCCACCTGCAGTCATCTACTTGAGATGAAGGCTCATGGTCCACGCACAGTAGTATGAGTATGCTTTTATCAATGTAATAAAAAGGAGGTTTGTGGCAGTGAATTTTATGAACACCAACACTCTTTATGCAGATAATACAGCAGAGTAATTATATTCATCCTGAGCAAAGTACTTCTGAGTGCTGGTATGGATGAGAACGGGAACTTGAGAGAACAGGTTGGGTTGGAGTTATGCTTCATTTCTTGGTAATATTAACACAATCAGGTCTATGAGAGACTAATTAAAATCAGGTCTTATTAAAATCAATGGATCGAGACATAATTTGAAGATTTAGGCTGAAAAGGGAGGTATTTTTTTTTTAAAATGCATTATTTAGTCTTTTCAACCAGCCAATGGAGAGAAGGTACATCCAGACAGTGTTTTAGAGTACCTGGCTTAGGTACTCTGAATTATTTTCTCTAAACAAAGAGCACTCCATTGAATGTATAGGTACCCCAGGTATCTGTTGTGGCAAAAGATAGGTATTTTAAGCTAGATGATAAATGTGCTCAATATTCTCCCAAGTGCCACACTAAGGTAACTTCACATAAAAGAAACAAATCTGATCAGTGGGGTAAGGGAATACAGACATTTTTGTATAGCTTCTAGCAAGTTTACTGAGTTGGCAAAAGGCAACTTTTTAGATGTCTCATGATATTCTCTAAACCAAACAGATTTTCATGAAAGCATCAAAAAATAATTTCTGGGACCCTCAGGACAATTTCCCCTACCAAAAGCAAGTTCATGTTACAAATTTCAGGAACCCTCAATTTGCACACTGTAAACCCTTCCATAAACGGAGGTATTTTTCTATGATGGAAAGTATTTGGTAGGTATAAACATCATGCTTGCAAAAGAAATGGTCAAAGTAAGCCAAGTGCTCTGAAATTAGATAAATACGAATTACAGGCCAGTGAAACTCTAATTCAGCTCCTTTCATATGTACATTTGATGTAGTCTTTACAATGGTTGAACTAATTTTTTTCCCTGTTTGATTTCATGCATAAGAAAGGGCACTGAAAGAACAGCTATTCAGTATTTCTTTTATCCTCATTATTCAATTTGTTGTTCCCTCATTAATTTGCTTAACTCTATTCAAATTCTTAATTTTTCTTGACAAAATTATGAATTTCACGGTTGGCTTTCTGTGCCACTTGTGCCTATAATATGTGAATACCTTATCAGCATGACTAATTTTTATTATTATATTTTTGAGTTAAAATAAAACATTCATCACTGTTACATAACCTGGGAAATCCAAGGCTTGATTTTTTTAAATACCTAACCTTAAACAGCACTTTGCATAGTCAGGCACAACTCCTGATGATGCCACTTGCAATTCTGATGAAAAACAGATCCCAGGATTTTCTGTAAGACTTCAAGACAACAAGAAATACAGCATTAGCAGGCTTTTAATTTGGGCAATTTGCCTACCTTCATACAAAACTCTTCTGGTAGAGATGATGGAGGAGAATATAATCCATTCCTCTGTTTTAGTCAAACTCATGTTTGGTCATGAAACTCCCTCCACTTTTCTTGTAACCCAATTCATTCGTTGCACAGACCCCAGCACCTGGGAATATCAGCCAGTGGTTCTGTGGCGGGGCACACAACCCCCATGCATTACCACAGCCGCCTGTTTGTACATTAGGCAAGACAGTGGACTTAAAAATATGGGCACCGGGAAGACAAGTCTGAGATAGGATCATGCTGGGTTTGTTTAATTTGCTAATACAGATAGAGCTTCTATGTGTTCTACATATTTCTCCTGAGCGCTCTACCATGCACCCTAAGCATCCATTTCTGGATCTGATAGAAAGAAGATTCTGGTCAGGATACGTTCCTGACAAAGGAAACCAGTTCTTACACTCTCATGCATGAGAAATCAGCACTATAGTGTACTGTGACACATATTTTGCAATATACTTTCACAGACATTTGCTGATAAAAGACGAACTTCTATTATTTTGTAAATGACCAAAATCTTGTATTTTTCTGAACTGTTTGGCATTTTGGCCAAAATCCTTGGATTGAGCAGATACCCATCATTGAAAATTTAATTTGAAGTGGACACAGTTGCATTTATAGAAAGTACTGGTGATCTTAATGGTAGATAGTATTACCAGCCCTGCCAATAGTACATTTACAAAATAAATGAGACAAATGGGTGCATGACAGATTAAAGTCGTATAGCTTATTTTGGAGTTCTGCATTGTATCTGTGAGAGCTGTGAATGGGAATGAGTCATCCAAATAAGTCATGATGAAGTACCTGGTATAAAAATTATTTTATATTAAAAAATCAAAACTGTTTTCTAGATCCTTAAATATATTCTTAAGGTTATTTTTGGTTGACTATGTATTACAAAGCCAGTTATCTTATTTCCATTAATCCAGCTAAGTAGACTCCGAAGTAGAAAAAAATCCAAACAACTCCGAGTCCAAAATTATCCTTAAAATGGTGTAAAATAGAACTTCTGTTATTTCTAGAATTGTCAGCACTATGAAGTTTAACAATATGTAGATTTTTAGGGTCCAATCCTATTGTGCTCAGGCATTCGGTTGTATCAGGAGTCTCAAGCCCTTATCAGTGTTTAGAGATGTATTTCTTGTTCATCAGACATATGGAATAAGAAACTTACCATGGCAACAGGTGATGCAGATACAGAAAAATACAGCTATAATGCAAATGGAAAAAGATAATAATAACAGGCTTCTTCAATGTAAATTTTGCATATGTATATATGCTCACTACATGCACACGTTCCTGCTAGCTGCTTTGTCCAGCTGCCTAGTAAAGCCCAGCAAGCTTCAAGTGATGATAGTATATCTGCACTGTGGACAAGAAAGCTCAGCTCTCAAAACAAATCACAGCTCTGAATACATCCTGTGTTTCATTTCCTGATGCAACTTCTTACCCTCACCTGCTGCTTTGCCAATTGCACTTTATTACATCTCTTTGACCTGCTGAGTGACCTTAGCCAAATCATTCAGCTTCACTGTTTTTCTAATTCTCCATTACAAGGCAGAGATTAAAATACCCGCTTCCTTCAGTAAGCATTTTGAGTTCTATGCAGCAATTTTTTTTTAAGCTCTGTAGGTGCGATCCAAGCTTTATAAGAGCTATGCAGCATTCTTGGTGTTAGAATAACAGATAGCTGTCTTCCTTTCTTTCGAGCGAGTACTAAACTCCCTGAAGCACGTATCCCACAGGCATTCAGAGGCTAGTGGGCAGCCCATTTTTGCCTTAGATCTGCAAACAAGTTCAGTAATACTGTCATTAAAGACTATGTAAAGTATTGTGCCTCCTTCAGAAAGTTATTTGTTAGCTCTCACTCCAAGAAAATAAAGTGGTGACTACTATAAATGGATGAACTTGGTTGCCAGGTCGAGATTTGGAGTCAGTGACAGTCCCAAGCGAGTACCTTCAACTAAGTATTTTTATTGCACATGGGAAAATTAGTTTTGATGATATCAAAAGTAGAATCTTGATATTGGTACTGTAACTGAAATACTCTTCATGGTTCAAGGTTATTTCATACTGCCCGCTAAGCAAGACATCAGCTGGAATGACACAATCCAGTCCTTAACAGATAAGTGTTCTGTTTTAATTTAGTTAAATTATAAAAATGACTGCAGGTCAAAGTCTAAATTTCATAGTCCTTTTCATTTCTTGATGTCAGCATGGATTTTTAGTGAATGAAACCTGAGTAAGACCTGCAGGATTGAATTTTCCATCAAAAATCTACTTTGCTTAATTGGAATCCAGCATAATAAAGCATTCCTGTTGTTGTTTGCATCTTTACCTCATGGATTCTAATAGAGATACTGAAAAGGTATATAATGCTCAGAACACCATACAGAATAAGAAAATGAACCCTATCAATTTAAAATACTCTGAGAATACTAAGCTGAAGTCCTATATCATTAGAGAATAGCAGCATTTAATTTGAATGAGAGCGTCCTTGGTTATCTTTTCAGCTAAAGTAGGTATATGAACAATTATGTTCTTCTGGGAAGAAGAGGAAAAAAAAGAAAAGAAAAAAAAAAGAAAAAGAAAAAAGCTGCATGGACAAGACCATTCCTCTGAATTTTGCCAGTGGGTGTACCGGTTTATTATAAAGTTCAAGAAGAAATATAATGAGTTACTAGCTGAGCAATGAATATGGAGTCATAAGTGAATATGGTAAATCATGATACCAAATATCCACATATTTTGTTCTGTTTAGTGTGCAGAAGTAAAGAAAAAAAAACCCACCCAGAACGCTAAGAAGTCATAAATGAGCAGCTCAGCAGTTTGCACCTCTGACTTGTTAGTGTGAAGCGTGAAGGTCCAGTAATGCAAGGGCATATAACAAGGGTATTCACTGTTTTCCTGTGAGTAAGCCATCCATCATCAGCTAATGCGTCCAACCTGGCAAGAACAGTGCCAGACATGATATAAGCAGGTACTCTCACACTTTATAATACTGTATAATAAGAAACTATACTTCAGTTAAATCAATAGAGTACAGCAGCAACATGAAGAAACAAGAAACATTGTTTTCAGAATTAATTCTACTCTTATCAGGGCACTCAAGCATTTCCACTACCCTACTTGTACACCCAAATGTTGCTAAAAGATATCAGAAAGTTCTGATTGTTTCTGTACAGCATCTTGAAAAATTCTTTGGCCATACACAGAATTTACAAAATCAACTACACAGCCTTTTCTTTCTTGTTTTTTTGGTTTTTGTTTTTGGTTTGTTTTTGTTGTTTTTTTTTTTTTTCATTTTTATATGGGAAGGATGACCTATACCATTACAGCATGGGTGTGATCTTCCTCCAACAAACCTTCCTTCTGATCTACAGATCTGAAATATGAAAGCCTGAAATTGCTTTCTCAATAAATCTTGCTATTCTCTGGTAAAGCATCCTAGATTTCAAATTTAATTCAATTATTTTAGGAAAGGAGACATTTATGTCTTTCAATAAGTACTAAACACAGCCCTTTATAAGGATATATAAGCAAAACAAACCTTTAAAACAGTGACATGATTTTAGTAGAAGTTTAGAAATCCACATTTCTTACACTTAAGATGACAGATTGCTTCTGTTTGAGAATGAAACCTTTGTTCCAGATATGCATGATTTACAGATGTATTTCAACAATTTTAAAATGGTCTGCTGAGTTATAATATAAATTACTTAGTCAACCAGAAATTCTGAAAGGACAGAAAATCTTTCCTGAACTCATACTGGGAGCCACAGTTCATCTTTAGATTCCACTGTTTCGGAAAATAAATACTGTGTGCAGCATAGCTTCACTAAAAGACATCAGCATATTCATGAGCAAAGCTCACATAATTTGTCTAATAACTACGTAGATCAGCAAATCTTTCAGTGGGGATCATTTTCCTTAATGTCTCCAAATGAATGTTAGCATCTAACCTACAGGACCAGAAACAAAACCAAGTGAAGAAAAAGGAAAGGCTTAATGATTTCAAAGGTTTCAGTCAGGTCCCAATGAGCCGTAATAATGACTAGAAAAATGTGATTAGATAACAACAGCGTGGAAGGTGGTGATCATCTCTGAGGCTGTAACTGGTCTGAGAATGTTACCTGTGTGCCTTTGCTGTCTCCATAGACCAATACAGTAAAATGGATAACACGTGATACTTTTTTGGTAACTCTTGGGTTCTAATAAATGATGGAGGTCACAGAGTGCATCTAAATTTTTAATGGTGGACAAAAAACTTCAGAAGATATTAGACTTTTTTTTCTGTTTAGCATTCAAATATTTTCTTTTTTTTTTTTTTTTCTGTGATTTTACTTATTAATTAGGGTTCTTTTTGTACTTTGGTTAATCTGTTGCTCCCTCCTCTCAGACTAAATTTCCAGCAAGTGAAACTGTGTCAGTATGACATATGAAGTTACAGATTCTATCACTGTGCCATTCACTCCACTATCCGATCACCATTTCAACAATGTGGACTGGCAAATGTTGCATAACCCACCTCCAGAAATCATCAGTTTTGAAAGTGGCTCATTGATTCTATTCAAAACAAACACTTTTTGGAATGTATATTGTTTGCATTTATAATGCAATAGCCTACCTATTTAGGGTAATGAGGGTTTTCACCCAGGACTGCATATATTATCTACTATCTCATGAAAGCAAAGAATTTTTCAAAAGTAGACTGATTCATTTTAAAAAAGAAAACAATGAAAAGAGTATTTAGCTTAATGCTGCAGAGGTACAATTAAGAATATTTTAGTGCAATTCTGTAAAATAATATATTTTGCTGGTTTAAGTACTGAAAATTATAATGCACTACTTTTAAAGATCAAACTGCTGTATAGATTAAGTCAACCTGGACAAAAAAAATATCTTAGAAATCTTTTATAGAAATTTTGCTTTTTCATCTCTGGTATGCTTTTCCAGTGTTTTTTACTCATTGTTTTGATATTTCATTCTAGTTTTTCTTCCTATTACAAACAAAACTACTTGGTATGTGAATTCATCAAAAGAAAATATTTGGTTGGTGACTAGTGCCTTGGAATTATCCTGGTTTTCAGGACCTCAGAATTATGGCTGACCTGACTGGTGGATATACGGGATACATCACAGCTTTTCATGGAAGACCTAAAGATGACTGTTAATTAGAATAACCAGACTCTCTTGTTAGTCTTTCAAAAATTAAGAAGGTGGATTTTTTTTTTTATTAAGACATAGCTGATTAACTGTAAGACTTCTTTAGAAGTGAAATACTCTTTGTAGTTAGCACAGAACAGCACATGCAACCATGGGTGATTTTTCATACTAGTTTCCCAAAAATCAATAGAACAAATGTTTGCACAAACAGTTGCATGCACTGACTTATTAACCTACTTTTTCTAAATAATTCTTGTATAAGAATATTTCACAACGCATCATTTTACTGACATATTCTGCATTTTTTTAGTGGCTGTAAAGTGGACTTTGAGACAATAATATTAAAGGACACTCCTCTACTATAAAGCTGTATTTATTGGAGTCCATCCTGAAGGAGTTCACACTAGTTACCCTTACATAAAAATCAAATGCACAAGTCAGAAATTAATTTTATGTACTTTGACCTGGATCTCACTTACATCAGGTATGATCTGTTCACAGTTTTGTGTAATTAATCATTTCATTACGGCATATGAGCATTTCCTGAAATAGTTACATAGTAAAATCTATAATGTATAATAACCTATAATCACAGTTATACCACTACGAAACTGTATTTATAGCAGCAGAGTGTGTTCTTCTTGTCAGTATGGATATAAGACACAGTGACTGAAGCACATTTGTGTAACTGTACGCAAGGCAGGTGGGTGGAAGCTTTTTACTACAGTGATATGCTCACACTGATGTGACTATAATACACAGACAAATCTTAACGCCGTGTTATATCACTTTGGCCTGTAGAGTGGTTGTAGCATGTAAATCAAACCAATTTATAAAGGTCTTGAGGCAACCCTTTGGAGAGGAAAATTAAGCCCTTTACATCTTGTTATACCACACAACCTGTGGCTTGTAAGTAACCGTTGAATACATCGATAGCTGGAAAACGGTAAATCAGCCAGACCACAATCACGGGAAAAGATGCCAGAGTAATAAATGTGTCTGGGATTGTGCATTTGGTGTGCAACATCATCAGGGTTTTTTTGTTAACTCTTATATAGTTTAACAATCACAAGAGAGGAAGAGAATTTGTACTTTTTGTATTGTGATTAGGTTGGCACTTCTGGGTGAGATAGCAAAGTCGTATCTGAGCTGAGTGGGTTTTTTTTTTTTATGTTTCCAGCAATGACACTTATCTTCAATCAAAAATCTCATATATAATCTGAAGTCTATATAAGAAGGTTATCCAAGATACACCTTTATCTTTAAATGTATTTAACAGAGAAATATAGAAAGTTATGCCTTGATCCATGCCACTGTATAGTAATACCATTAATGTCTCTGCCATTCTAAAGCATAAAAAAGAAAAACCTATCAAGCAGAAGAATAAATAACAAACTTCTTGTGTCCTTATATATACTTTTGTCATACAAAGAAATGATAAATATTTTGCAAAGCGAAGGTAAGCCGGTATTGTATTTTTCTACGTCACGTGACTAGCTTGTTTCCAAAATGTAGGAATGCTTTCAATAAACCCCAGCTCTTGGTTTTAGCAGAAGCAGCTATAAAGTATACCTTCTTAATATTTACCATTAAAAGGCTAGACGACAAGGCTTCTTTCATTTAAATGAAGGGTATCATACCGTATAAAAGCAAATGCTTTGATTGCCATTATACCATAATCACTATGCTGCTGTGCAGGGAAACGTTGCTGGGAAGAATTATTCATTTTAAAACACTAGCTGAATATGTTTCTCTGTGTTAGTAAATACAAATGCACAGATAAAATAGGAAATAGGAGAAAACCCTGAGATGCGGCAGAGCTTACCTGACCACTTCTCAGCAGATCTGCTGCTTAGCTGTCCAGTGCCTGTGAGTCCCTGAAATAGTGAGACAGAATAAACTCAATGTAACCATCACGTAGCCTACTCAAATCACTTTAACACTTCAAACAACAAAACATATGCTTCAGAAACTATTCAAAAAGAGTTAGCATGCAACTCCAGCTGCTAAAGATTTTGTTCACAAACTGAACAGCATTAGGCCTGTACTTTATTCTCATCAAAAAAGTAAACCAATCACATTGACAAAAAGCCACTGTAAACAAAAAGACTGTATTTAAAGGATTAACAGTTTTGGCATCCCTACCATCAAGTCTTCTGTTCTTTTTTTTTTTTTTTCATCAAAATTTAGGTTATATATTTGTTGTTAGCAAGAGTTGCATTACTATTATTGTTAATTTTAGTTCTGTTTATTACCTTGAGGGTTATATATTGTAGAATAATTTTGTTGTCACTAGTTAATGTTAATTAGTTGTTTTAATAGCCTATATACCTATTTGTTATCTTTTGGTAGGTTTACTTTTTTAACTATCAGTAACTTAATAACTGAGAATATTTAACATTACTGTTGCATACTCAAAATTACAGAGTTACTATTAGTGTTACCTGTTTAACGTTTAGTCATCCTTTGAGTCCTGCGACATATTTCCTTAATAATCATCAGCCATCAAGTCTGATAGTCTCAAAAGAAATATCAGCCCTCTAAACTGCCTTCAAGGGCGGTGATATTTAGCACTGAAAATTACAAATAAAGTTTTTGAAGTTGAGTACCAACAACTGGGCAGTGACACTGATGATTTGTTTATCAAGACAAATTGTTGTATACTACGAAAAATGCAGTCAACGCACTCTTCTGAGTGAAAACAAATAGGTGAATCTATGCAATGCTTACATGTCGAATGGGATATTTAATGTGCGGGGAAACTCAAAGGTTGAAGAACTAGCATTTAGACAGTCTAACAGTGGTAAGTGGTAATCTTACCTCTTTAAACTCCATTACATTCTCACGAGAGACATGCTAATACAAACAAGTCAATCAGAGTTTGTGTTTAGCAAGATCAAGCTTAGAGGATAGTTTAAAATCCATTTATTGTTCTAAAGCATTTTTTTCCATTAACATGTTATACATTAGTGGATACTAACCATGATTCATGTAACAGTTTAGTTTGTTAACTTTTAAATTATTTAACAACCAGAAGTTATTAATACAACTTTTAAAGTCTTACACAAAAAATCTTAAAACAGGCTTGGGTTCATTTTTGTAATTTTTATATAAAAAACATTTTAGGCATCTCTTGAAAAAGAAATAAAGCAGGCATTTAAAGCTAGAAAACAAGTAATTCCAAATTTAGTTTGTTACAAAAGGTTTCAGCTTTATTGACAAATTATGGCAAACATATTTGACAAAATTATGGTTTCCTATTTAGAGAAGCTTACACATGGAACTTTATGTGATTTTTTTTAAACAAATACAGGTTAAAACACTGAACAAATTCAGTTAGCTACATACATACAGTAGCTGCTTGTTTTCAACCCCATTAAAACAGCATTTAAAATTAAATTTACAAACTTAATATCGAACATCTTAATCTAAACTAACATATATTAAAAAAGACAGGTTAAAACATCTTATCTACAGCTTGATTATTGTCTGGTTCAAAAAAAAAAAAAGAAAAAAAAAGAAAAAAAAAAGAATCATATTACAGTCTTTCAGCAACCCTAAACAAAAACTCAGCCTTAGCTAGTATGTAGAGAGACTCAAGATCTGTAACAGTGTCATGCTTTTTAAGTTACACACAGCAATGAATACAACCAACAGAACATCATCTTTGAATGGTTTATAGACAATGCTTGCCAAAGGTTTTTTGTCTCTGTTTTTTTTTTTTAAGTCCGTGTTATAAAATAATACTAATGCCAATGTCACTCCAATGTTATAGGAAATACAAGTAGTACATAGGATAATAATGAGCAGTAATCCCTAGGATAGAAAAGAAATGGACTATTACTTGTCTTGTTGCTGTTTATGTGGAGACCACAGGCTATTAATTGTCTTTGAGATGAGGTCACAGATGAGGAGGACCTTCAATATCTACCATAGGGGTGTTCCCTGTAACCCCCTCTGGCTGACCTTGGAGGTGGTGCCTTTAGGCTGGAACGGGTTGTAGCCCATTCTTCTTGTGCTAAAAACAGAAGAGAAAAGACATGTTTTGTAAATATCTAAACTTGAAAGAACAAAGTGATGCCACTGCTAATGGCCGTCAAAATTCTCGAGGGTTTTGGCTGAAAGCTTTACAAAAATAAAATGAGGACGGTGCTATGATCCATTTCTTTATCCTCCCACAAAAACTTACAGAAAACTAACCTCCTACTTCTCTACGCAGGCAACCTGTCTTATGTCAGGATGAAAAAAAACCCCTTACTCCTTCACTTTCAGCAGGGAATGAATACCTTGTGTGGTGGCAGTACAGTCAGCTCTGGCAACATCATTGCACTAGTCTGCCAGCTCAGAATTTATTTGATGTTCTGAGCTTCTAGCATTTAAGCTGAAGCATCAATGTGAATAACATTTAATGCAGTTGGTATGTTAATAAGATGAGTTGAATCATGAAAAGATAATAGAAATACATTTGATTTTTTACTTCCATTTAAGACCAAAAGAAAGAAAATAATGGAAGAAAAATAATGTGTAGAAATGAAGCTACTACATTAAGAAAAAGAATTTTGCCAAGTAGTTTTTACTTTGCATTATCTTTAGAATACTTTTTCAAATCTATGTGAATGAAACATGCCCAGGAAAAATAAGTTAAAACCTGAAAGGCTAGTTCAGTTTTTACAAAGCATCTGCAAAGCCTTCTTCTCCCCCCTTCTTTTTCCACAGACAAGGTATTTCTGGAAGTTAAGCCTTACAAAGGAGCAAACAGGAAGCTAACTACATTTGTGGTCCACCAGTTGAACCCAAAACTTGAAAGCTATCCTAAATCAGCTAGTGAATCGTCAAATGATTTCTCATTTTGTCTTCCACTGACTTCAACTGATCATATGCATAGTGATTAAAATGGAAATGCAGAAATCACAGTATACCATCTGTCTTACATCATAGTGCACTGTTACTCCTGTTACAATCGTTGTAGAATACATCTGACAAACACATGTTCACCAGAAAGCTTCTAAATCTCTACATATTTCCCCCCCCCCAAGTTATATCATAATCTATCTACATCTTTGTGATGAAATATAGAAGCTATTCAGAAATCAGTACGGAAAATGTTATTTATTTTCAATATTGTTTTATTTTATTGGTGATCATCACGTTCGTATTACAGGTGTGCATGGAAGATTTATGTTTGTAAAATATAAAATTAAGAGTCAAGCCTTCTGATGCTAGGGGGAAAAGAACACTTTTTAAGGTGCATAAAAAACCAGATTGAAAAGGGAGGAGTTTAAAAGATTGGAAGGTGACTTGAAGCCAGTGGGAAAGGGAAAAGAGGATTCACATTCATGATGACGCAGTATACTTGCTGTTGCTATCAATACAAAACTAATTGATTGGTATATTAAAATAGATCATTTTCCCTAATTCTAAAGTGGGGCTATTTTTTTTTCATTTATAAATAGGTTACACAGTAATAAGCTGAACTATCCAGTCTTGAACTACTGCTGAAGATTTGAAACATTCAAGGTCCTTGCCCCATATATTTAAAAATCCAGTTGTATCCATTTTTTAAGAGGTACCTAACTTTTACGCCTTCATCCATACAAAATATTTTAAGTGGCTGTTGAAGAAATTAACATTTCAGAACATTTTTTCCTTGCTCAGGTCTTGTTTTAGACTTTTGCTACCCCATTCAGCCACCAAGTACTGAAATGAGCACTCCTGACTCAGTATGGTGAATAAAATTAAGCTATATGGAATATAAATGTGAAAGTTGCTGAAATCCCAGGTATAACGGGATAATTTGTGAGCCAATGTGGAACATATTAGCTATGGTGAGCAGAGGCAAAAATATGCCTTGCTCATAGCCAAGAAGAACATACTTTTACTACATTTTTCATGTTACATGCAGCTTTCATTTATTTTCTAATAAGCCAAGCAGAGATGTTCTTGTGTTCGACTTGTTCCCTGATGTACCTATAGAATGAATCCAACCTTGGTTAATTTTTCTTTTTTTCTTGTATCCCATTCCCACTACTGGAAGTAGAGACTGGGCTTTTCAAGTATTAGGTCATCGCCAGAAAGCAGCGATGCATCCCTAACTTTTTGAAAGTAGTGTGTCTGTTGCAATTCACTCAAAGCATCGAAGAATTTTGTTCAATGTTTTAACAGCGTGACCTAAACAAGAGAATAGGGGTTTCTATGCAAAACAAAATACATAGGCTAGTACATGAGAATATTAAAAATAAAAATTGTATTATTCATACATTTCAATGAAGGCTAGCTACATTGCCTTAAATTTAGTCAGCTACTTGATTAACAGAATGATGGCCTTAAATATAAAAAGGAATTGAAAAAAATCTTCATCTTCATTAAGATATGTCAAACATTTTCTTTTATTAATGCAAGCTTTTAGAGTGATAGCAACATTTTGCTCTCAAGCAAAGACTTCATAAATATACCTTCTAGAGCAGAACAAGAGTTCAGTTAAAGGTCCACATTTTGATTGCTTTGGGCTCAGTTGCTATGATAACTTACTAAAGTTCAATCTTCACTAGTCTCTTCTCAAACAGTTTATTCATATTGTTTAGTTATGATGAGCTTAAAACGACAAGACTCTTCAGTGAAACTAATATATAGAGAGGCCTTTTTTTCTGTTCCGCATTTGATTAATGTGTCTATCGACAATTACATAGAATTCCAAATACACGATAGTGGTATTTTTGCACAGTACAAGCACAGAAAAAATGCTTGGATTTTTCTTTTTATATGCATATATTAGTGTTAGAGTCCAAGTTCCAAATAAATTTTTGAGCAATATGGTGACATACTAGCTACGTGTATGGAATGGTGTACTGATGTTATGTTTTCAGTTTACTATTTCCAAAACCTTTATAATACAATATATTATATACCATTATATTTTGCTGACAGTCATTAGACACTTTTAGCCCTAACACAGGACATATCTGAGTAAATAAGCTTAAAAGCCCATCCTATTAGCAGAAACTTTGCGAAATTGAAATTTTACACAACACAGATAGGACAACTTACAATCCACCCACATGGGAAATTGAAGTCACAATTTCTTTCTCTGGCAAGTCAGAAAGCCCTCCTGGGTAAGGGAGGATGAGGTTTCCTGGACATAGGAAGGAAACTGAACTCTCTTTCAATGTTGCATGGGTGGAAAAATACAAAGATACTGATATTCAGTATAAAGAAGCCGTTGCAGAATAGTTGGGGAGCTTCGTAGTTGAAGAAACTACACCATGAATGGAAAGGTGATAATCTTTGGTTACAGTTCAGAGGTAGATTCACAAAACACCTTTTCAGTCGAGACACAGTCAGTGACTGCATTAGTGCAAA
Organism: Grus americana; assembly: GCF_028858705.1. Taxonomy (NCBI): domain Eukaryota; kingdom Metazoa; phylum Chordata; class Aves; order Gruiformes; family Gruidae; genus Grus; species Grus americana. Next base: position 28,426,089 of record NC_072854.1, read on the forward strand.
TAGTCTGTTTTTTAATGCAAAGTAAACCACATCAACTTGAAACAGTGCTCACAGAGTCAAACACCACATTTCAGTTGAGAGGCAGTAATCAACACCAGAGAGTTTATGGAATAATATAAACTCCAGCAAATACTTTACGCTGGCAGTCACCAAGAGAGACATTGGTGACTGGAGATATTGCCAATGATGAAGCATCAGTTTTTGCTCCCCAACTTATCACAGGTCAGAGCACGATTTATACTATGTAGGGATTGCTTGGAGTCAGATTATTTATTAGAGTGGATGCAGAGTGAATTTTGAGATCATAGACCAGATCCAGGCCCACGGCCCAGCCAGCAGTGTAGGTGCACTTAATATTACCACATGTTGGCATCATGTTGAATTATGAAAGGGCCTACATGCAGGTTGGTGAGGACATTTATTTCCTTCCTCTTATCTTCTGATGACCTTCCTCTGCTCCTCTGGGTACAGGTGTGTCATGGTTTCGGCAGGGATACCGTTAATTTTCTTCCTAGCAGCTGGTATAGTGCTGTGTTTTGGATTTAGGATGAGAATAATGTTGATAACACGCTAATATTTTAGTTGTTGCCAAGCAGATAAGGACTTTTCAGCTTCTCACACTGCCCTGCCAACGAGAAGGTGGGGGGTGCCCAGGAAGTTGGAAGTGGACACAGCCGGGACAGCTGACCCAAACTGGCCAAATGGATATTCCACATCATATGACATCATGCTCAGTGTATAATGAGGGGCTGGCCTAGAGGTGGCGCAGCTCAAGAACTTGCCGAGCATTGGCTTTGGGTGGTGAGCAATTGTGCTGTGCATCACTTGTTTTGTATAGTAGTAGTAGTAGTAGTAGTACTACTACTATTATTATCATCATCATCATCATCTTACTCTTCCTTTTCCATCCTATTGAATTGTCTTTATCTCAACCCACAAGTTTTACCTTTTTTTTCTGAGTCTCTCCCCCATCCCACTGGGTGGTGGGGGAGTGAGCGAGCAGCTGTGTGGTTGTTTTAGCTGCTGGCTAGGTTAAACCACAGCCACTAACTTCCTCATCTCAGATACTCCTTCACTGAAATCAGCTATATTTCCCAAAACCAAGGGGTCAATTTGCCCCTCCAATCCCATCAGAGCTGTCAAAGAGTGTTTAAAGTTTTGTGATGCAGATTTCTTTCCAGTTTTGGTTTAAGATAGTCAACCACTAGTAATGTTCAGGCTAGTCTTCTAGTGTAAATAAAGTATTACATATCTACTGACATCCTTATTGTCTAAACTTTATTTTAAAAAGGAATAAAAACATTATTGAAATTAAGAACGAATTAATTCCTCCTTGCCATTTACCTTTGAAGTTTAAAAGTTGCCACTGCTTATTTTTAATTTTTTTTCTATAACATTTAAAGACTTTTAAGACTTTAAAAATTCTCCCTGAATAGTAAATGAAATTCATCATACATGCCTTTCATTTAGTAGGAAAAAAACACAATAGTCCCTTAGAAAATCAGAATATCTGTCATTTTCTTACCTGAATGATTGGAGTATCTAATCTTGCTACAGATCTACAACTACAAAAAATGACCTATATTCCAAACACTCCAGGAGTGAGTGGAGGTAATAGAAAAAAAGTTTGACTGAACTGAAGCATTTTAGTTAATGAACCTGTTGTTTTTTAATGGGCATGGTTTTATTGCTGCTATCTTGATTTTGCTAATCACTGCTGACTTTCGTGGCCTGTAAGAAAATAATTAGCTGCCTCTAGACTAAAATACTTAAGGGTTAAAACAGGTATCAAAGATTGCTTTTGTAAAAAAAAAAACAAACCCAAAACTCTATGAAAACAGAAAAATGAAAACATAAAATATAAAAAGCCTGTTAAAATTCTGAAAGCTATTTCTTCTCTGCAAGATGTCTTCTCTGCAACTACATTTCATTATCTTGTTGCCTTGGGGTGTGAGGGGAAAGCCTGGGGAGGGACAATATCAGCTGCAGAGCTGAGGTAAGGCTCAGGCTAGCGTGTTTTAGGAGTGCGCGCCTCTGGAGAAGATTTGGTGGCAGGTGCTCTTGCTATGGAACAAGAAAGATTCCTGTTGTGATTTTTTTTGGTTCATTCCATTTATTTTCTTTTTCTTCGAGCTGCTCAGGATGTTGTCTTGTTGAATATCAGGGGTATATGGTCACACAAACCCAAATTTTATTGTGGAAAGCTATTGCCTAGAGGGCTGAAGAAGTGGCAGCCAATATGATATAGTTCAAAATCCTTAGGTCTCTCATTCCTACAGGGAATCAGTTTCCATATAGTGTATTTAAAAATCCTGCCTCTGCAGTATGTTTCATTACACCCTTTAAAAATGGCATTTTTCTGTAAATGTGCTGCAGCTTTGGTTACCCTTTGCTGAAGTGTCACTGCATTTGCAGAGAGGCCTTGGGGAGAAGTAAGATTTAGATACAAAAGGAGAAGCTTTATTTATATAAATGAAAATGACTAAAGTAGTAAAAATGCTCACTAAATGTACAACATGAAGACAAATCAATTTCTTGTTCCTTTCGAGTCCCCTCCCCCCCCCGGACTGAAACACCTTCATGTAAAAATGAAATGTACAGTCTTTCTGCTTGTACTTATATAGTAAAAAATTACTTTGCATTACCCATTGGAAGAAGTTGTTTTTCCTTGACTAACAGCGTTCTTAAATAAATTGCTGCTGTGGCTCTACCAGCTTCTGATACAGAACAAGAACAGAAACCTAATTTGTGGTACAAGATGCTCTTTTTTCCAGTGACATGGTGGACCTATTCGCTTGATTTTAAACTTTAACAAGATCACAATTGATTTATAGCTATTTGGTAATACCATCATCAAAATACGGGAGGATGGTTGACAGTTGACAGCTTTTGTTGATATTACATGACAGACTGTACTGCATTAACAGGTGAATCTGTAGACAAAACATAGATGAAAGTTTTGGGATTAGAGTCTTCAGCTGGAAAAGCACTGGCCTCTACCACTCATACAGCAGTAAAGAATAATATATTTATTGTGGAGAAAGCAAGATGATATGAAGCAACACCATAAAGAATCTCTGAATCATATAATGCCAATAAAATACAAGATGCAGCCACTTTGAAAATAGAAAATCAGATTATTAGTGGTTTTTTCCTACAAGGAATTTTAATGAAAAGCAATATATCTGAATTCTAGTAATTAAAGGTTCCTTGATATGCAAAGTTGCTCTATCATATCTTAGTTCCAGTAAGGTAACCTTTTTTCTTTCAGCATCAAGAGAGGCTCCTGAGAATGGAAAGTTCTATCTTCAGGAATGGTCTTAAAGGATCAAATCCATATAGACTACCTCAGTAGTCACGCTGAGATTTGAGTCACTTGTTGGATAACAGAAGTGTCAAAAGACCCTTCAGCCATTTTGGTTCCCAGGTTGAGTTTCATTGTGCTTCACATGAGCTTCTGCTCATTATATTTGATAGCATGCAAGACAGGTGAGACTTGAGTAATTCCGGATTCCTGACTGCTCATCTCCTAGACTGTGGTTCTCCTCCAATGGGTGCCTATGTGCTGTCTTAAATGTGGACTGCATTTTCATCTCTAATGTATATGAGCATTTCATGTGTGGTAGAACCAGAACAAAAGCTAAAATTTCTTTTCTGGTAGAACGTCTTTCTACCTATTCTAGGTGGTAGTTTTGCATTTTCCATTTAGGAAGGCAATAATGCAAAACTATTTCAATCTTGTATCAGCAAAATATATTGCAGTTAGCAGTTAAGCGTGTTCAACAGACATAATCATGGCAGAGCATTGGTACAAGGGGAATGGTGTACTCCTAAATAACACAGCCCATCATTGTATTTGAACGTCTGTCACAGGTATCTGGCAATCAGCCAGGAGCTGGGACACCGATTATTTAGCAAGGAAGCACGCAGTGCCCTTTTGTGCAAGTCACTGGTAAAATCAAAGATACTCTGGGACATTCTGCATGGGAAACACAGCAGACTGTGCAGATGATGTGAAAAGGTAAGCACGGACAAGACCGAACCATTAGCTTGTGTCCATATTTAGTTTCCTACAGCATTTAAGGAGGCTGTGACCATACTAGCATATCAGTTGAAAATCCATCCTTCCATTTAAAACTGTCACTTAAATTCCAGGTCTGGCCTCCCTTCTGACCTACTCTTCTCAGATTGTGTGAGGTTATGTCCTTGTTTCTGCAGTAATCATTTGTTAACGTTTAGTATAGTTTAGGTTTTCCATGTAATTTTCTTGGGGTTTTTTTGTTGGTGGTTTTTAATAGTTGAGTAGTTCTGAAACCTCTTGGATCACTGAACCATTTCAAAATTGCTTGCTGACTACCCTGTACCTATGTTACCAAGCTTCCAGTGAAAACACAGCAAAAGCATTTCATTTTACTATGTGATCTGCTTTGTGGACCAGGTTGAGATCACACCTTTTGACCTGCTCAGAAGAGGATGGACATCAATTTTCTGCCATCTGTAAAAATGAAACAATTTTTATTTCCTGCTTTTTGAATATAAAATAATTTTGAAGTAATTTTGAGCTTTAAGGAAAGTGAACTGATCATGTATCCAGAGATTTCAGTGAAAAAACCCTAGATGTAAATATTGTATTTCTTTATAAATCATTAAAATTATGCCAGGATGACAGCAGAAAAATTTGCAGACTGTATAAAAATGGCCGAAAATATTTCTGCAATGTTTCTCCACTGCTTTACTTGGATTACTCTGGTAGTTCTAGAACTAAAAAGGGAGAATTATTCCCTCTCTAGAAGATCCTTATCAACCACAGACGTCATGTCAGATTTTACAAAATACCAGAAACCTGCTGAGCAAAACAACGGGGCTTTTAGAGCAAGACCTAGTTTTGACAGGGATCGTGCACCTAAAGGCCCAGAGTCTGTGGAATAGGACCGTTGTCCCACCGAATGGTGAACCCAAGTCTCCCGGACTCCTTGGGAGTGTATTTGCTTCTAATGTTAACTGAAATATGAGAACACATTATTGCATGGGGAATGCAACCGAGGGAAGCAGCCGTCTCACTAACTCCTCGGAATGATGGTTTCCGCTGAATCATCATTTCCAAGTTCCCACTCACTGGCATAAGCAATTATCCCAAGAAACGGGTTAGAAAGACAATTTTTGCTATTACAATTGTGTAGTTGACTATATAGTGGAAGACCCTTTTTGCAATTTCCTTATGAATAAAGAATCATACCTTTGAGAATGCATTATCTAGTTAATAAAATTACTACATCTGTTTAAAATTAAGGTTGGCAAAAATACTTAATGAAATAATTAGTTGTACAGTAGAATACAGACTGCAACTTTTCACCCATGTTTGCATATGTTTATCTGCCTACAGCCCTTACTAATTTTTCTAACACTTTATTTTGTATGGGAGTTCATTGCTGCTGCTTTGAAAGGAACAAGCTACATTTACTGCTCAATGACATACAACCAGATGTGATTCTAGGCCCAGTCTTCAGACAGAGGACATTGATTCTAGAAGTGTCATAGATGATCTGATGTCCTCTGGGGTACAGTACTGGTCAGGAGGGTGACAGGAGAGGTCAATTTGTCACTGCACCCTCTATTACTTAGCAGAGAAAGTAATCCAGTATTTACACCCCTCCTCCCCGCAAAAAAAAAAAAAAAAAAAAAAAAAAAAGTTGGGCATGATGTATAAAAATGGAATAAATCAGGGATGCAGATCTTGGAGAACACACACAATCAGGAAAAAAAAAGACTCAAAACATGCTGTGAAGGAGACAAGTTGCTGGTGAGAACAGTGGAGCCTGCTCTTTCTTTCAGAGACTGCGCCAAAATGGAAAGGAAAGAGAGCCTGGACATATTTGATCTTAATAAAGTGACATGTTAAAGAAGTGGAAACCGAGAGGGACTTCAGGTGAAGAGCAGGTAGGAGCTGTAGCCCTGGAGAGGAAAGGTAATTGGGAGAATTGCTACCGAGTCTGTGAATCAGCGTGCCCAAGAGCTGAAGAGAAGTGCTAGGCAGTCATCATGTTTTAACGCTGATTCGTAGAATTGTTTAGGTTGGAAAAGACCTTTAAGATCATCAAGTCCAGCTGTTAACCTAGCACTGCCAAGTCTACCACTAAGCCTTTCCTTTTCATAGAATCATAGAATCATAGAATGGTTTGGGTTGGAAGGGATCTCAAAGATCATCTAGTTCCAACACCCCTGCTGTGGGCAGGGACACCCTCCACTAGACCACGTTGCCCAAAGCCCCATCCAACCTGGTCTTAAACACTTCCAGGGAGGGGACATCCACAACCTCTCTGGGCAACCTGTTCCAGTGCCTCACCACCCTCACAGTAAAGAATTTCTTTCTAACATCTAATCTAAATCGACCCTCCTTCAGCTTAAACCCATTACCCCTTGTCCTGTCACTACACTCCCTGATAAACAGTCCTTCTCCAGCTTTCCTGTAGGCCCCTTCAGGTACTGGTAAGCTGCACTTAGATCTCCCCGGAGCCGCCTTTTCTCCAGGCTGAACAAGCCCAACTCTCTCAGCCTGTCCTCATAGGAGAGGTGCTCCAGCCCTCTGACCAGCTTCGTGGCCCTCCTCTGGACTCTCTCCAACAGCTCCATGTCTCTCCTGTACTGGGGCCCCCAGAGCTGGACGCAGTACTCCAGGTGGGGTCTCACAAGAGCGGAGTAGAGGGGCAGGATCACCTCCCTCGACCTGCTGGTCACACCTCTTTTGATGCAGCCCAGGACACGGTTGGCTTTCTGGGCTGCAAGCGCACACTGCCGGCTCATGTTGAGCTTCTCATCAATCAATACCCCCAAGTCCTTCTCCTCGGGGCTGCTTTCAATCCATTCCTTGCCCAGCCTATAGTCGTGCTTGGGATTGCACCGACCCACGTGCAGGACCTTGCACTTGGCCTTGTTGAACTTCATGTGGTTCGCACGGGCCCACCTCTCCTGCCTGTCCAGGTCCCTCTGGGTGGCATCCCTTCCCTCCAGTGTGTCGACCACACCACACAGCTTGGTGTCGTCGGCAAACTTGCTGAGGGTGCACTTGATCCCACTGTCCATGTTGCCGACAAAGATGTTGAACAGTGCTGGTCCCAGTACCAACCCCTGAGGGATGCCACTCGTCACTGTTCTCCACGTGGACATTGAGCCGTTGACCACAACTCTTTGAGTGCGACCATCCAGCCAATTCCTTATCCACCAGGTGGCCCATCCATCGAATCCATGTCTCTCCAATTTAGAGACAAGGATGTCGTGCAGGACAGTGTCAAATGCTTTGAACAAGCCCAGGTAGATGATGTCAGTTGCCCTTCCCTTATCCACGGACGCTGTAACCCCATCATAAAAGGCCACCAAATTTGTCAGGCACGATTTGCCCTTAGTGAAGCCATATTGGCTGTCACCACTCACCTCCTTATTTTCCATGTGCCTGAGCATAGTCTCCAGGAGAATCTGCTCCATAATCTTGCCAGGCATGGAGGTGAGACTGACCGGGCTGTAGTTCCCTGGGTCTCCCTTTTTACCCTTCTTAAAAATGGGGGTTATGTTCCCCCTCTTCCAGTCAGTGGGAACTTCGCCGAACTGCCAGGACTTCTCAAATATGATGGAGAGTGGCTTGGCCACTTCATCCACCAGTTCCCTCAAGACCCACGGATGCATCTCATCAGGTCCCATGGACTTGTGCACCTTCAGGTTCCTTAGATATTCTCGAACCTGATCTTTTCCTACAGTGGGCGGTTCTGCATTCTCCCAGTCCCTGCCTTCTGCGACCTGGGCAGTGTGGCTCAAGCATTGGCCAGTGAAGACTGAGGCAAAGACTCCTCCTCACTGCCGTGCAAAGAAACCCTGCAAGGTCCGACCTCCCCACTCTCTCGGTGGTGTCCAGCCTGCTGTGCAGTCCTTCTGCTCCAGCAGGCTCCTCTCACCCTCTGTCCTTGTCTACTGGCTGTCACCAGTGATGTCAAGTGGCAACAACTTGAAAGTTAAGTCCAAAAACAATTGCAGAGAAGAACATACAAACTAAAGAGAGGATGATGAGTAAAGGGCCATAACAGCATTTTCTGACTACACTCACAGGAACTGGGGGTGAAAGCGTAAGGGAAGACACTTTAAATGACAGAAGAAGCAGCATGTAAAAGTTCAAAGACAGATGTACAGATAAGGACATAAGAATTGAAACTAGGGACAGAGATGAACTAGCAAGCATATCTAGAAAGCATGTCAGACAATGGAGAAAATACATTTCATTTTACTAATAATTGAAAAGAAATCCACACAAGCAGCTTAATAACTGAGGGCCAAGGGTCCAGTTTTTCCAAGATTTTGGTGTTACTGCCGAGTTGGTCCTCTCTCAGATGTTGCCTTTCTTAGCTAAGAAGGAATGTTGTGTACTTTGCTTTCAGAAACTGAAAGTGTAAGTTATGGTGGCATGATGGACACGTAGACAGTTTATAGCTGAGGAATCTGAGTGTGCTTGGGCATGAGGATTGCTTTGGGGGTGGTAACAAATGTTCTAATAAATTTTTTGGTGGCTACTTTGATAGGAAATGCACGACCGTTTTAATTACCTGGATACTTATTTCAATTTGCTGTATGTCCCCTTTGAATCAATCTTTGAAGCTCACCATTAGGATACATAAATTAATTGTTATTATCACAGGCAATCAGCACCTTTGGTTTATGATTGATTGAAATTATATGTTAGTATTTTTGAACTGCTTTTTACAATTCGGATTGACTCTTGCTGTGTTCACTGAGTTATATAAATACTTCCGGTATCTATTACACATTATTGATATATAAGCTGAGACTATCTTTAAAGATTATTGTTTGATCAATTGCTAGTAGACTCAGTAGCTCTGATCTACTGTTTAAATACAGAATTTAAGTAAGATTTTTTTTCTTACTGAAGATTCAAAATGAAAAAAGGTCATAGTATTTTTAACCTGTGAAATTCCTTTGAATGTGGGGTCACTAAGTGGTGATACTTAGATACATATGAAGTTGTTTCTGTCTTACAATTTTACCTATGTAATATTGAAAGCACAGAAAAATTCATAGTGGTTCATCCACCTGAAAATTCTACCCCAAGCAGTGGCTATCATCACATATTTAAATGTCTTCTATTACAAGATTCAAGTAAAGCACGTATTCGGAGAAGGTTTTTTTTTTTTTCCTTTTTTTTTACTTCTCAGTCAGCATTCTGCAACCTTGTCATGAATTTTTCAGCATTGAATAAAACTCTTTCACAAATGCAAAGAGGGCAACAATACAAGTAATTAAATGGCAGATCATATTAACAGATGCTTTAAAATAAAAAAAAATACATATTAACAGGATGTGATTTGCATATGAATATATTATTTCCTAATAATTTTACACTTACATTCATTGCTTATTCCCTGTAATAATAATAATGACCTGATAATTTCTTCCTCCTGGTTACTTATTTAACATCTGAATATTGCCCACAATTTTTGGGCACAATTTTATTAATCTCTGGTCAATTATTTCGGGGCAGGTGCCCAGGAAGAGATAAAAAGAGATAAAATTCTGTTTAGATAGTTAAGATGTATATAACAGCAATGAAGAGAATGGTTTAATTTGATTTGCCGTTTAGCTTTCAGTGCTATTAGAAACATAGAAGCTGCTTTTAATTCAGAATAAAATAGGTTTTTTTCCTATGAGGAAAAAATTCTCTACCTTCTTTGCAAGGTCATTAGACTGCATACATTTGGAGAGAGCACACTGCACTCGAGATAGAATGTAAGTGGAATTCAGGAATTGTGATTACTAGCTCTACTCCTTGTTTGCTCAGTGACCTTGGATAATTGTTTAATATTTTGCGGTATAGCTTCCTCACTGGTAGAATGAGACAGGAATACCTACCTCCCTGGGGTGTTCTGAGATGTAATTAATTGCCTGAGCAGTGAGAAAAAAGTGCTACAGATGTGCTGAGCGAAGACCCAATAGAAACTAGATGTTTAATTTTAAAACGAGAACAATGAAAATTAGAATTATTTTCTTTGGATAATTCAATTTCTTCTGTCTTTCTAGTAAGCCTCCAAACTCCTCCCTCCATGAAAAGATGGGTGGAGAGAAAGTACTAAGCAACAGTTAGAAACTTTGCCCTACATAAGCTGATGACTAAAGTTTAGCTAACATTGACAAAGCAAGGCTTTCACCCCATAAATCCACACAGAAAAGGCAGTTGCACTTTTCTTGTATCATAATTGGGCCAGTATATATTATTTCAGACAAAAATTCAAGAACAGGTTTTGTCTTTTTTTTTCTTTCTTTTTTTTTTTAAGGAGAGCATCCACTTTCTTTTTGATTATCTGCAAAGCCTGCAACATACACAAGATTTTCTGACTTGATATCTATGCATTTTATAATTTTGTGAGAATAGTTGAGGTGGCTATCTTTCAAATCACAAATGGTATCTTTCTTATTTGAAATGTGAAATCTTGTCAGAAGACAAAAAAATGTTTTGAAACATAGGCTCAACACCATTATGTGTCCTGGTTTCAGCTGAGATATAGAATTATTTTTTCTTTCCAGCAGCTGGTATAGTGCTGTGTTTTGGATTTAGGATGAGAATAATGTTGATAACACACTGATGGTTTTAGCTGTTGCTAGGCAGTTGTGTCTACACTAAGCCAAGGACTTTCCAGCTTCCCACGCCCTGCCAGGTGCACCAGAAGCTGGGAGAGCACAGCCAGGACAGCTGGCCCAGACTGGCCAAAGGGATATTCCCTACCCTATAACGTCATGCTCCCTACATAACCGGGGAGGCTAGCTGGGAAGCTGTTCAGAAACAGACTGGGCATCAGATTGTTTTATTGTCCTTTAGCATGTGGTGAGCAATTACAGTTGTGCATCACTTGTGGCGGTGTTGTTACTGTTATTATTGTCATCATCTTCCTTTGCTATCCTATTAAACTGACTTTATCTCAACCCACGAGTTTTTTTCTTCCATTCTCCTCACCATCCCCTTGGAGTGGGGAGGGGTGAGCAAGTGGCTGCATGGTGCTTAGTTACTGGCTGGGGTTAAACCATGACACCATGCTAAATATCACTTATTTTACTAAACCTACTGCATATGCAGTATCTATGGCTTAAAAACTAGAAATGCTACGAAACCTTGTGGTTTAATAGTCTATTTTCTGAACTTAGTGGTAACTGTTCTAAAAAACTACTGTTCCTATGCTTGACAGGACCTTCCCTTCAGGAGGGCTAACAAATTAGACTGCAGGGACATTCCAAATCTACTTTAGTAGTGTGAGCTGCCCTGGCTTAAATCGGTAGTGGAGAATCATGGAAATCTGCACCAGAGAGGAGTGCTCATGCACTCGTGGATTTAAGTAATGTCAGCAAGAGGAGCAGTAACGACTACTGGAGAAAATAATTTCTTACAAGGCTTCAGCCACTTTTGCAGCGAACATCTGCCTCAGACAGGAAAGGAGCAGCATCAGTGCACACGGGTAACCAGTGTGGGAAAACGCAAGAGGGAGTAGACAGGCTATTAACCGTGTCACTGTGAGGTGCATATAACAGTGTGGAGGGAGTTTGATTTTCCTATTTTCAGTAAAAAATAATGTTCTACTACTGTACAGTAATACAACATGAAACATGCAGTGATATACTGTGTCATGTCTGGAATTAGGTAGATAGTCAACACTACATGTACATCAGTATTACAGGACTTTTTTCTTAGATTCTCCAACTATGGTTCCCACAGTGAAAGTCAGTGAAATTACTATGTGAAATACTACATAAGAAAGTTTTGCATGATTTACTTATTTTTATTCTGTCACATAGAATGATTTATAATTCAGGAGTAATAGAGGAAGCATAACAAGTCGCTATAAATTAAAAGCAGTCTTTTTTCTTGTGCTACATGTGGATTTTTTTTCAGTGTTGTAGCATTATAACTGAAGTACAAATGTTTTAGGATATACAGTCAGTTAAAAGAATGTGACAGGTTTAAATATGGAACTTTCTAAAGAATTATAACCTAATTAAAACACTGATTTGACAAAACAGCAATAACTTTAGTATCATCCCCACAGTAGTTGTCATAGCTGAATTCAAAATGTGCTCCTTTTCCTGCAGACTTTCAATATCATGCTCTTATGAAAATCATAAATCTCTTCTGAGGGAATGAATACTATTTGGGAGAGAGCTAAGGTGATTCCTTCAGTAAAAGAATTGATACAATTTTGCAGAAAATCAAGGAAATGCTTTTCACAGTTCATTCTGTCCCACAGACTAGGAACTGGATCTCTGATACCCTAATAAGTATAGGAATGATTGAAATAGAAGATTAAAGGAGGACAATTTATTTGGCATATCTTCTGTCCATATGCAGTAGAAGTCTTCAATGACTCCTGTTCCTGGTGGAAGAAGAATAGAGAGCTGTACAGGAAGACTCAGGAGCACTTCTGAGTTTCCAGGAATGGGTGTCCACCTGCCTCATGATCAGGGAGAGACCAGATACCTCTACTCCCCCAAAATCAAGGTGCGTGCCCATGGCACACTCCAGCATCTTCTGGGACAGAACCATCGCACATGTGGCAAGGTCATTAGCCTGGACAGCTGGTGAGGCATCAGGACTCAGGTGCTATATCAATATTAGCACACCACGCATACAAATAGGAATGATCCGCAGAGTGGAAGAGCTGATTCTGAGGACCTGATGTTCACACTGTATGGCTTCTAGAGGTTGTTGACATTTCAGACTGACCCTAGTTTGAGCCTCTGAAACAGCTGGAGTGCACCTTCTGGTTTAGTTTCAAACTAAAAATTGTATACTTTGAGTCTACTCGGTGATGTGAACAGAAGCAGCGATAAATGAAGACAACTGGGAAATCTGCTTCGAAAGGGCACTCCTGGTCCTATGCTAGTGTAGAAGCACTTAGCATGCACTAACCTGCCTCTTAGGCACTGACCTGCTCTGTTGAGGCACAGCGGAAAAACTCACCACACTGGAGCAACCTGTGTCCTGTTACCTCTGAGATGCTTTGTCAATGCTAAGATGCACCAAGACCTAGAAACTAAAGCAGGTTTTCTTTGGCACATTGCCACTGATATTTCCTATCAGATACCAAATGTATATGCTCAGATGACATAAGCGAACAATTGATGCACATTAGTAAGACTTTATTAATTAGTGTTAGTAAAGGTCTTGCCTGTAATCACAAGCTATGTGAAATCAAACACTGTAATGAGGAGAATCAGACCTATGTCTCTAACAGCTGCATTTCAGTCACTAACTTATTTGAGCACTAGATTTCCTACATTTGAAGACTTAAATGGGGCTAGGCTAGAAAAAAATAGAGTAAGTAACCCTTAGCACCCTGAGCATAATGAATATTAGGACCAATGACCTACAATACCAAAGTTGTTATTAAAAATGAGGAAGAAACTTGAACTTGACAGCTGAACAAGCCTCTTATCTTCACTGGCAGAGCAATTGCTAAGTAGTGCTTTTTCAAAATTTACAAATATTTTTCTGTATACATTGCAGCATGGCTTTATCTGGCTTTGTCACTGCCATAGATTAATCAATACAGGGTTTATTTCACACTAGGATGGTAGTTACTTGAGTTTCTCCATGCAATGAGCATTCTTATGTCTCAACATGAAGTATGAGAATTTATGTCTCCAAAGGTAACATGTATTCAATCAACCTATTTATCAAAAGTTTGAACCCTCCATACACTCTTTCCTCCTCAAAATTCATCACTATATATTTATTTTTACTTCTATTTGTTCAGCAGAAACTACCATTGCTATTCTAAAAAAATCCCAAACTAGATAATACACTCTTCGGGACAAACACAAAATTAAATAATAAACAAGATAATAAAAAAACAGTGGAACATTGCTGTACATTTGTAGTTGTTAGCCCTATAAAGCCCTATAAAGAATTTGTTTATAAAGTCCTGTCTGTGCATTACTGAGTAAGCTAATTGTCATCACAACTGCAAAGCTCTCATATTGAGTGATTGGCAGGGAATTATTTGTGAAATAGTCAGTTAAATCATTGTGGCAGCATTTTACAACTTAAATGTTGTCTTACATTAAAAGGAGTTATACCAAACAGTTACACTCTCCAATTTTAATTAAAGATGGAATTATCCTAAACCCAAATACCAGTTGTTTACAAGTGATCACTTAATGCTAAACTGGAGTACAATATGCACTACAAAATGTTATAATTAGACAAAATGTGCACATTTGAAAATTTTTGGTGAAGATAGGACACACTTAAATAACGTCCCCTTGCCGCAATGGCAGCGCATGCAGTAAACAGCCTTGCAAGCTTTTCCTGTATAGAAACAGGAATGTGAGTGGAGTTCACTTATGTCTTCTCTCTTTGTGTAGGAGACAAGGTACAGATTAACCTTCCTAACTCTTGCCTAAGGCCTTTGGCAGGTGGTGTTATTCTAATTTAATTGTGGTGGTTTAGGAGGTTATATACTTCAACCCTCTTCTTGCACCCTCTACCTAAGGTTTCTGCTTTTTTGGTAGTAGCAACAGAAGTCCATGTGTACTGGCCTCTCAGATACTTCAGCTCATGACCTGGCATAAAAACATAAATCACCATCATTTTCAGGTAATACACAAGGCAGTAAATGCACCAGGCTGTGAACTATAGTGTCTGACAACAGGCACACTCTTACTTTCCTCTGTCCTTGCTATGGCAGGTTCAACCTTTGGAAGCAGAGGCAGGAGCCTCTTCAACCTTCTGCAGCAGGAACTGGCAGAGGTCATCTGCTAGAGTCCCCAGCCTTTGGAGGAACTAAGACAGAAACAGTAAATGATAAATAAAACCTTGAGTGCTTTGATCAGTTCAATGCAGAAAAAAGATTTAGATGAGAATCTTTTTTAAAAAAGATTCACAGCTGTGAGGCAGGTCTGATATTGAATTAATATAGCTTTTAAGGTATTGGATGTGCCTTACTAGCAAGTCATACTACCTCTGTTATCTTTCTAGAGTGGCCTAACACAGCACAACACTTGTACCAAGAATGCTGGTTCCTCTAAAAAAACAGGGAAAAGCAGCAAGAAACGAGAACATGAACAGTTTACAAATGACTTTTCCTTTACAGTGGTCTTGTCCAGTGAAGATGCTTTTTTGGACTTCAGCATGACATTACATATGAGCAGGAAAGGTTCTTAGTTACCAAATTTTTATTACACATCTTATCCTAATCAATTTATAAGACAAATCATTAAATTCATGTTTTCACTAGATACCGCCTCAAATGACAGCAGTGCCAGAAGGGAAAACGCAAAAATTATTGAAGTATAATGAGAGCAATGGATATAAATTTTTTGTTCATAAATAATCCAATTTCATGTCTTCTGTTTTAAAACATAAGCATCACCATCAAGTTAAAATGACACTGTCACCTTAGACTCCTAGATTTAAATTCATGTCTGCTGATATCAAGACCTTCAGTGACATAAGTATCATAAATGTTTACTGAGTGTGATCAGAGGTGAGGATCCTTTACATTTTTGAAAATTTTACAGTGCTTTAAGTGATTGGCCTTTTAAAGTGCCTGCTAAAGATATTTCTTTGTTACTCACATGAGGATGTCTATAAGGGCTACGTCCACAAAAGAATTTTCAGGCATATGTCCCAAATTTATGCTCCTCAGCCCAAAACAGTGACCTTCAAAATTCTCTAGCAGTAGCTCCATAATCCTGATCCTATCAAAAATTTGTAGGAATCTCATAATTCCTTAGTGGAATATTTGTGGGTGTCCAGAGGCTGCTACAGGGAATGCTTTGAAGTGTCTCTACTTTGATCCTTCAGACAGACTAGGTGGCCAGCATATCAAATTGCAACAGAGTTTAAGTGTCTGTTTGCATGAGAGCGTCCTGTGCTATGAACTTTCATTCATGGAACATCCCTAAGTCATGAGAAATAGTGAGTTTTTACATATATCCCTCGCAGCTAACTGTTATTGTCTTGGGACATTCCTTGGTTGGAATTGCAGGGGATCAAATTCATAGAATCATAGAATCATAGAATGGAATTCTTAGGAACCTTCACATCAGAAATTGAAGAAGAAGTCAAGGCAGTTAACTGAAGTTGTCGATTATACAGCGGTGAATAGTGCGTAAGAATTCATCTTGCGCAGCCTCAGATAAGTGACTTACGCCCTTTCTTGCTTAGTAGTTCCATCTAATCAAAAGAGATGGAATTGCTGAGAATGACATAGTGTTCAGGTGCTATGGTTTTTGCAACTCTACTGTGAATGTTCCATAAATGCATAAATCTGAGGAACTTCCGAGAAAACAATGCCCCAAATCAGCCTTCTGCACAGGCTCTTTTAAAAGGAGCACTGAAGAACCTATGAGATAAAAACCATCTCCTACTTCTCAGGAGCCCAGACAGAAAGCAGTCATAGCAGGCAGATCATATGGGAGTACTATCATACTGTATAACACTTAGCAAACTACAGAGAGCTCTATATTATACTTAAAAGAAAAATTGTAAGTACACAGTAGCATTGTTACTTGGGTGAATCTACTTCATGAAAAAGAATAAAAGAAAACCTTCTTGGGATTGAGAACTGTCCTCCCTATGTTGGAAGCAAGAGGATGCATGGGAGAAAATAAATAAATAACATACTTGTCAATTTTTGGTAATTCAGATACTATTACTGGAAGGGATAAGGGTGAAAAGACAAGTCATTACACAAAACATCTGGGAGACAACAAGAAGAAGACACCAGTTCTATGCTCATGTAATGTTTGTGTGTGTGGTCTTATTCAGAGTTTGGGGGAATTCTGAATTAGAGAGGTGTGCCAGAAAGGATTGTAAAGAGGGAATATAGTCTTGTTGTGGAAGGTAAAACAAGGTGTGAAACTGAACTGGGGAGAAAGACAGACTGTTAATTTCTGCAGGATGGTGAAGTATGAAGGGGCAGCTGATTTTATACAGTGGGATGGGTTCAGAAGACTCATAAAGAATTGCAAAACATCCTGAAAAAGAAGTAGAGAACTGGGAACAGTTCTCTGGGGCAGAGAATTAGGGTAAAAGTTACATGAGGATGATAAGGGGTGGCACCAGACTGCTTACGGGCTGGGTGGGAGGCACTGAAAAAGTCAGATACAGAGAGAGAACATCAGTATATGTACCAAGAATTCAGAAAACAAGAAAGTTAAGGATATATTCCACAGCTTCATATACTCAGATTACATCCTCAGATAAACGCTGTGACTTTGGGATGAAGGAAGTTCACGCACAGGTTTCCAGAGCACAGAATTAGCAAATTTACTAATCTGCTGAAGTGAACCAACAGGAGCACAAACACTCACATAGAAACATGTCTGATTTTTTAAGACAAGTCTAGCAAAGCAAACCCAGCTGTTGAATGGAAAAAACAATGTAGCTTCATGCAGAGCATAAATTTAGTCATGATCCCACTCTTTGAACACTTTGTAAGCCTTAGCTAATTAGTTCATTCAAAACCCCTGCTGGGAAAACAAGTAATATTCTTCTAGTTTTACAAATGAGGGATTGGAGGAAGAGTGACGTTACTTTAAATGCCTTGCCCAAACACGCGAAGATTCAGCATGGGGAAGTCTAGTTAAAAGTTAAGCAGTGGGTAATTCTTACTGCTGAGCTCAGACCATGCTTTTCTGCATTGCCCAAAACCTTAGCAATGAATTTGGAAGGAGAGGTGGCAACGGAATCTGTAGAGGGGAGGAAAGGTCTTTCACTGCAGGTATTAAAAAAGCACATACAAAAAAATGAAATGACACAAAACAAAGGGTAACTGAACCACACACATTCATATGGATAAGTTGTTATTATTATTACTTGTTTAGCACTGAAAATGTGCTTCACTGCACATTGTGTTATCCAAATGTATTGTGAGAATTGATTATACAAAAAATTAAGTTATTTCTGATTGTGCAAAGCAATCATTTTGACAGCATCTCAGTAATGTCTCGTGATTTCTGTACAAAGGGAACTGCAAGTTTGCATTACAGTGACATTTGCTTCACAGCTGCATGAATAAAGATATTTCTTTCAAGCAGCAATCCTTATATAACCCCTTACAGTAACTTGCAGTGTCTTTTCCAGCAGCTCTCATTTTCACAGTGCTTTGGAAGTCACCATGTAAACTTACGATACTTTACTAGTAATAGTAAATCAAGCATGACATCTCTGCTGAATATAGTAGGGTCAGTCTTTAAGCTGACAATAGCCAGCTTTGCTCTGTTATTTCAGTGAAAATGTCAGAGTGAGATTCACTGTGCCATCTGATTGGCAAAACGTACTGAAAAATATTGATAGGAAAACACGGACTGGATTCTAATCAGTTATTGAAACACACCACTAGTATCGAACAACAGACCTAGAAAATGGGCTGTACGCACCGGAGCAACACTTCCTTCCCCTCTCATGGCCTCTGTGCCTGTGAAGTGGAACTATTCCAGCTCAGACACAGACTTGCCGGGGAGGCGGAAGGAGTACAGCGCTCCCCCCATCCGTACTGCCTGGTGTGGCACCAGATACTCCTTTCCCTCTTGGTGCAGTGGGGGGTCCCGTGCTGGTACAGCACCCTCTCCTTCCACTTTCAGTAAGTCTATAATTCAAAATCTCACCAAACTTGCTGGTCGAAGTGATGCATACGACAGTAGCAGATGCATAGTACTGTTGGCACATCAAGCAGACCGAAACTTAACACTGTGAAATATATTCAGGCACTAATCAGAAACTTCAGTGTTGCTGTTAAAGCTGATCTGTGACTGTGATTAATTGGCTTTGTAATTTCAATCGGAATTGATCTGTCCAATTTTCTGGTCCTACCTCAGTAAGTTAAACCTCACCCTAAAGTTACACAAATCCATTTTATTTGGACTTTGTAAAAGCAGAGAAAGAAAGAAAAGTAAGTGGAAGTAATTTCTGAGTTGTCAGTGACAGATTTTTTTCTTTTGATTTCACACTTTTGCTCAAGATAGAATAGACCTTACCGTAGCTGTCATAAGCCTCTTCGCTTGTTCCGTGACCGTAGTCATAATATTCAGGCACACTGCAACAGATTCAGATAGTCATGTCACTATTATTGTAGGCAACCAACTCAAAACAAAAACAGAGCACAGAAAATGAAATGTATTTTAACACTTTTACATGATAGCATAGTCCATCTAGTTTCAGGGGCAGAATTTAAAAAAATATGCAGGAAAAATGTATCAGTGACAATAACAGCTGTTATACAGCACATCACATTTCATATCTACTGAGTGTAAAACAAAATTGGTCCTAAATATCTAAACCTAGGAGATGTGACAAGCACTGACAGAAATTCTATTTGCAAAAATAATGTCTGAAAAAAGACCATCCACTTTATTATTCATGATTGTTAAACTACCAAAAGAAGTGTTAATCTCATTTACCTGTAATTCCAAAAATGTATGCGGTATCAAACTCAGCACAGTGTGCTTTACCCAGAGCTGACTGTCTTGTACTGTGTGGAACCTGTGAACTACTTATCTCTACCAAAAACACTGAGGGGTTTTTAGCTTTGCCCCTGAAGAAGAAAGTACATTTCCATTGCTTATAGAGACATACCTGATTCTCCACAGCCTTCGTCCTTATGCTGTTATTGGACACCCATGGAAAGTTTTATACAGTACCAATAAAATGCATATTGAAAGCAGCAAGGTTCAAGGAGGGGAAAATCAGGCTTAGAGTAACCACTTTTTCACTACTTTTTGTTAATTAATGAAAATTATGTATGGTCATATTAACATGTTATCAAAAGATTTCAGATCATAGTTACACTCTGGGAATCAGCAATCCCCAGCTATTACCTGGAGTGGACACCCAGAAAATTTGACCTCTAAGACATTGTGAAATGGAAATGGAATTATTCACACTTTTGCTTCACTGCTATTATTATTTGCACTGTGTATTTGGTACCTAGTACCTGGTACCAAATTGAGGATCAGACTACTGCTGTTATCAGGTACCAGGCAGACATAACAAGAATCAGTTTCTGCCCAGAAAAGCTTACAAACTCCATGAATTCTACCATATGGTAGTTCTTCCACCTGCAGTGAACCAAACAAAAAATTTAACACCTTCCCTGTTATTAATTTTTTATTGTCGTCACTTTTGCTTCTTTTTCCTTGGACACTGCATGAGAGAGACTCTTGCAAAATGAATGGATGCAGGCAATCAGCTCAATATTGCATTATTTATAACATTATTTCTCAGGCAATTTTCCATATTGGATTATCATTTAAAAAATATTAGTTTACACTTGAAAGAGAAGTTTAGTTGAAAGTGGAGTGTAAGTAAAAATATTTCACAAATGCAATAGAGATAAACAAGCAATCTGTAACAATTATTTTCTTAAACTAATTTTGGCTTCTTTGTTCACAAACTGCCTGTAATCAGATTTTTAATTTCTCGAACTTAATAGCTATTCATAACTATTCTTGGAATAATTTCTGAGAATAATTCATGTGCTGCATCTCACTTGAGAGCACTGATTGCGTGTATCTGATAAGCGACAGTCAAGCTGTTTTGATTTGGGACACATCATCTCCTGACTGGCTAGGCACAGCTCTCATAAACAGTTTGCAGCTACAAATATCTGTAGGGGTTTTTTTTGAACTGAAAACGCAACTATAATTGTTGTGCATTAATTTAGAAATTTAGCCAGAAGTCATTCATGTGAGTGGATAGTACACTGACGTCAATATCTCAGGCAGATGAAATTCATTTGCTAAAGCAGTTGCAAAAAGTGGACATACGAGTGACTTGAATGAAAATGAAGTTAATACTTTCAAATATTTTTCCCAATGCAACCCGAGCTCTATAGGACATAATCACTGTAGACCATTACCTTCCAGGATAATGGGCGCCATCCAGTCGCTTGAAAATAAATTATCTAAATATATACACCCTCCTACTGAAGTGGTGCAAGAAACAAACAGGAAGAATACATCTTTTATTTATTGAACATCCTAAGCATTCTGTATTATTCTGCAATGGTTCTAGTAGCCAGTTAAATAAAATTACAGGACTATGTAAGGTGAACTAGAGCACGGGCAGTGTCAGGGTTAAATCATGTATCTAGTCATACCTACAGAGCTCATGGTTTAGACCTAAGAAATTACTTGAAATGTTCAGAACAGACAGATGACATATGATCCAGATCTGGCAGACAGCAGTATGAAAAATCTTGTGTAATAAAATTTAAGCAGCAGCATTTTGGCATACTGCCTGCTTTCCCGGGCAGAGGAAGGTGTTGGACTAGTGAGTGGAGTTACAGGAAAAGAAACCCCACAACTCTCATCTTCTGTCAGCAGATAAGATGCTAATATTTCTTCCTGATACATTTTACAAAACAAAGCGGCAGCATCCAAAGGTCAGCTTTAAAAGGAGTGCATTTGGGACTCAATCCAAAGGCCAATAAGTTATCAACGGCAGTCCTGCTTTCAGTGGTCACTGAGTAGGGCCTTGAGCTATTACCATCAATATAACATCCAGCAAAATGCTAGACTTGCAAGATCGGGTAAAAATTCATTGCTACACTATTGTTGTTGTATGTTTTTATTAGAGAAAAAGCAGACAATCATACAGACAATAAGGATGTGAGACGAAAATCCTGCATAGTGAACATTCCAAACTGAAATACATTATAAACAGAATACAAAGTTAATACACAAACCTTTAAAATAAGAAACAAGCTGTGTTGCAACTGTAGAAAGGAAGTGATTTGTTATATACTGCATATTTGATGTCTGTGAGCACAATACTCAACACATTTCTGAAAACACATAATTCATAGCACAATACATGATTGTGATCTAAGTTCTCCAACTTTATTTCCCTGAATAATACACATTTTTCATAGATTTGAGCCAAAATAGTATTTCAAATTCCTTGCCAACTCATATTAGAAAATGTTTTGAACAATACTTAAGTGACGAAAATTTATTTCTTAGTATGAAATATCTTATTTAAACTCACATTTTGTGAGCCAGACTACTTATCCATTAGTCTGCTCTATTTTAAACCTTTCTGAATATTCACTGTAATCTATTACATGCATTTATTTGTAAACAATTTCCTCTATTTTTTAGCAAAGTGAACAATGGATGATGTTTATAAAAAATGGGTGATAGAATATGGCTTTACATGTATAAGTTGGGGTTTTTTAAATTATTGAACTACAGAGATATGTATTTCATTTGCATTATGCCCAGCTGTGGAAGAAAACAATCAGCAAATGCATTCAGTATAAATAAAACTTGTTTATATAATTTTAAAGTTCTCAGACTGTTCCTGGAAAATACGGTGATCATGAGCTCTAGAAACCTCAGGCTCTCTTGGCAGTGCTAATTGGAAACAAGACGCCATTATCTGTCATTAGCATTCATTACTTTCAAGCAACATGAAGTGTAATTTACTGAAGTACATGCACCCACCTGAAAGCAGGATGCAATACATTTTTTAAAGCAGATTAACTCATTAACAACTTCTCAGCTTTTACTCCTCAGTTTTCAAAGCATTGCACTATACTTTAACATCAGACTTCTGAAACACAGAGGTCTTTATGTGCGGTGACTTAGACTTCGGTAATCTATATGTATCACTTGTGGAAGAATTAATATACATGGGACTATGAATCTTACAAGTAGTTTAATTATTTTGATATCTCAAATGGCTTGTAATCTGAGAAACTCTGATGTACCTTTTCTCTATCTAGATGAAACTTTAGCAACAAAGATGTATGATTCTGTTCTCATTCCTATTCTGTGGGCAAGAAGATTAATAATTCATATAGTATTAATCTTTATAATCATAACCCATTTATGCTTATTTTTAACTTGACCTTTGTTTTTGGTTAGTGCTTTTGAACCTGTTACTCATAAAGATTTGGGATCAAAGTTTCTATAAAGTGCTTTATCTTTTCGTGCAGATAAAGCCAGATCAGTTCCAAAAAACCACAAAAGATGTTCTTTATTTGAGAGATATGGGTCCCCTGAGGTGCCTTCCAACCTGACTTAGCTGGTGCTCCTATGATATGAGGACTCACATACAGAGACTCTGTCTCTAAACCGCAACCTTAAAAGCCAATGGAGGCTTTTAACCTCTCGCTAACTGGGACTTTTTCAAATTGACATTAGGTAAGCAAAACCGAATTCCAGTTTGACTGTGTCAACACCCATGGGAAACCATACAGCTTGTTATCCAAAAGGCTGTGGAGAATGGTGCTTTAAGGTAGTTTAAGCAGAGAACTGCAAACAAAAGAGTTAAGATTGAAGCCACAAAACCTTGACTCTTGGGTCAACAAGCCATCTGGGGGAAGGGTGATGTTCTCCATGCAGAGATCAATGGCATTAGGTATAGGAAGTCACGATATTAATAAATAGACTGCATTAGCCTTTGACCAATCTCTTCCTGCACCTGCAGGAAGCTGCTGGCAAGAGACCCAGGGTTAGAAACATTACCATCTGGTTCCCTGGCTGCTCTTACAGCTTGTGTAATATAAGGTAGCAGAACATTGCAAGAACTGGAGAACTTGAGTACTTGTTCCCTCATGTTGGTTTTTTGGTTGGGGTTTTTTTTTTATGTTGTTGTTCTGCCTTTTTTTCTCTTTGTTCTTTGCTTTTACTTGCTGAGAGATACATCTAACTTTTTATTCTGTAATTGTGGAGCACAAAATGTGTTTGCAGACATACAATGGGCCCAATAAAGCCAAAGCTGAAAGGTAGAACAAAGGCTTCATCTGCTTTAAACACTGCTAACATATGATTCTGTTTTAAGTGTGTTCTGTAGTCTATCCTGAAAGATGTTAAGCAACTGAAAGCCTTTCATTAAGACCTGTTGAGTAGAATATTAATTTTTTTTTTTGGTAAAGATGTTATTTTTTTTTTTTCCTTAATGGTTGTACTTTTTAAATGGGCCAGCATATTCTAGAATCTTATAGGAATCTCTTATTAGGAAATGTTTAGGAAAGAGCTAGTCAATTTAGGAAAGAGGCTTTTGATCAACCTTGAAACTATAACTCGGCCACTAGATAACGATCAGGCTTTTTTTGTGAAGTACTTGAATTGGTCCAAAGTAGAGATTCAGCTAATGCCAGTGAAGTTCCATAATTCAGAGTCACGATCAAACAGGTGAAAAACTTCCACGCTAGCCTTTGAAGAATTAAAACTAAATCTTTGTGTTGTGGTACTTGACAATGTGAGAATGAACCAATATTGTATTTTAGGATTGGCACTATCTGAAGAGGGATTCCTGGCCTTTGTCAGCTTGCAGTCAGCATCTATACTTTAGACAGTTACAGATAAATGAAACTCTAGCACTCCTTCTAGATATATCACAGTCTGGGTTATTTTCAGACAACAGATTCTCGAGTCAAGCTAACACCCAGGATAATTCACAAGGATCCCTAGAGGTGGGATTCAA
Organism: Grus americana; assembly: GCF_028858705.1. Lineage (NCBI taxonomy): Eukaryota > Metazoa > Chordata > Aves > Gruiformes > Gruidae > Grus > Grus americana. Next base: position 28,450,567 of record NC_072854.1, read on the forward strand.
TATTTTAGACAACTCTCATTCTTTTTCACTTCCTCAAATGGATCCTTTGAGGTCCTGGTCTCCTATCTCCCATTATCTCCCTCTTTCTCAATATCATTTCTATTGAGTAATCCTCAGAGTTTACAACCTTCAACATCAATAATTGATACAATCAAATACTCAGCTCCTATGCTGACAGGATCCTGTCTAACGCTATTGCAGTCGTTTCATGTAAGACTGCATTTGTAATCCTTCTTCCTCCTACACGAGGGAAGGAGCCAGCAGGACTTAACACATAACTGGCCATGAAAGAAAAGCCTTTTACACAAAGCAGTATGCTTCTGCTTGGAAGAGAGGTGAGCAAGATTTGCATTCACATGAACTGCAATATAGGCATTTTTTATAAGTAATATTTCATAATGGAAATGTGTGAATAAAGAAATAATCTTCCCAGGAATCTGAAACTTACTGGAACATCTGTACTTAACAGAGCATTACATCTATAGGAAAGATGAGAGGAACTTCTTGTAGGATTCAGCCTTGAATCACAAATATAGTCCTTTACTGAATAGATCTTTAGAACTAATGGAATAATATGGTGAACATTTTAGTGGATAAAGTCTTCCTTTTTCTGAAAGCTGAAGTTTGATTGTATCCAATACTTTTAGCAGAGAAGAATGTTTCCATTACTATACTCCCTGGATTTGCTTAGTAGTTTACAAATTGCTCGAAGTTAAACTAGATCTCATCTGTCTCCGACATTTTCCTATGTTTGATTTCAAAAAATAATTAAAAAAAACCCCCAACAAATAATGAAGCCAGTAGAGTTATACAAGCATAGGATTGGATGGCCATGATAATTGCAAGATGACTTTGGGTTCTGAACTTTTTGCAAAATCCGAAATAGAAACCAATCTGCCATTTGTTTGCTGCAACCACAGACACATGGGGATTTCTATTCAAATATTCTCCATTCCACTGTACTTTTCTCATACAGACAGAATTATCACTGAGTATTGGTACGAAATGCCTGCAGACACAGTGTTTGTAAAGGCAATGATGCAGAATTTTAGGAATTCCATCCAGTTTTAGAGGAAAAACTTTTCTCTACTTCAGAGCAATGAAATTTGATTCCATTTTGCTCATTGAATCAAATAAATGAGAAGTGGCATTTGAGAACACTTTCTGATGATGAATGCCCGAAGAGATTGCTGTGAAGATACATAAAAAGTCATATTCTAGGCTTCATGGCTTGATTGATTTCAACAGGTTGGAAATAAAATACAGGGAAATCTTTATTTATGAACAGGTGGATATAAGCACAAAGCCAAAATGAAATATGACAAAGTATAAATACAATGCATACTGGTTAAAAAGTGAGAGAGTGCACAGTAGAGAAAATAATAATGAATATTGCATTTTACAAAGAACTAGTGTAACCACTCTACCTATTGCAGCTTGGATTATATTTGTGTCTATATATTTTACTATATAGTAATACTTTCATAGTGAGAGAGGAGTGAACCTCTGATCATATTACCAAAAGACTTAAGCATGTGATAATCTACTAAGTAAATTAATGATTATTCACAGTTGTGTCTAGCTATCGTTTTTAAAACAAGGACAAAATAGTTTCATTTTACTATGGATAGTTCTCTCCACAATTAGTCTGCAGGAACTTTTTACAAAGCAAGTAGTCAAAAACAGTGGGACAGGCTGATTAAATAAAGGTATCTGATCATTGCTTTAAGTGTTTATTAAACTTGTTCTAAAGTCAAGGAAGATCATTGACCTCTCTCTGTGTTTTCCTTCTGAGTGCAATCAGAAAATATGATTCTGACAGAAGTTTTCACTAAAGTTCCTCCGCAAGACAGGATAGAGAATATGTGAGTATGAATGTGAGTTTCTCAATGGCAACACTATGTCTTTGTCCTAAGACTGTTCAGAAATATTTGCTCCTTAGTTCTCTGGTATTCAATTAAACATCCAAAGATCTTATTTTTATCCTGAGCATATCTGCCATCTTTTGCTTGGAAATCCCTCCACAGCATTGTAACTGGGGATTCAATTGGAGGGAGGGTAGATATTTGGACGCCTCGGGGAAAATTGAACTACACTACACCTACAAGTGGTAGGTACAAAGACACTAGAGACATTGAAAAAAGATAGAAACTTACTAGAAGTCTGCCAGGCTTCTCCGCTCACCCAAATGTCCATCAGCAAGTAAGGAAACTGATAGACGTCTTTTGAATATCTTGTGGGAAATATGTGGGCTTCCCCATTATCTAAACATGTAAGAAAGCTTTACAGTGCTGAAGACTGAATCCAGAAATAGGGATCAGAAATTATCTGCTCTACAGCAGCCATTTGTTACTGGCAATGGCTTTCTCAAGTAACTGTTCTAATTAGATTTTCAGAAGTTTTCAAATGAAGTTTTCTTTCAAAACACGTATCAAAAGAGGTTCTGCTTTTCGTAAGGTTTTAATATTTGTTTATCCAAAGCATGAAATGGAATATAAGAGTTATTTCTGTCATGCAGGTAGAAGCTTTCAGGAATTTTGACTCAAAGATCTTTGAAGAATGCATAAGCTTTTCATTTGTACAACTCTAGCACAGTAATGTGCCGATCAGTTACTTGGATTTCTCGACTTTACAGTGATGCTAATGAAATAATGCTGTTGCATCACTTACAAGGACAAAGCTGGCCCCTAAATTGCGTGGCTCCCAGACAGCTATCACGTCAGGAAAAGCTACGAGCATTCTGAATGCTGCTCCCCTCTCTCTCCCTCAGATCCACAGCAGAAGGTTTTTAGCAGTTCATTCTTGCAGAATCTTGGCACACTTACTACTTTTCTCATGATTACAGATGCCAGTGAGATGACTGACAAACCAGGTTTTTTGTTGTAATTTGCACTAACTATTGTTGTACGTACCTTGGCATTGTTGTAAGAAGTCTACATCAAGACTTGAAACTAAAAGGAGCATCTAAGATAGTTTATACTTCGTATGAGTTGGCCATGATATTCATTTCCTATGTAGTGGCAAATAAAATTAATATGACTCTTAATTCTCTTGATATTTTTGTATTTAAGATTTTTTCCCCTAATGAATTTTTCCCTTTTTCAGCATAAGTAAGGACACAGTCTAAAAGAAAGTTCACCCAGTGCTGCATTGTACTTTATTATGAGATGTATTATAGTTTCCACTTGTGTACATTTTTGTATATAGGTGAAAATGCTACCTGTGAAAAAATAAGATCTGATATCTTTATTATCAGTTTATCCTAAAGGAATGGACTAGAATTATTTACTGCAATTTAATACAACATGGAAAACATACGAAAGTCAGTATCCCACTCTATTAAAAATAAATTCAATACATTTACTTTTTTAGTGCTTGAAACATCCGATTTATTTTAATTGTTCCTAAAAGGATTTCTATCAGTCATAAAAACCCCAGAAATCAAAATGGAGTTTGAAAATTGGGTTGATTTCTTTTTATTTGCAACAAAACATCTTCCTTAGTCCAATTAGATTATCCTTTGCTGTTATCTTGAAGTAAACCTAGTCATGCGTGAACAAAAAGGGGAAAAGGTAACAGAAAATAGAGCTAGTATGGACCATAAGGTCTACCTAGATCATTTCATCTACCTGTGTGCACACATTTATTTACATGATTCTTTACTGCAATTTGTCTAATGAGTTTTTAAAAGCTATGGTGATGGACATTACTAAGCACTCTAGTTCTGTTTTACTATTCTTCACCCCTTCCCTCCCCATGTTTATACTACATTTTTGTTACTGAAACATAGGGCCATTATTTTAAGCTGAATCCAAAAGGAGTTTGGAGAGAAGACTAGTCCGTTGGATAGAGTTCATCAAAGAACATGTACGCCCAGCAGAACTATGTACTGCTGTCTTTACAAGTGTAGTAGTCTGAAAATGTTATTCTACTTGCAGCACTCCGTGAAGAACTCATCTTTGGAATTAGATGTACATACAAAGTCTTGATATCTGGAGGTCAAGCAAGGGTAACCAGGATGAACTGGAGGTTAAGCAAATATACACTGCTGATGTAAATAATTCCTGGAGATTCAACTGGATAAAATATTCTTTGTTTTACTTTCTATATAATTTTGCAGCATGTCTCTGCACTGAAGTGATTGTACCTTAAGCCAAATAAGTGACATGGGCTGAACTGTGGTCCATGTTATATTTCTGCATATCAGAAATAAGTGAGTGATCCCTAAATCTCCTGTCTTAGCAGCCTGCACTACAGAAAAAAGAACTGTACAGTAGAAAGCAAGAACTTAACGATAGGAACAAGAATAACAAAAAAACCAAAGTTTCTTTTCAAAGTCAGTAACTTGCCATATATTGAATCTCAATGGCTGAATGTGCTCTTGAAATTTTCAGTGGGTCTGAGTTGTTATAAGAACATGAATCAGAGTTGCACAGCCTATTACAGGTTGAATTGATAGGTATGGCTATGAACATATAGATACTGGGATACTACTACATTGATATGGCCACAGCGACTAGCTGCCATAGCAGGAAAGTGGACATAGGCAGCATATATGCCCTGAAACATGTTTTTCTCATTATATTTTTGTTACTAGCATTGAGAAACAGGAGCCCCATGGGACTTTGTACACAACAGCACAGCTATTGGTATGAACCACAGATAATTATATCTTTTCAGTTAAATATAATTCAGTTAGATGAAAGCTATGCTTGAAATTCTCTGATACTGCACCTTTCCTTTCTCTCTTCTTCAGTCCTCTAAGCTAATTTCATTCCGGCAGTTATCTAACTCAATGTGTGTAAGTCTTCAGATCCTGTAAAAACTTAGAATTTATTTCAGACATATTATGCCATCTTTCTTTATGTTAAGATTTAGGTTCTGTATTACCATTAACTTCTTAGTGAGGAAGTTCAGGATGACATGACCTGTAACATGCATTTCTGCATCAGAAACAGAAGTTGGGTTGTTTGCTTAGCAGATGCAGGATGGGTTTGCAGTGTGTGTTTGACAGACTAAAAAGAAGTCATTGTCCCAAAATTATCTGCATACTATCATGGAATGTGTGTCCAGAGGACTCTTGCCTATAGCATTACATAAAATATTTGCAAGATTAACAGTAAATATTTTGCCAAGAATTGCTTCAAGGCCCTAAAATTGGGTTACTGTCATTAGCGAGGCCGGGTCCAGGCAGGCAAGAGAAATGTGCTTTACCTATGTCATCTTGCAGTCACAGCATAGATGAAGATATGTTGTGAGAAGGCCTGTGTCACTATGGGATGACATCTGTAACAGTAATGTTTTGCACTATTTCCATCTATCTTTTATCACTGAATTATTTATTATTCCTGTCAGTATGTTACAGATTTTCTGATATTTGCAGCCTAGGATGGGAGTCACAGACTCTTCTTTCTTTAGTAAGCACCCACTCAGCAATTCATTTTGCAGCTGAACTATATTTTTAACAAAAGCCAGACAGAAGAAAAGACAGAAGAACAAGTCAACGAACCAGCCCTGGAAGCCATTGCCAATATACCAACTACATGTTCACAAAACCCAGAACTGATTGATGTGGGAGTGTTCGTGCCAGGCACTGTGGAACAGGGAAATTATATCAAACCCAAATTTTAAGCTTCGATGGACAATCACTGACTTCCTTTGCTTCTCCCTGTCAGGCACCATTGTTTACATTGGATATGGTTGGATAGGTCATGCACAAGTGGATTAAATAGACCATACCCTTCCTGGTTTGTCCTATGACCGGCCAGTCCGTCCCAGATTTTTAGTATCTGACTGTGAGACACGAAATGAAACTGCTGGTGCTGGCAGAGACACAAAGGTCAGTGGAGATGACTAGAGATGTGGTAGCAGAGCTGAAGATGGCTCCGCTGGCCACCAGGGTTCTCATCTGATTCATCAGCAACTAATCCACTTCCACGAAGTTATTCTGTTGGTCTTGGCTGAGGAGTTTGGCAACACTTTGCATGCAGTACAGTCTGATTCCCTCACGACTTCTGAGTAACCAGAGAGGCAGACTTTCTAATCCTTTTCTCCTGGTGCTCTAGAGTTTTCAGCCCATGAATCCTGGACAGTGGTGGTGGTTCAACAGACTTAAAAGTTCCTCCTAAGAAAATAAAAAAACGTATTACATTTTGAAAACTAATAGGATTCTCCTACATCTTCTGTGTTACAGCTGAGTTGGAAATTGATACTTCTACCATTTTTGAGTTTTGCCTTATGAGCTTGCTTGTTGCACTGTAAAAATGATGTTTATTTCTTTAAACCAATATCTGAGTGGGAATGGAAAGGAAGAATGGTTGCCACCACATGTTCCAACATGGTTGGAAGCCATTGAGAATATCAGTGTGCTCAAACTGCTAAGAAACATCAAAAATTGGACAAGCAGCATGCCTTTGCAGGCCTGCACAGGAATGACATCTACCTTAGCAATGGAAACTGGGCAGCATCTGACAGAATGGCTCACGTTCAGCTGAGGGTTGAGTCTAGCTAAACACCTATGCAGTGAGAGTAATTTTGTGTAATACTTAAATTCTGTTAGACAACCAGAATATACTTCTTACAAGTTTTTAAGTACCAAGTGCAAGGATAGTGGAAGACTTAGATGGATATTAAGCAGTTGCTGAGACAAGACAATGCTGTTTGAGATCATCAGGCCAATTCTTTCCCTTACCACCCTTCTGCGCCTCAGCATTGACACATGTGAACAGGCAATGGTGAGGAGCAGAGATGGCAGTCACATTCAGAAAGGGATTTTTACTTCTGAATAGAATGTCTAGGATTTACATTTTTAACCGAAGTTTTCAGACTAGAGGTTCAGGAGGTAAATCTAGCTGGCAGAAAGGGTTTGAGCGTTCTCTGTCTGACTTCCAAGTGCATAAGGAGTAGTGTACAAACTTAACGACTACTGAGTATCTCTTGGTGTGTCTGGGCAGGCAGAGTTACTTACTGCTGAAAGCCATCTTCACAATGCATAGAAGGGAGAGGAAGAAAGAGGAAAAAGAGGTTTCATCAAGAAATTTGAAGTGCAGTGCAACATTGCCTATGGGAAGTATGTCAGGTCCGATGTCTTCCCCTGCCCACTGAAATGGTTGTCTCCCTGTTCTCTTTGGCATCGGACAAAGCTTTCATTCTAATTACCTTAAAAACTGTATTTTGACATCAGTATGAACAAATTTCTAAAATGAGCAGGGTTTCTAAATGCCCTTGCTAAACCTGTAGTCTTTTGTGTAATCTTGTAAATAATGATTATAGACACATTTGGGAAGCGCAGCCAGTTGTTCATTTAAATCTTTCTCCTGACATTCCACCTTGTGTCCTGCGTAGTCATTATGGGACAGGAAGTTGAGAAGGAAAAAAAGGTAGCTTTAGAAATACAGCTTCTGTTAGTTAAAAGAAGACATACATCATGCAATATAGACTGTAGCAATAACTGTATTTGTTATCACCCATCATTCTCTCCTTCCTAAAATAAGTCTCCCCAAATATAATAAGGTACAGGCGACACTTACCATAGTGAGGGTCCTGCTGTTCTTTCTTCAAGTTGACTATTGTGCCCATTTCAAAGTGCTCTTGAGGTGCCTCTTCGTTCATTCAGCCATGGAGACTTATTGTGGGTTTCATTCCAGTCTGATCCCGAGACTTTGTCATGGTGTCTTCTGCAAGTGACCCTATTCCCCTATTTTCAGTCTAAAAATCAGACTGTTGTCATGAAGGACAGAGCTCTTTGTCTGGAAGGGTGGCAGTGGTAGAGTTCATCAGAGAAGGACCTATACAAAATATATTGGGCCTGCAACGCTATACCTGACCTTTAGTACAAATCTCCAGATACTTGTGCACAGCGTTTATCTCCGTTTGCATCTGGATGTTCCTGGGACTAGGTATTTTTGGTACTCCTTTTACTAAATCATAATCCCGTGCTATAGCACAGTGGTGTATGTTGACAGTGTGCTCATTTTCTCTGCTGTTGGCAGAGGCTAATTTATGAAAACTCTAAATCAGACCTCTTGGGCAATGAGATTTAAGAGCCCCTGGAAGGAATATATATGGTAAGAAAGCCTCTGCTGAGCAAATGGGAAATAGAAATAAGGTCTGGAAGACAAAGGTATAGGTAATGAGGGGGTGGGGGTGGCAGGCTACCCAAACACTATATTCACTCTGCATTTAGTGACTAGAACAAGGCACGACTCAGTACGTGCTCTGCTCTAAAGCACGCTGAACTCAGCCTGCATTCAGTCCATCGATCCCATCCTGTCCGTTCCCATCCCTGTCTCATCCTTCCACCCGACACATTCTTCAATGTGAAGCAATGACGAGAGTAAGGCCTGGTCAACATGCGTGGTGAGACAGTCAGACAAGAGTTTGTATCTTCTCTAAGAATTTCCATATTGAATCCTTAATGAGCCATAAAAAGCAAGTGGAAAGTCTGCCCTTAACATGAACAGAAATCTTGGGGCTCCGCATTAAGCCACTGACTACAATTTTTTCTCATCTCATGCTTTAGAATTTCAGTCAATCCCTGCAGAGGGCAGTAATGGTATTTTCCTCTCTGAGTACAGACATTGTCTACAAGTTTGTGCTAATTTTTTTCCCTGTAGATCACATACTGGATGAGTAGTCTGAAGCAGTACAACTTACCTTCTTTGCTAGGTGTGTGCATGATATGTCTTGCTCATATGATTGGAGTCTACTAATAACAAGATCTGCGATTGAGAGAGAACTTTTTGGTATATACACCTAGCCAAATATTTTGGTCATATTATTTTATTATATTGTATTATTTTGGCTCAGCAGGGAGGCATTTCTGTGAAGCTAAATGGCCAATAAGGTGCAGAAATCCAAATTGCTTATTTAATGGTCCATTTGTTCTGTAGATTTTTGCAATAAGTAGTGTGTAGTTCAGAAAATGCTCTCTTTGAAATCAATAGACTACTTGTGGCATTCAGTGCCACTCAATATGGATAAGTATGACTGTGTGTCCTGCCATATATTACAAAAGGAAATGTTTTAGTTGCAGATTTTAAATAGACTAAGTATCCTGCAGGTAGCTCACCTTTATGGAAAGCATATTTGATGACTAAACTTAATAGCTGTTTAATTGACAAAATTATGTGACTCTTTATGAATTTTCTTTCTTGAGTCAAATTATCACTGCCGGTTCTAGCTTGATTGTAATACACTCCTCATAAACTTGATATATTTGTCATTTAGTTGGCTGGGACATCAACTTGCAAAGAAATTACATGTTAATTCAGATGATACAAGGCAATGTCATAGCAGAGATTTCCAACTAATTATTATTTTTACACCAGAGGCAGCGTCTCTTGTGACAATTCACTATTGTAGCAAAAGATGGGCTGAATTATTTTCAAAAAAGTTGGAGTACATTTGACAACAAGAATATCTACCTACACAATGACATGCAGATAGTAATGTATAATTACTTAAAACTGTTGTTAAAGTACACTTGATGGGGTTCAAATTTAGGTGTGACAAATCCTTTTAAATATTCTTCACTGGTTATAAAAATACTTACAAAGTATTTTTTTTATCAGCTCAAGTGCCACTCAGTACAGCAGTTCTGGAGCTGAACTTAATTCTGACAGGCATTTTCATCAGCAAAGCATTCAACAAAAAAAGATGGTTCAAAAAAAAGCAAATTTAAGGTCCTCTGGTCTTTAGAGTGCAGAACTCTGTCCATATACATCACTTTCTTGCCCAGTGAGAATCACACTAACTCAGTTAAAATCTATGTCTTGTTAAAATTTCATTTGTCTTTCCACAATCTTACATGTACTCTTAGCAACCCATAAGAGCATTTTCTGAATAATTGGCTGAAGCACCCTTTTATCCCTCAGCTTAACTGTGAAAAAGATGTCATTCCATATTTAATAAACATGGACCAACTGTCGAATTAATCTATGAGTGTGTGTGGTGTATGAATACATAAAAAGCGATCATTTCTGTTGCCTCGTTTTAGTGACACAAATCATAAAAGATGTGAATGTAATTTTCCCCATTATTGCACACAGTAAGGACACAAAATACATTTCCAAACTGGGTTGCTTTTATTAATTCTGAGAGTTGCTGAGAAAGTAACTGGCTGAAAAAGTTTCAGCTTTACTTCAGGCATGCAGTTCCCTTCTACAGTTTACCTTGATGGTGGATGCCAACCAGCGGCAGGTATTTAACTTCATTTTTTTTTTTTAATTTCCTTCTGGTTTTGCCCAAAACATTGCAAAAGCCATAAATATTAGATACCCTTGACAACTTTGCACTAGTAAAGGAAAAAAAAATTGCACAAACAAGTTCAGAATGACATCAGATAGGAAAATTATGTAATCACTTGATTTTTTAAAAAAATACACTTACTTTGCACCAATTTTAAAAGTTTAACTGCTTGTATTTATGCTTCATCTGAATAATTCTGTATATAAACTCTGCCATTATTGTTTTTTGACAGCTTTTTAAAGTACTGTAAGATTTTGTAGAATTTAATGTGGAAAATAAAACAGGAAATTTACATGAAAAGCTAAGAGAAAAAAGTGTTCTTTGAAAAATTAATGTAAAAGTGCAAATGCTTACCTTTGTGTTTGGGTGGCATAACTGTTATCATATGCCTCATAGCTTGGATCATCATATTCACCTCCATATCCATCATCATATCCCTAAGGGAAAAACAGAACACCACAGCTCAGAAGAGCAATAAATCAAAGCATATTATCAAGCTGTAAAAGTAACTTGCATCAACATATACGTGCTACGTATGCCAGTTTTATGTAAAACACGCAGCCTACTGATGAGAATTGTGAAGAACAACCTGTACGTTGCAAGGGTAAAGAAATCAGTTACTCATTTAAGAGCTCAGCTTATTCATTGATAAACTGTGGAGTATTGTCCAAACCACAGTGCTTCAGTGGGATCTATGTAAAATACTGATGAATGATAATGAAAACAATAATTTCCTAGCAATTTGTTATATAAATGGTTCCATAAATACCTGTAGGTGAAATGAAAAAATGGCAGGAAAAATATATTGACTGTACAACATTATTAAGAATGTTACTGCGATAAGATCATAATATTCAGTCTATTTAAAAACCACAAAAAGCAAACAACCTATGAGAAACAATATTTGTGCATGTTTGTGAAGGAAGTAATGGGTTACGATATTTATAAATAAGTAAGCTTACAGTAAGCACTTTTTCCTTCATGGAGCATCCCACTCTTTTTAAAGGCATGCTTTTCTGTGACAAGTTAATGAACACTTTAATACGGGTTCCTCCCACCTAACTTAAGGGTCCTAACTGGAGGGCTCAGACAAATGCTCAGTGTGCCTAAGCTAGAGAGACACGGGTAACTTCAGGAGGTGGTTCAGCTCATCTAGTGCCTGAATCTTCTACTGAGGGAGCCATGGGTAATTATGATTAGTTGTAGCTGCCTCTGAACCAAAGAGTGCTCAGGAACCAGACAATAAATAAATAAAGAGATAATCCAGGAGATGACTTTTGATATGCTCTTTTCATACGACAGGACAACAGACTAGACAAGAAATGATGTACAGAAACACTTTTTTTTTTCCTCTATGAATTCTGAGAGCAAATATTTTTAGTTAAATAAAACCCAAACATTTTGTAGTCACAAGAAAATTTTCCTGTTACAGAAAGTGCTAAAGGAAACAAGGGGCTTGAAAACCTTTGACTCAATATATATTAATATATTTAACATTATATGGCTAAATACACAATCTTGCTTCTGGGGACAGGATGAGAGAAACAATGAACCACGGGAGACAGATGTCAGTCACATCAATTAACATGCTACCAGGTGGGACCCTGCTACTGTGAAGATGAGGGTGATGCAAGTTTCTATATAAGGTCTAATACCTAGAGGAAAGACATTTCAGCATGCTTACCCACGACATGAGAGAACAGGAAAGGCAACAATTACAAATTAGCTTGCTCAGTTTCGTGATGCCTGAGGTGGATCAACGTTCAGCACCAGCAGGGCAGAGAACACTTGTTAATATTTGACACTTCTGCGGGTTCACGTTACAGATTTTAACAGCCTCCCTAAAGGCTCAGAGCAGGTCAATACAGTGCAAGTGGTTCAAGTGGAATGGTTGGAAAACATAGACAGTATAAAAAAGCACAATGTGTCTTTAATAAAGAAAAAGTATTTTCTGGATAATGTTCTCTTATTTGTGTCAATCTGTATGAGAACTATCTTCTAATCTTACAGCTGAACTATTTATGTAAGGTACATACTAGCACTTTTTTAAAGTTTAATATCGTGTATCGTACCCAGACACTCTCGTCCCAAAGAAGCCTTTAGGCATCTAGAACTGAGATCCGAAATAGCTCCTTTCACATCCCTGAAATGCCTCAAACCCACTGAGCATTTTTCTTCTCTTTAACCTTCAGCTACCCAGAACCTACAACTTTAATGTGTGAAAGTATTTTTTGCATGCACATTTTGAGACATGAGACACCCAGCTCCTATGCAGACCCTGTTAAGATCCAAAAGCTATGAGTTTGAGGACATTCAAATTCCCATATTCTGCGCTCTGTGCGTGATGAGGACAATGCTCCCAAGAGCAGTTCTGTATAAATCCCGAGCCCAGGATGCCCCCTCCAAACGCAGTGCAATCTTTTACTCAGCAATAGTCAGACTCCTTCATGCACTCTCTAGGTCTATTAGTCCTTGTATTAAAAACAAACAAGTAAGCAAACCATATCAAATTGATAAACATTCTGTAGGGACATGCTGATAGGACCAGAGCTGTCCTCTGAGAGAATCTAAGTTACTAGTGCTGTATCCTCACCTCACTGAAGGCAAAAGGATTGATTACCCATGCTGTCAGTGTTTTTTCTTTTATAATTTCTACAATTTCATTTATTTCACCAGAAATCTTCACATATACGTGTATAAAACTTAGACGTCCCATCCTGTATGTAAGTTCTAACAGCTTTTAATTGAGTTCTGTGCTTTTCAAGCAGAAATATCTCAGATAAAGCAACTTTGGGCCTGATCTGATCAATGTCTGCCACTGGAGAATCCATCTCCATGCTTGTCAGAATATTAGAAAACGTGTATGAAAAGTTGATAGGGTCAAGCCACCTGGTTTCAGTGAAGGGGAAGAAAGCGCCTGCCTAAATCTTCAGAGTTCTTTGAAGGGGTTAATGAGGGCGCAGAACCTGAGGGAAACAGGTTCCTTTGAATTCCAGAAAGTTACTGATGAGGTTTGATTCTCAAGGCTACCAGAAGGACTGGGCTTGGTTAATCGGGAAGACTCTTTTCCTGCGTGAGGAGTCTTTTTCCCCATGGTAGCTGCCACCACCATTCAGAAGAAAAAGCTTACTGGAATGAAATGAAAAATATGAAGTGGCACCACTATCAGAAATATTCAAAGGTTTTTATGCCAGAGTATCTTTATCTCAGGTATTTCTCAATAAAACATCTTTCCAAAACATAAGAAAAAGACCTCTTTACTTTGTGTCAGGGAAAAGGAAAGTGAATCTTTCAGTGACCAGGATTTGCTCTGGCCTTACAGTGATACATCCTGAAGCAGAGATAAAGGAACACAAATACACATCTGGAGATGCAGTGGGGCTAACAATGTTCATAAACAGTTCTGGATGATTTTGAGGGGTTTTGGTATAGTTTAGTATGAAAAAATAATAGCTAAAAAATAAAAAAAGAAAAATTAAGGAAAAATTTAAAATACAGTTCAATTCAAGAAAAGACTAATTTGAAAATGAGCATATTTAAGTATTTACTAGCCTTTCCCCATAAAGTGAAGAGAGGAAAAACTATTAGAAGAGTCTCAGAATAGGACATGAAATTAGTATTGGGAACACTCACTTGAGGAGCAAATATGCACTAGTCCACTGATAAAGAAAATTATAGTCAGGGAAAAAAGGGGTGTAGAAGAAAAAAGGGACATAACTGGAAAAAAGGCTTATATTCTGTTACCTGAGAAGAAGTTAAGTATCAATTTGATTCAATACCCAAAATATCATTGAGAAAGATTTATTTTATTGATTTAGATTTACTCAAAACCTTTCCAAATTTCAGGTGCTGAAACAAATATTAGAAATACAAACAAAATAATAAGTATCATCAGTAACAACAATATCTAACACAATCTGATCCCTTTAAACATGAATTTCCTACTTATTGTTAAAACTCTATTTCAAACAATAACAGCCCACTCTGAAATGCACCAAGTTTAAATCACATCTTCTCTGAATAGGTGTAGAATACGGGATTTTCAAAGCATGCTGTGAAAAATGGTAGGTTTCAGCTCTGGGAAACCAGGAAGGAAAACAATTCTAATAATTCTAATGAAAGCTGCCCTACTCACAGTATTTTACATATGTCCTGGTAATACATGATAAAATACAGTATAAGGAAGTCAAAACTAATTAGTTTTTTATAGAAGATAGCTCAACTCTTTCTAAAGTAGCAAACTGCAAAAAATCTAGACTTTTTTTTAAAAAAAAGCAAAACACAAACAACAGTAAGTCAAAGTAAAGTGAGTTATGCAACTCTGTACTTGGCAAATATGTGAACTAGAAAATGTCTGCAGCCAGAGAACCAGGGTAGCCCTTCTCATTAGCTGCACCCAGCGGAACACAAAAATTAGTACTGTGCCTCAGAGAATGTGAGGGTATAAAAATCAGCCTCTAGTTGTAACTCTAAGTAAAACCAGTTGTTTCCCAGTAAAGGGGCCCTTGTACAGTTTCCACTATTTTCTTCTCCTTGCTTCTACAAATCTACAAATGCTGTCTCACTCTCTTTTCTGTTGTGACTTGGCCACATCCATATTTTCTGACATCCATATCACCTTAGCTTAGAAGGCTAAAAACTGGACGTTTACCACTAGCCTAGTGATAGATTTCCCTGAAGAATCCCAGGGTAGAAATAAAACATTTTTAGACAGTAATTCATCCCATATACTATGACACCTATTTGAGGACAAGTTAAATGGCTCTCTAAATGAGAACGAACTTTCCAATTACTATAAAGGGAGCCTGGGACAGGTACATTAGATTTAGATAACTAACCTTTAGGTAAGTAAGTTAGTTCATCATTTGAAGGAATTTATTGCTCAAAGAAAGCTGAGCTTGTAAAAATCAGTGCTGCTAAGCTTAATTTTGAAGTGACCTGAGACCCAGAATGCGATCAGAACGCTGTGAATTATGCATGGGGATGGGTGGGCACATCAGAATAGCATCTCAAACAGACAGCACTCTGTTCAGAGAAGATCTCAGGTTAGACAGTGTGGCATGCAACTGACTACACACCTACAACTCAGGAACTGCTAACAACTGTGGGAAATCTTAAATCTCACTCCTTTTAATTTACATGAAACACTGAAGAGAAAATAGAGGAATACATCTGGGAAGCCTTCTCCTTCCAGATGTATGACTCATGCCCTTCGCTAGTCATACTGCCTGTTTGGCTTAATGAATCTTAAATTTTTTCCTGCAAAGAGCATTTAAGGTGATTAAATTATGTCACAGAGAAATGGCAATTTTAACCAAAGTTAACACAGATCACAGTTATTATACTTGGATCTGTACTACTGTAACCTCCTTCTCTACTTATTCTTTTTAAAAGAACAGGAGATAGCACTGTCATTGCGTGTTCACAACGATTTGTGAGGAGGAGGTTGAGCCTCCTTAGAGTCCTGTAAGGGAGGAGAACTTGCCTTCCATCACAGTCACACTCATGAGTTTGGTGCTCAGTCCCCAACTCGTTCTAAGGTGGGGGCAGCTCTGAGTAGATGTAGAGGAACACATCTCAATACATTCATTCTATGTGATTTAGACAAATGGCAATTTCTCCCTACTGACTACAAAGAGGGGTAAAAACTGTAATTACTTTAGATTTGGATTATTCAGTGTTGAAAACCTGCAGTTAGAGTAGATGAATCTCACTGGAGTACCTAGGAAGTTAGTCAGTTGCTGAGCAAGGATTCCCAGAATTGTAATTTATGCTTAGAAACTGAAATTCTGACTAAATTATTCCATAAGTACATATGCCTGCTTTCATAGCTGGCCTTGGATACTTCTTCAGCTATACCTCCAGGGTCAGAAAAAAGAGAAACTAGATATTATAAGTTTGTTGAAGGTGATATATATCCTCTGCACTATTGAGATCTACCAAGCATTTTGAAGACGAAATCAAAGAGAAGTAGAGTGGCACTATATCTATCAAAATGATAAATAGTAGTAGTAATACAAAAACCCCCTGAAATTAAAATGCAAATACTAATCAATTGAAAAATCAGAGCTCTATGTCATGGACTTCATGAATGCAATATATGAGCTAGAGTCTACAGTGCTGAGACAACCCAGAGTAGATGTGCTTGCCAGAGGCAATGAAGTAATCTCAACACATTCGACCTCTTAACAAAATCAGTCTTACTCTTCACATACCAGCAATGGAAAACACCTTTATAACTGAACGGTAAAACATGTAGAGGTGAAGATTTTTCACACAGTCATGGAAATATAAATGAAATTTCAGTATAAACACAGTCATGGAGATTTTGCAAATTCAAAGCGGAGAACATAAAATGAGCTATTTATGTCTTCATGTTTCAATGGTTTAAATAAACCTCCTGTTGAACAAGTAGGACAATAAGAATGAGTCAAGCTAAACAAGTTTACTACCCAGAAGTCCTAAAACTGATTACATGCAAGATAAAGATAGGGCAGGGGCCACAGAAGCAAATAGCTGTGCAGTACCAAAGCAGTTACAGTAAAACAGAATCATAGATAGTTCAAGAAATTGCTGCACACTCTCCTAAATGGAGTTTTCTTTTTTTTTTTTTCCCTATTTTTTCTGTAATTTTTCAACTAAATGCAAAATGAATGAATAACACTTAAAATACATTTTGGTGTACTGAAAAAGAAAATCAGAACAGAAGGAAAATATAAAATAAAATCTAGTAGAAATGAGACTTTTCTTACTCCTTCCATATTTGCAAGACTGTAGCCTTCAGCATAATTTGCTGCTGCAATTATTACACTACAACATTCATCTGACTAACATCTTTATTTCTTCAGATCCTTCTGTTAGCTCTCCTATGCTCATGAAGTCACATTAAAACTTCTAATTTATGTGTCAAAGCTCTGTATAATCAGCTGCTGCTTACATCCATTTAACTGGTTGCACTTTCCCTGTCCCCTAACCTTGCTACCATCAACACTGAAACCAATTCCTCTCCCATTTTACTTGTGTTTTTTTTCATATTGCCTCTCCATGTGGAATAGCATCCTAACCTCAGTGTCAATCCTTTACTCAGTTCCTAATGCACAGGAATGTCTTGCAGAAACATCTCTTTCTTCCAATATCAATAACATATTTCAGTAACAAAGCAGCAAGGGGAGATGAAAAATAATCTAAGGTATCTTCTTTGTGTATCTGCAACAAGTTGCATTTTTGCACTTGTCTATGATTCTGAGATCTCTGAAGAAAGGATTTTTTAATCGTTATTTTTAGTGATAACTTGTACTGCTTGAGTGATAACATATTACAGTAGCAAGTTGCACTGGTGACGATATAACATGTAAATGGCATTTAAACAAAAGATTTATTTTTCCTGTGAACTGAAATGAATAGTGTAGAAAGCAGCCTTTGGCTGCCAAGGGAGGATGGGCTGTAATCTCTTTATCGTATCTAATATTTCTCTTTCCAAAATTTCAAGTACAGTAGATGGTGAATTTCTTGCGCATCCTGATGCTCCCCTAGTTGTATAATCAATAGATGGAGCTGACATAAAATCTGTCCACGGAGCAGTAAAGTTTCTTGTATGGTAGATACAGAAATCATTACAAGTATCTACTAAAAACTGACAACTCTTCTGTCTGAGTTTAGCAACTTATTGATGGTTTAAAGCATTTCACAATGGTTTGACTTGCTAGACACCATGCCTTAAGAGTAAACCATTTCAACCTTAAGTAAGCTTTATAATAGTTCAGAAAATGAAATTTCCAGGTCTTGAAAGGTTGGGAATTCCAAGGAATTCTCCTTTTTATTTTCCAGCCCTTGAAAACTGGACCACAGGATTGTCCATCTCGGAGCTTGCAAATGTGCAAGTAAATGCTGAGGTACTAGCAAACAGCAGAAATGCTTTGATAGGTGCTTTACTGGACCTTGAATTAATTTTAAATCAAATTTCGCTCTGATGTATTATGAATGCTGGAAGTAGGCAGATTAAATACAATATGGCTAACTGCAAGGTAATGTGCTCTAGTAAATACATCCTCAAATTCTATAAACTGCCCATGTCTCTGAATTTACAGAATTCCCTCAGGAAAGGACTTGTAGGAGTCATCCTGATTAACAGCTAGGAGATCTGTCCAATTTTACTGCAGCATTAAAACAAAAAAGCTCCACAAAAATAGCCTTAGAATTTCTATGTCAAGAAAAGAAAATACATAGGTTAATTCTATGTTTAATCCCATTGGTTTTGATCTGGTTTTATTCTCTATTGAAATATATTTAACCATTAAGGATTCCATGATTTAGTAATACATAACAGTAACAAAACTTCACAGTAGAGTTAGAGACAAAATTGCTTAAAGTGCTCAAAACACAGGGCAAATAAGGATTTATTCATTTATTAATCCTGACACAGGTCTAGATGAGAGTTCAGGTATTCTTTATGTTGGAGTCTCCATATCCTGATCTTTGCCAGATACCCCACACCTTTTTCATAAATTACATCTCTTGCTGAATCAAATTCCAAATGTCCTAGATTGTTATAAAGATAGTTCATCACATATTGCCTATATTCTAATTTTATAGGAAAATATTTCTGAAAATAAATTTGGACAATTAATTTTAATTTTTCTTATATAATTTATGCATTTTGCATAATTTTTGATTCTTTACATAAAAATTTTAACTCTTACATTTATTTTTCTTACCTTATAAAAGACCATAAAGCAGTATTTAGAAGACATAAAAATGGTAATTCTTTTAAGTTTAAGCTGTATGGCTGTTTTAAGCCATACAGCTAAATAGTATTTCACCAGTTCTATGATACCTGATTTTTTTAAGTTGGAAACTGAATAGTGTGTCTCATCAATTTATATATGTGAATTGATCAAATTTTTTTTCATTCAAACAAATTTTGAAGTTGACATAATGAAACTTACTGTGAAAAATATAAGTCGATTTTCAAAGTTATGAAAATTCATCTAATACTAGGAAAACTAAATGTTGATATCAGTTGCAGAAGAGATGAACTCATTTTTTTTCTGCTTATGACAATGATTAAATTCATTATGTAAGTGTTGCTTACAGTGAATGCAGCAATATTTGCACTGCTGCTAATCATGTTTGAATGAAAATGTTCCTGGAAATCCTTTTTGGTCCTGTGCACTGTACAGGAATAAAAAAGAAAGTGCCTACTCACTGCATCTTCTTAACTGTAATATTTAATTTTCTAATAGATAATACCAGACTAGGAAATATAGTTTAGCATGATGTATAAAATGAAAGGAGTAGAGGTAACGCAGAATTTTCTTCTTGCTTTTAAAAGATATGCAAGAAGAGTAAACTTGACTAGCACAATCTTGTACAGGAATTATTGCAGAAAGGCCAGGTATAATTAAAAGCAAACATGTAGAATGTGATGGGACTTCTCATTTGTGAATATAATAATGAGCAAAACAGTAAAAAGTGGTTAATACTTATTGAGATACTTAGAGGTAGTCTTTAAATTGTTATTCCCTCAAGTTTGAGCATGCAATTAGAGAAATTAGGGATGGAAAAGAACAGATCATCTATTAGGAGCTCCTGTCAAATATGATTGCTCCTTTCAGCACATTTTCTAGTGCTTTCTCTAATCAAATTCTAAATATTGCCACTAGTAGGGATTCCACCATTTCTCTTGGGAGACTGTCTGACAGCCTAATAGATCTTTGTGTCAGACACCTCTGCTAACTTTATCCCACACGACTAAATATATCTCACTGTAGCACTGAGATGTATTCTACCAAGTCAGTATTCTCAGTATTCTCCAATGTCTGTGTTATATTCTTCCATTTTCTTTTAAAAATAATTCAAATATAAAGTCAAATGCAAGTCTGACACAGAGATATACTGATCAACAGATAGCACATCAACAAGCCAGAACCCCCAAATCTTCATAAACACCTTATACAGACCCCTATCTCTACAAATCCCTTCCTTTCCTGGGGTTCAGCAAACAGATGTGCCAGAAAAGACATCCAGTCATCTTTGACTGTACTGGATCAAGAGCGTCAAACACTACGACTAGCCCCCTACAGTGAAAGACTTCTAACACGAGCGGCTCTCAGGTGGTGACAGATGACCTACCTGAATTAAATCCTTAAAGTCTGATGGAATTCTATTGCAATAAAATCCACACAGAGCATTGCAGGAAGTCCATGCAGACTGCAGAATATGGCTTTCATAGCAAGACACTCGGCTTACTCAGCAAGCCCTTGTTCTGTCATTGAATTTGCAGATCTTTTTTAAGGTGATCGAAGTGATGCAGATACGGATCACAGTAACAAAATCCGTATTAAACAGAGAATGAAAATCCTGTTATTATGTATGTCATACTCCTAGACTGTCGTGCTGCAAACAGGGATGTGTCGTGATTCCAGAGTGTACCAAAACACAAGAAGGAAGGAGGAATAGTAAGAGTAGTTTCCCTTATTGAATGCTGCACTCTTTCCACCATGCAGCTGTAATCGCTTTGGTCTAGCTTAGTCTTTACGTGCCGGCTATCATTCATGGTTGAAAAATCAGAAAATGGACCTAATATTTGATACTTTAACTAGGTTAAGTGCAATAAAGATACAGAATCAGGTAAAATTGACATACTGAAAACACTAAGTTGTAGCTCTATGCTAATTCTCCTACTGCTCGCCAAGAAATAAGAAGAAAAAGTGTAAGAAAAGGTAAAAAAGGCCAACAGTGCTGTTCATTGTGAGACTATTCATCTCAGAATAGAGATTCTGACCTTTCCTGACACAGCCTGTCGACAAATGAAGAACAAAAAATAATTGAAAATATTGATGGACTTCCAATCAGTCCTCTTAATACTAGTCTTAATACTGATTTTCATTTATCATAGCTCACATCTAATAATAACTCTTCTCCTCTAAACACTGCAATGGAGACGCTAAAAGCAGAGTTCAACAACCTTCTCAAGCGTGTCTGGGGCTGGGTTCCCAAAGCTGTACAGACCATCTGGGGCCATGACTTCTCCAGCTCCAGTCGCTGTGCAGTCTGCTGATGGTGTCCAAGACTGTAATTGAGAATAGCCCTGAGGAATCTCAATGTTTCGTTTAGTCCATCTCTTTAGCTCGCGACTTAATTTTTACTAATAAATCTCCATTTGTTTTCAACTATTTATTTCAGTATAATTACCAATCAAAAATTAACAAGATGATGAATATAGGAACATTTTAACATACACTGACTCACAGAAAGCACAATCATAACAACTTCACTGTTCTACCTTACACTCACCAATGTCTTGGAAAAGGTGTCATTCTAGATTTTGATGAAATCCTATAAACCAAGAGCAAGGTTTCTAGCTGACCACTGCCGTCATAACATCTGGTATAGTTACAAAAATGCTTTGCCCTGTAGAAATCTTAAGCTTTTGCAAGAAACAGGTTCTTCTATTATACACCGTATATTAATACATTAAGGAATATATACATATAAATTTATATATATACCTATATATACACATGGGCACCTATCTTGCTCTTGTGTAACAGCAATATTTGCATCCCTTTCATTCAATTACATTGTATGAGTGTACACGGTTTTAAGGCTCACCGAAAAGGATGCAAGGCAGAAAGTTATGTTCACTTTAACTTAAATCTCTGGTGAGAAGTAATTTCTAATTCCTCTTTTTAACAACTACATTAGATAAACAGTGTCAAATGTGACAGGCTGACTACCTTCTAAAAGCAAAAAATGTTTGAAGAGATTATAGGCCATAGCAGTGGAAGCACAATATAGATTGCAGGGAAGATTTGACTGATGTACTTGAAATCTTGTGTTGTTGCTGGCTTTTTGAATGAATAAATTTTACTGTCATTAGAATTTCTCACTAAGCTCAGAACCCTTTTAGATCCATTTTCGGCATTGAACACAATTCTGTGTGATTCTAGTTCTTCAACAGTTTAAATTCTAATGCTTGCATGCCAAGTCAATTTGCATTAATCTTCTAAGGAGACCTATGTATCATCCCATCCCTGCCCTGCAACACATACAAACATGCACACGTGTGCAGAAACTTATGACAGCAATTCCTACACAAAACACATTTGTTGCCTCTCCAGCTTTCTAGAAAAAAAAACCAAGATTTTTTTGTAAAGAGAAGCTTTCCATCATGACCTACCACTCAGGCCATATCCTCAGCTATTATATTTCCCTGTGTGCCATAAAAGACTCTTAGCTTTAACTTTTGTTTATTTTTATGGCGGCAACTTTCAGCTTTTGTTTGTTTTTATCTTATTTTTATACAGATATTTTTACACACTCACCTTTATCTTGTTTATGTCATGATAATATCTTGCCCTGCATAAGATAAAAATCTACTTGTGTCTCAGATCTTCTTTGTTTTAAAGGGCAAGATTGTTAAAAGGAATTTTTAAATTGAATTCTTTGATATTTATATCAAGTCTTAGGCAGCAAGTTCAAAAAGCCACAATGTCAGTTTTGGAAGTTCTGAAGGATAGGGTGTTCATAGCTAAATAACAAAGTCAAAGAGGAGAAGCCAGCATTTATTCAAGTAGAAAAGGAGAAGCATATGGATACGTTTTTTTGCTATCAGTTCAGACAAGAGGCCAACTAACTCTTATACTCTTTTTGAATATTTAAAAAACGAGCAAAGGTTATTCTCATCTTACAAGCTCTAATGACAGAGATTGAAAATACTGTCACTATTCTTTAAAGTCTTAAAATTTTGTAAAAAGGGATGGTTCATGCTGGTAATGTTTCATCACTAACTATTCAGCTGGCAGACCACTATTCCACAATGGCAGTATTATCTCCCCATTGGCATGTCCTTGTTCTGTTAATGCACTGGAGAAAATACAGACATCAATTTAGCTGTGATTGTAATGGTCAATGACTCAAGAATCCATGTTAAAAAAAAAAACCACCTCAATGATTCACAGAGGCAGTGTCAGCACTTTATATAATGCTTCATTACAGTATTCAGTTGGGTTTTGAAACAAAAAAATCCATGGGGCAGAGGGTTGTGGTTGGCTTTTTTCTTACCCAAGCCTAGGTGTTAGTCTAGTGTAAAAATGTATACATGATTACATAAAATATCAAAACATTACTTAATTTTTTTTTTAACAATAAATGTTTAATTGTTTTTTTACTTTTTTCAGTTTAATGAGCTCTCCGTTGCATAAGTTTGTAAAACCCAATACTAAACACTGAAGATACTAAAACACCGGAGGAAATAAATACAGGAAAATTTACTTGCTGACTGCAACAAATTGCTCACTTAGGGGGATATGGATTTAAAGAAAGCTGACTCTTTTTGTCACTAGTGATTCTCTGCATTCAAATTTTATCATAAGAAATATCCATGTCAGGCTGATAAAAGTATTTGACACTTCAGAGTCCCATCATGCTGAGTCTAAGAACTCTTACTTGAAAGAGGCTGGAGCAAAACAACAGCTGGAAGATCATTGTCTTAAAACAAAGCCACCATACCTACCAAAATCTCACTCTGTTAATGCACCTAAGAAACAAAAGAAGCTGACTTAACTCTGATGCTGATTTCTCACAAGGTACTCCTCTAGAAATGTAAAAAATGAAGCTCTCTTCCCAATTTCCATATTTCTATACATACCAGTAGCTAGCCAAGAACATAGATTTTAATCAGGTATACTGAATATTTACTTGTCTATTTAGCATTAATATTAAATAGGAACTAAGTCACTGAGGCTAGTGGTATTTATTCCCTTGGCAAAATGTTTGGAGATGTGTCAGTAAAGGGTGATGGGTAAACTCCTGAGCATCACCCTAAACATTTGGGAAGCCTAGAACCTGGCTCAGAATCATAAAATGTAGGAAGGTCTTTTATAGCACTTAATTGCAAACATCACTGAAATACTACTAAATTATTAGCATTCAAACAAACATGAAGTGTTGCATCACTGGTGATCAAGCCTTCAGCTTTGAAATTGTAGTCACCTTGCCAATCGAAGAAAGCTGTATCTCAGTTTTGACCCTGAGGCAGATTGATGAATATATCTGCAGTCAACACAGGAGTGAAAATCAGAGCAGCCTGACAGAACTGTAAAAATTCCTTGTAGAAATTAAGAGTAACATTCTTCTTGTCCATTTTGCCATCTGTAGTGTTTGAGAATCCAAGGGGTTTTTGTATTTCAAGATGTAGAGTGCAGAAATTTAATGTAAAGGACAACATAAAAGTGATTTTAGGTTTAAGAAAAAAAAATCCATCTGAAAAGGTTTAAATTGAAGTCCATTTGGATAAGCAACACAATTTTCTTCTTTGAAAGAGGTCTTTCTCATCAGTGCCTGCTGGGCATCAAACACACAATTCAGTGGATGTCTAGTTTAAGACTAACTCATTTCAGTGCCAGTGTGAAAACTAGGTGCCTCACATCTGACCATAAAGCAGACAATTCAGCTCAATTCAGCAGCTGTGCATAGTTATCTATTGTCATTTTAGACATCCTAACATATCTTGCCTGGCTTTTACCTTCTAGTCCAGCAGGGCAGTGTCTCTCCTGGGTCCTATGTGGCATCGTTGGTTCTCTGTGGGTGTCTTGAAGGCTGTAGGGTGCCTCAAATGGCCCAGGCAGCCCGACAGAACCTGAATTGTGAGATGAAGTGTGTAGCTTCATAAGTGTTTTGAGTTGGGACCTGTCTTAATCAAGCACTGATCCTCCAAAACTGAGGCTAAGTACCTCATACCCAAATATGTCTGAAATCTTGAAGATTTTGAGGTTTATATTCCTAAAATTTTTCTTCTGGGCAGGCTTGTAGCTCCTTCAGCCTTGGCAGAACTGAGCAGCTCAACAACTGTATACTACTAATGCCTAATTAGTATCCATTAAATAGAAGTTCTCCACTTATCATCCAGGAAGGTTTTGAGCCAGTTGGCATGCCTCAAGAACATCTAATACATGATCAGTCTGCCCACAAAACACAGCTGATACCACTTGTTTCTCTCCAAAAGAGCACAATACCACAATGCTCCAGTGAAGTGCCAAACCTGGTGCAATACCTTTTTCAGCCTGAAGCTACATTTCTAATGAGAATGGATATTGCAACAACTGGGCTTTAAGCTATTCTGTGATATTGGTACTCTTACCTAGTTGATTTTTTTTTTTTTCCAATTTTAAAAATTAATTCAGGAAAGAGAGGTTTCCAAAGAAAACATGAATATCCAACTTTGGTTTTGGGACATACTCTTGGAGAAGGAAGTTTTAGATTGCATTCCATGGTCCAGTAATTACTCTGAGTTGTATTTACTTATTTTACAACATGTTAACATCCTTAGAGCATAAACAGAACACCAAGGTAAAATTATCTGTTCTCCTCCATTAGCATTTTATAAGAAGGATAGAGCTCCTCTTCTTCTAGCTGCAGAGGATTCAGGGCTGTAAATCATAATTATCCTTAGTGGACTTCATAAATAGATACTTGTACCTATTTACTCACAGCTGAGCAAAATTCAAGCATGCTATATCAAGTTGCTATAACATTGCAATTGGGATGTTAACCACAGTATTTTAGCATAGAAAAATTCTGGAAATAGCAATTTTTTAAGTTCCTGATTTCCATCCTCAAAATGCCTTTGAATCTAAGATGAAAATGTTAGTGTTTGAGTATATTATATCTTTGTAAAGGCTTTGTTTGTTTACAGATAGTCTTATAATTGTCTTTCAGAATGTTAATTTGACACAAAGAGAAGTGATACTTCATATTTTGATTTTGCTTTCCCTTTAATTTCTGTTTCCTGAATCTGCTTCTCTGCTTTTTGTAGAAACTAGCATTGATCACAAAAATGACAAGTAGAAGAGAAAAATATTTTTCTGCATGACTAATCTGTCTCCTGGATTGTTCAGTCCATGTGGTGGAAGCATCATTGACATTTTGGTCTGTATAGTTTTATAAAGTTACAGCATGTGAACAACAAGTTATCCACTGAGCTAAGTGTGTTTCCTCCTTAAGACAGTGTGAAAACTCTCATGGACTTCAGTGGCATCAAAATCAGAAAAACAAATAAGTGGGAATTTTTTTCATTTTTAAATCTGGAAATATAACTGTAGGTATTAATTCAGAAATAAAAAATGTGTTATACTCTAGTTGCCTTTATTTATAACAAACCCCTAATATATTAATAATATAAATAATTATACTGATTCTGTTTAATGTATTAAAGAATTCAACTTTCATGCAAACCTGTGATATAATTAATTATCACTATCCCTGTTATACGGATGCAGAAAACAGAATTTAGAAGTGTTAATGTAATTAGTATGCTCAAAATCAAAGTGAAAATCTGTGTCAGAACAATGAAAAAAACCTCAGAATTACTTGGATCATATCATCACCTTCCTAAACAGTATGAGTCATTTCTTGCTCACATCAGCTTTAAGAGCAGATTAGATATTGATGCTATTGGAAAGGCTCTTTTATAAACCTTTTATGAATATCTTCTCAAACAGCTTCATCAACTCAAACACTTTAAGATCCATGATTAGAAATCCGCAGCCAACAATGAGAAGTTTTTATCACCTTAGAACATGCAACTTATTGTTGCAAAAAGATGTTTTAAATTTGCAATGAAACACATTTCTGTCCTGATGAGCTTAAGGGTGTGGCTTTCTTAATTACAGTCTACCCTCATATGAATTTCCCTTTATCTCATAATACCCAATGAATTTTCAAACTTATTCTTTAGGCTTTGAACAGTTTTAAGCTAACTTGACAGACGTGGTATTCTTTTGCTTCGTCAAAACATTTCCTCATCTGATTTCACTAACATATAAAAGGTGTAGGCTGACCTTCATTTAATGTTCTTTCACCACACATTTATAATAATGGCACAACAACAAAAAAAGAATAAGATTTCACGATGATTAAAACAGTTAGTATACTTAGTGATGTCCATCAGTGTGTCTGAGAGCTGACAGAGTATTTCACAATAATTATTTGAAGGAAAAATTTAACATTTCTGCTTGTGAGAAAATTATGATTTACCTAAGTATAACTGGTATTTGAAAATAGGTGGGGTTTTTTTAGTTTGTTTTATTTTTTCAAATTATTTCATCAAAAGAGAATGATAGTGAAGAATTCTCTGCCAATACTGTGTTTACTATCACTTTTTATCTGTATTTTATCTTTTAAATGAATCTCACATCACATTAATTCTCTTCCATTACTGGATGACTACAACCGGGAGTGAGCAGGAGCACTCATGTACGTACACTGATGTGTATACATCTGAAATTTGGTTGCTCTGAACACTTACCTATATGTACACTTTAATATTAAATTTCAGAGTGTAGTCACATTAAATGTGACTAGGAAATCCAAATGTTTCCTCCTGACAGAAACAGCCTATGTAGAACTTGCAGTTTGTTTCTTACCCTAACACTTGTTTTTGGTTAATATTTTCAAAAGTTAATATTTTTTTCCTAATACTTTGGTTTAATTTCCATTAAAATATTATCTAGTTTGGGGGTTTTGTTTCTTCAGGGTTTTTTTTGCATGTGTGTTTTAGATAAACACCTTTTGTACTCCTACACTTTTCTACTTAGAAAATACTATCAGGAAAGTTTATAGGTCTTCTGATGTATGTCCAACCATTCCTGACAGATGCTGGCATAAAAGTAAATAAGTAACACAAAGAAAATGGAGGAGCATATGATGAAAACCTGGAACTTCTTCAAAATTAACCAGAAGTTGAAATAAAATTATACTTGTATTTTGACTTAGTTACAATATATTTTTACAATAAAATGAAGTTTTTCAGTCAAATTTTCCTTTCAGAAAAGTTAAAACTTTCCCTTGAAATTCAGAGCATTCTGTGAAGACATATGGCTGAAAGCTGGTCTTTCTTGAGAACGGCTACTAGACATGTATGCATAAAAGTTAGAACAACCTTCAAAGAAACTGGTTAAAGTGTTTACAAAAATTAATTTACTACCTTACACTTACTAATACCTTCTAATCAAATTTCTTTCTGTCAAATTCAAAGGCACCATGACCATTTCATTCTTCAGTCTAGTCATAACACAATTAATTAGATTTATAACAGCATGGACTACTTGGATAATACAGGCTCCACAGTGAATAAATATATTTAAAAAAAATAATTTCCCTAAGAGGTGTGATAGTCAAGAAAAGGAAGTAAAGATTATATTAATTCTTCAGTTGCCAGGTATATCAATAGCAAAAAAGAAATTAAAGAAAATCTTTAAACATTTTAAGTCTTGGAGGAGACATGACTGGAGAGTCACTCTTGGAAGGAGATGCTCTGTGCTGGAAGAGGTACACTTCTGAGGTGACTGTCGCTGCGGGCATCCCACCCTGGGGCAGGGAGGCCCCTGAGGGGCTGCAGCCCGTAGGCAACACATGTCAGGGTGAAAGAGAAGAAAGAAGCAAGAAGCAGCAGAGGAAAATAAGTAAGAAGGACTGAAGAGCAGAACAAAACTACCACTCCTTATGGATTACACTGCAATCACCAAAGACTCTTGAAGGAAGTCAGTCATCCTCATGAAAGAGGATCATCTTCAAGCTGTAGAATATCCTAAATTTGCTTCTTTACACTTTGCTGTTATCATGATTTCCTTTCTTCTTCAAAGAGCACTTTGAACTCTTCTCTTTAGGCATAAGCACCTTAGGGAGCCATTTAAAAATAAAACCTACAAATAATAATTTTGCTAATCAATATTGGTGAGCTGGAAAGATATTTCTTGTATATAATCTTCATCACCATCACATAAAATAAGAAAGATAAGAAAAAATATGGTGCTAGATTCTAAATATAAAATTTAGAATAAACAGAAAGATACATTAAAATTAAAAAGCCATTGCTTTAAGGCATTTTCCAGTAGAAACACCAATCTGGCAGTTAGCTATGCTACAGATGATCTGTTAAAAAAATAAAGTATAATTCCTGTTGGTGTCTCTCCTGCACTGTTCTAGACATTGGATCCAAATCAGCCTCAAAGTACTACTTTCCCAGGTTAATAGGACATCAAATCCAATTTCTTTTATTACATAGTTGCTTTCTAAAAACTTAAATGATAACCTCATGTGCTAGGTGCTTATTATTAAGAATCATTTATCTTAGAAACATTCTACCCTGTAGAGTTCGTGTTTACAACCAACAATAGGATGCTTGTCTTTTTCATTACAAATTTAATTTAAGATCTTCTGTGGTGAACAAGGCTGTCAAAAGCTTAAAATACTGGTTCCCATTTTAAGACAGAAAGTTTAGGAGAAGAGATGAAGTTAACAACCTGAGTCTGGAGGAAGCAAAAGTCTGTAGGATTTAAGTTTGTGAAGTAGAATCACAGAATCAGAATCATTGAGGTTGGAAACGACCTTTAAGATCATCATAAAACAAAAATGAAAAGATCTGGAAACTTAAAATGAAAAACACAAGAGTAATTTCTAGGCTTTTATTCAGGTAAAAAGTGAAAGTGATGTTATGAAAACCTGGGGGAAAAGCAAAATCTCACAAACAAACAAAGAAAAAAACCAAGAGTTACATCTCCCCCCAAAGGCCTTAGAGTTAGATTTAAAGATATATTTAGGCACTAACACTACTGATTAACACTAATCACTATGAAAACAAGGGATGTTAGACATTCAAGTGTTTCTGTGGATGTTAGGCTTAACGTTACCACAGAATGTTAAAAAACACCACCATAACTATTCTGAAAAAGCAGTCTGCCTGAGGAAAAAAAGATCTTCTAAAGCAATCTAAGCCATGATGTTTTGTGGTACAGAAACCATGTACTCAAGTTTCAGCAGAGATAATAACCACCAAACATAGGCAATATTTGTTCAAAATTCCTGTGTGCCAAGCCAAGGTGCTGCTAAGATGCATAGCGGTCACATGTGCTATTCACATTTCCATTTTGATACCAGCTGTCATTTGCCACCGTGCCCACAAGCAAAGCATGTAGTGGAAGTGCTTACTTCAATGTATCTTTGCAACTGCAATTTATGGTAATGTAGTAAAACGGCTGAGGTATAACAGCTGTGACATAAAACTGCCTGTCCACCCTATCTAAGATCAGAATCATGGACTGCACCAAAGCTCCAACTAGCCCAGTATGCTGTCTGTGACTGCAAATGGTAGCAAATATTTTGAGAAAAAGTATAAACAGTATAGACAGAAGTACCATCTGGAATAAATAAGGAGTGATGATCTCGGAAATGTCAGTGGACTAACTTTCATCCCATTAACTTTTTCACTGCCTCAAGCGAAGAGCTCTAATATTTTTGAAAACATATCCTCTAGATAGGTTGCACTGATTGTCCCCAAGTACCCCATGCATATGTTTGTGTCAAAGCTGCTTCTTCATGTGTTAGCTTCATCTGTCAGTTTGGTTCTTCAGGATTTCTACAAGTTTGCTGACTCCAGGTTATTCCAAATATATTTTTAAAAGAAATTTTCTTTACCATGTTTCAACAAAACCCCCAGGGGTGTGTGTGGGGAAGAGAATAACATTGTTTTCAATCCATCTGTAGCCTTGAACTTTGTGGTCTGTTCAGTCTCTTTCTCTCTGACCTCCTCATAAAATTTTGCATAACTTGACTCATCTTTCATGTAAGCAGGTGGATGCCCCTTTCTACTTCTGCATTTGATTATCTTCCTGGGATGCTGCTGCTTTGGAGAAATGCTTCATAACTGCCATGAAAAGACTTGCTTTTATCTTATCTTTTGGTCATACAGAAAGTTGACAGATAACATTTCAATGTTAATTTTTGAATTTCCAGACTTATTGTTAGTTACACTTAGAAGCTCTTTAAGCTTATCTTATGCTATGCATCTTCACACAGTGTCCATCCTTCCTGTTCAGCATGGATCGCAACAATACCTTAAAGCACAAGTATCTGTGCATGTGTATGTTTGAATACCATGGATGTCCAATTGTGAGATATTTATGTAGTGCCTCAAAAATATCACCGTCTTCTTTCTGTAATTGCATCTTACATATCTTATGCAAATTTGATGTCCTCTTGTTCTCATGGATAGAAAGTTTGAGATCTAATTAAGTCAAATCATCCTGCATAACAAAATGAGACAATTTTACATTAAGCTTCGATGTATGTTTCTTCCTTGTTCTAAAATGGTGTTTCTGTGAGCTGCAAGGAATTTCTAAATGCAGAAAGCTTTTCTCTAGCTACAGTAACTGGATTAGTTCCTTACTTTTACCAAAGGTATATTTGTGCCTAACCTATGTGCTGGGGTTGAGGAAATTACCTGTGAAGGAGTTGTAAAAAACTCAGATGCAAGAGCAAAACCTGTTCCTGGGGGACAGCAGACCCGCTATCTCCTCCTGACAAGCATGCTCATTACCCTGGCATGGGAGGAAGCAGGCAGGTTGCTGATTCAGTTCCAGTTCTGCATTTTCCCCTAGAGTTGGCTCGATGGAAGCTGGGAAGCCAAAAATCCTAGCCAAGGAAAACTGCAGCACAGCAAAAAGTAGCATTGCCGCAAGCCATTTGACTGTGCTGTAACTGCCTCACAGTATTTCTCTCTCCAAGGCACACCTCACAAACTTTAGCTTCAGACAGGAGTAAAAAACACATCAAATTTAAATGCATAAGTGTAACTTTTGATCATAATTCATGAAATGCACAGAGACTGCAGGTTGTAAAGATAGCGAATGAAGGAACTAACTATAAATAAACTCCCTTCAGGAGTGAGAAACATATTCTGTAATATAAAATGCAAGGAATATGGGAATATTTCTGTGTGCATAATATAGCCTCATTCCATTTGGACAATGCTTGCTTGTCTATCTAGACCCATAAGTGACTGCCACTGTCAAGCTATGACAAGCAGATAAAAGAGCATTTAACATGAAAAAGATGAATCTAGCAGTAAAGTTCTAACCTTAAAACATTCAAACTGGGTACGGCCGCACCTTGAGTACTGTGTTCAGTTTTGGGCCCCTCACTACTAGAAAGACATTGAGGTGCTGGAGCGCATCCAAAGAAGGGCATCGAAGCTGGTGAAGGGTCTGGAGCACAAGTCTTACGAGGAGCAGCTGAGGGAACTGGGGTTGTTTAGCCTGGAGAAAAGGAGGCTGAGGGGAGACCTTATCACTCTCTACAATGACCTGAAAGGAGGTTGTAGCCAGGTGGGTGTTGGTCTGTTTTCCCAAGGAACAAGCAATAGAACGAGAGGAAATGGCCTCAAGTTGAGCCAGGGGAAGTTTAGATTGGATATTAGGAAAAATGTCTTCACCAAAAGAGTTGTCAAGCACAGGAACAGGCTGCCCAGGGAAGTGGTTGAGTCACCATCCCTGGAGGGATTTAAAAGATGTGTAGATGTGGTGCTTAGGGACATGGTTTAGTGGTGGACTTGGCAGTGCTAGGTTAATGGTTGGACTCAATGATCTTAAAGGTCTTTTCCAACCTAAATGAGTCTATGTTTCTATGATCTGTGATTAACTAGCAGAGAGTCCAAATGACACAGTCTTGTGAAGCTGGGTGCAGTTTTTGCATAGCAAAATTCAAGGAAATTGAAGGCAAGAATCCTGTGTGGAAAGCCAAACTTGCAGAGTATCTGGAAAGGACTCTGGGTGACATTTAGGAGTCTGTTACACATCAGATTTTTGTCTTGAATTAAAGAGAAAAAATTTTGGTTTAGAAAAGGTTTCAACTGTTTGATTAGAAAAGTTATAATCCTAAGAGCATAAATCTATTTTTCCTGGCCAACCTACATCTGCAGCTTATGGCTAGGTCACTATCTCACTATTTCAATGTCATTAATTGTCCAATAGTCTCATATTAAGTTCTGCTCAACTTTATTTCAAATGTCCAAAATTCATGCTAGTATATTCCTAAGGAAAAGGTAGAAGTACATGGTGGTGCACAGGAAACAGGTCCTTTTATCTGAGTCTGATTCTAGCTGACCTAACGAGGGCTTCTCTCTGCTCCTTTTGGCTTCTTAGAAGAACAGCACTACTGTAAGTGCTGACACTAGAATTACATCAAAAGTTAAGTGACAGGAAAACAGCCCATTAGTATCTTTTCTATTGATCATAAGTCAGCTTTTGTGTCTATAACAAGTGCTTATTCTTTCTTTTTTCAAAATGAAAACTAAAGATTGTTGCTCTCCTCAAAAAAAATAATCAATATTTTCTCCAATAGTGTAGATGAGTCAAAACAAAACCAGATGAACACTATAAGGAATTAGCAATACAAAGACAGCAGAATCAAGGAGTTTGCAACAGCAGCATTGAGAAAACTGCATCTTTTTGACTGAGGGTCCTAAGAGCTAAAGTTAAATATCTTTCTTACAGCAAAAGGAGCTAAACTAAATTTATGCAAAAATAGATTACTCAATAAACACGGAAAAATAACAGTACTCGTGATGGCAATCCTGCCCTTCTTGTCCTCGCACTACTTTCCACAAAGGGAAAATCTGTACTTTTCTATCCAATGGTGCTGACTGTAGCTCAGTCTTTCAGCTCTATCTTACCTGTACGTTCAAACAAATGCTACCTAGAAGGATGAGAAGATATAAAAAAAGATATTAAAATCTTCAGCTATTCCAGTCATTCCTGTATCATTGGGTATACTTAAGACTATTTTTATTAAGATTGTGCTTTGGGGCCAAATTTCTCAAGCATATCTGATTACTAATTAACTTTGGTAGAGTAGAAAATTTGTATCTAAGGGGGGTAAAATTAGGTCCTTAGGAGCATGGGGAGAGTTAAAACTTTCTGCTAACACACGTTGGATTGAAGTTGTACTGAAACTGTGGCAAGTAGTTTTGCAGGATTAAGCAAATTTCTTATTACTATAACACATCTAGTATACTGCATGACTGCTAAATCGGTGGCATACATCCCAGAACAGGTATCAAATCAGCACAGCAGGTATCCTATACAAAGAAAACTAGCTGCTTTTATATAGCTCTTTTGGGTTTCTTTTTTCCTTTCCAAAAAGAAGACAAATATGTCTTGCACAAATACTGTTGAGGGAATAGCAAATGGAAATCTCAATTTTGTATAAAAATATAGATATGAGAAGTATTGAGTTTTAACTTTAGGATGAAAGCTTAGCTATCAGAAAACAGGTCATCTATAATGTATAAACAAAACAGCCCACAATATGCAATACTGTATTGCAAGGGAAAATTCTCTTAGATCTACATGACTGATCTTAGTACAGATATGCTGCATTCCCTCAGTATGCAGAACTCACACTGATATCAACAGGAGGTCCATGGATTCAGCAGGAGCACAATAGTAGAGTCAAGATTTCTTGTGATCCCATTTAGATTCTTCCAGCACCAATATAATATGTAAAAGAGATATAATGAAGAGCGTATCTGTGTGGTGTTTGTACATGCATATGAATCTGGGCAAAAATATTTGTGGAGTAAAAACTTCTAACTTCCAGAATATAGGTACATATATAGCCAGATTTTTAATTAATTACATATTTTAATGTACATTTTATGCATTTAAGAATCATAAATTTTATGAAACAGCTTAAATTAAAAAATGTGCTTGGATATGAATCTCTGCTGTAGATTTATGGAACAGAAAAAGACATTTAAGGATGGAGTGCTTGGAAAAATGATGAGTTACGACAGTTAAGATATAGAATGTGAATTGAAAGATAGCTATTCCTTAGTGGTTACCTATGGGCACATGCTCACCCTAGATTTAATCTCATGTTTGTTTCTAGCTATCAGAGAATTTACAAGAATCTGGACATTGGAAGGTTGGATCTTGAGATTGTCTTGTTCAACTCCCCCTTGCTCACAGCAGTTTTCTCAGGACCAGTCTGGTTTTGAATATTGTCAACGACAGAGACCCCGCAACCTCTCTGAGCAATCTATCTATTACACCGTTTGACCACCTCCATAGTGAAAAAAGTGTCTTATATTTAAGTGGAATTGTCTGTATGTCAGGGTGCACTTAGAGACTTCACTGGTCTTGACCAGCCTCACCTGGAGCCTCCATTCACACCCCCTGCCCATGGGTCCATGAGCCCCATTTCAGCTTGGCTTTCATTCCCTACCCCCGTGGCACCATAGGAGTGCCAGTCTTCAGCTCAGCCACAGCTGTGCCTGTGCCTGGCCATGGACCCTGTTGATCCGGACCAGAACTGGTCGACTGGCTTCCCAGCCTGACCTTGGGTCTGCATTGACACTGTTGACCTGTCTGACAGTCACTGGGCTCTGTCTGACCCTGTTCATCCTCACCAGACCTAACTGTGACCTGTGGATTGACTTCCTGGCTTCACCTCAGATCTGCCTCTGCTACAAACCTGTCTGATGATCTGGAGTCTTGGTTGAACCTGGGTACCATCTCTGGCTCTGCCTTGCTGGGACACTGTGGGACAGGGCCCTGGGTGGGCAAGGCCCCTGCCCTGCTGGCTGTGATGTCAGCCTCGATTCCTGAATTCAGACAGCCCTTGCTGTTCCTGACACTGTATTTCCACTTGCAACTCTCCCTGTGTGACACTAGAAAAGAATTTGTGTCTTGTTTACTCCTTCTCATCAGGTATTAACAAGCATAAGATCTCTCTGGGTCTTCTTTCCTCCAGGTTGAATAGTCCCCACTCACTCAGCCTCTCCTCATATGCATGTGAATGTTCCTGCACCTTAGTCACCTTCATGGCCTTTTGCTGGACTCATTCCAGTCTGTTCATTTCTCTTGCACTGGGGGGGCCAGAACTGGACCCAGTACTCCAGATGTGTCTCACCAGTGCTGAGCAAAGAGGATCACCTCCCTTGACCTGCTGGCAATGCTCTTCCTAAGACAGCCCAGGACGCCACTTGCATACTTTGCTGTGAGGGCACATTGCTGGCTCATGGTCAACTTGGTGTTCACCAAACCCCCAAGGTCCTTTGTCCTGCAAAAGATCTTTCCAAACTATTATCCCCAACTTGTCCAAGTGCATAGGGCTATTCTTCCCCCGTTTTAGGACTTGGCATTTCACTTTCTTGAACTTCACCAGGTTCCTGTCAGCCCATTTCTCCAGGTTGTTGAGGTCCCTCTGAGTGGCAACACAACCCTCTGGTGCACGGACCACTCTTCTCAGTTTTCTATCAACTGCAAGCTTGGTGAGGGAGCTCTCCATCCCATCATTCAGGTCATTAATGAAGATGTTAAATAGTGTTGGTCCCCATATCTACCCCTGGGGTATCCACTAGCAACTAGCCTCCATCTGGGCTTTGTTCTGTTGATCACAGCCCTTTGAGCTCAGCAGTTCAGCCAGTTTTCAGTCCATCTCACTGTCCATTGATCTAGCCTGTACTTCATCAGTTTGTGTATGAGGATTTTATGAGAGACAGTGACAAAAGTCTTGTTAAAGTCAAGATAAACAATATCCAGGCACAATTTCCCCTTTGTAGACAACTCCCGGTCACTTTCATGTCCATAAGATGTTAGGAAAACATTTCCAGGGTTTTCTCCATCACATTCCCAGGACTGTAGTGAGGATGACAGGCTTCTAGTTTCCCATATTCTCCATCATGACCTCCACCACTTCTTCACATGATCGTTAGTTTTCCTCTCCCTCCCACATTGTTCCTAGTTTAAATCTCTCCCCACCTTCTTGGTCAGCCTGTTGGCAAAGATGCTTTCATCCCACTTTGTCAGGTGGATCTTATATCTTCTCAGCAGTCCTCAATTCTCAGAGGGTCCCATAGTTGCAGAAGCTGAATCCCTGTTGGCACCAGCTGCACAACCAGTTGTTCACCCACTGGATCTGTCCAATCCTTCTCAAGCCCTTCCCCCTCACTGGCAATATTGAGGAGCACACGTGGGCCCCCATGCTGTTGGCTCTCACTTCTAGATCCGTGCAGACACCATCGATATGCTCCAGATCTCTCCTGGCAGCCACACTGGTGCCCACAGAAAAACAACATGGGTAATAGTCTAAATATCAGACAAGCCTCAGTAGTCTCTCCACAATGTCCTAGATCCAGGAAGCAAAAAGCCTTTCTAGACAGCTGGCCAGGTCAGCAAATGGGGTCTCCATCCCCAGTGGCAGGGAGTCACTCACTGCTTCCTCCTGGTACTACTGTGTGGCTCAGATGCGTCACTGGACAGAGCTTCCAGCTACCCTCTGCTACCAGTGTACTGAACCTATTCGGTAGCAGCAGAGCTGCAGATGAGGCAGGAGCTCTCCTGTGGTGCCAGCAGGCACAAGCTTCCAGCCTTTGCCATCACCAGAAGTCTCCATTTCCCAATGCAATAAGCACAGACCCTGCCTGCCTCTCCTTTGGTACAGTTGGGGGCTCAGGTTTTTATATCTGCAGGGTCCTGGCAAAGACATGGTCAATCTCCTTTTTTGTCTTTTTCATCATCACTGCTGCTGCACAGTCTGCTGACCTCCTCGTGTAGCTCTGTTGCTTGGTACAGATTGGTGACACCAGTGCACACCTTCTGCAAGTGAGAAGTCCGGCACTTGTTGCCCCAGCCTCAGCAAGGGGTTGCAGGCATCCCTGCAGCTGACACCTGCTGAGCTGCATCCTCCTGGGAACTCCTACTGAGTCACTGCCTCTGATTTTGTACCAGCAAGTGGTGGGACTGTGCCATGTGGTGCATCACCACCACCACTGAGCACGTGTATGCTGTTCTCTGCGTAGTTACTGGCCCCTGTCTGTGAAAAACTACTCTATGAGCTGCTGTGTCTGTTGTCTGCCTCTGATAGCTGTAATTATCACAGGATAAAACTGGAAGCAGAGTAAGTTACCACAGCAGGGCTGCTGCACTGCGAGTTTGCAGTGTAGTTTACATCAGTGCAGTTTGTGTGCTGTGTGTTCAGTACTGCCATTATCATGACATCAACTACATTGACCTGATCAAACTGCATGGCAGAACTTAAGTCCACATCTGGCATATGTAATTACATTTAGGGGAGACGAGAAAGCTTTTTTGTCTATATTCTGATTGCACTTTCATCCTACCTAGAGGCCTAATTAACATACCACTGAAGTCCCACTTTTTAAAT
Organism: Grus americana; assembly: GCF_028858705.1. Lineage (NCBI taxonomy): Eukaryota > Metazoa > Chordata > Aves > Gruiformes > Gruidae > Grus > Grus americana. The sequence goes on from NC_072854.1 coordinate 28,488,820, forward strand.
ATTTTGAATATTCAGGCAGTATATGGGCAATGCTTACAGTGTGCTATAAGCTAGCTAGTGGGCTAGAGCTCTCAGCTTTGATCAGGTGTACCTGACTCACAGGTGTTCAGAGCCAGCGTAAGTTACTCACACGAAATGGGAGCCTGACTTGAAATGTTATTGCTGCCCTCTTTGGCAGAAATTTCTGATCTCAGCTAAGCAGCAGCTAGCTGGATTTTCCATCAATAGCTCGGGTTGGGTCAAATGAGAGTGGAGAAGCTCATGTAGATTTATGGGCACCGTGAACTGGAAGCAGGAGCATACAGCTAGAAGGGGAGGGAAGTCAGGTTTCAAGGTGGGACTTGAAATTAGATTTTCTAGAAATTTTACCTTTGTGCTCCATGGACTTATTAGCCATCTGCATGGAACTGATTTAGTGAATGCACAGGTAAGTTGGAAGAACATCACAAGATACAGCTCTATAAGTAGTACACAACACACATATTGTTTCTTTAGACATCTGTACCCTTAGATATTTATATTTATTATAAAGCACCTTCAAATACCCAATGCAGTTCATGTTAAAGCTATAGATGTCAAACTCTCTATAGATTGTTTGATGTAATTAAAGGAATCTTTCTTGATAATAGTATTAAATTAGCTTTCCTGTAGTAGGGATTCAAAGAACAAATTAAACTCCAATTCAGTCTCAAAAAACCCCACTCTCGCTTGGTATAATGTCTGTTGAGGGAGTGCTCAGCTCAGTGGGCAGCCCATTCAAAGAGAATTTGGCCTCAAGTAGCTAATTTTCTCCTTGCTTTTTGCTTGTAAAAAGAAATAATGATTTAATAGCTGACATTCAACCACCAATTAGTTCTAGCTTGTATATATTTGCTTTTCTTAAACATTTAATGATTTTCATGTGATATTCACACAGCTAGCAGACTTCACACTTCCACTAAGCACATACAAGCTTAAAAAGGAAACAAACAAAAAACCCCACACCAGAGAATAAAGACAAAGACAATGCCATAAGCAGGAATCTGTTGTTAAAATATACAATTTGCAAGTCAGAAAATTCCACGTTGTCTTAAATTCTGTCTCAGTAGTATTTTATGTCTGATTTTTGCCTAGACTCAGTTTAATTACGACGACACTCCATCTCAGCAGTCAGTTTCAGAAACACCACTGACCAAAGAAAAAGTGTTATCTTTGTTTTATGACATGAACCATTTGCTAATAAATATAGCAAATAGCTATAGCAATATTAAAGGTAGCAAAGGAGTCATTACAAATACGTGATCAGTAAGATATGTGCTCATTAAATGTAAGAGGGAGCAAAATGGTGAAATAAAAAATATAGTCTGGTCACTTCCTCAATCCCTGAAATGTACCTTTTTTCCAACCAGCATACTAGATAAATAACTAGAACCTTTTATTCATTTTATGATCTATACTTGTTATGAAGTGATCATTTTCAAAGTATGGGCTTTTTTTTTTTTTTTAAGGTCAAGTTCATGGTTGCAACACTGTGTTTATGGGAGAAAGGCAGACATACTGAAGACAATAGAACACAGTGTTATAATACATAAAACCAAGTTAAGTGCACAAAACCAAGTGGAAGGTAGTAATGACAGGAATACTGTGCAGAAAAAACTCACCTGTGAACTTAGTATTATGCATTATTGGCAGTCAATAATTTACTACTTATGGAGGAAGAATAAATTTAGAAAAAGAAGATAAGAACCACAAAAGCATCTCTGACTGCTACATGTTGACAAGAAAATTTTTGTCCAGAGAACGTCTTCCTTTCACTGCCAATTAGAAGGATGTAGTGCCAGACACCAAACAAACTGGAGAAGAAAACAATCAATTGATAATCTTCCTCTAGAAGTAAATAAAAGTGTCCAAACACCTCAATCCTCTGGATCCGTAAGCTTGAGGTAGTAAACTATCATAAAAATTGCAAAGGGCTAGTAGGTCTGAATCTTACAGTTTCTCTTGTACTATTTCCTTGACCATGACTGTATGGATATATGAGCAAATAAACTTTGTGTGCACATTAACTGACAGGCCTATGGAGGATTGATACTCATTTATATACTTGTACCACAGAACCTACATAGATGTGCCAACACGTAGTAAGCAGCTGAAGAAACTTTTTTTGTGTACATAAACAAAACTAAAAGGAGATATACATTAGAAACACTTACTTATCTCTCTCATTGTTACCTTATGTACAGCTTGTTTTCTTATCAAATTGAGCCACCACTACACTTCATTAATCCTTACTTGGACCACATGATATCACTACTATTAGTAATAGCATGAGATTTCTGTTTAAACATATAATACAAAAATCCTCAAAGAAAGGTACTGAGTATTGACTCACGAAAGAAAGATGGTGGCTTTGAAGTAATGTTGAATTTAACAAACCTTCTAGTTTAGACATATAGACTGATGATCAGCACAGTTTCTGCAGAATTTTTTAGAACTTGCAGGTATCACTTGCTCAAGATCCTTGCCCAACTTTGAGAACTAAAAATGCAAACAACAATGCAAACTAACGTAAGTTCAACCATTCACCTGACTGAAGTATCTTCTTTCTTCTGTTCAGCACAGTTGATATACTTAGTAGAAAAGAGGCAGTTAGAAGTTTCTGATTTATATAGTTGACTGATAAGGAGCGAAGGAGTTTAATCCATTGCCGCCTTTACTGATTTAAGCAAATTGGATGCACAGGCTAATTTCCTCATTAACTGACTCAGCCAAATCTAAGGCTCATGAGAGAAGATTCTGATCTAAATACCTCTTCAAAGTGCAAATGAATTTTTGGTGAAGCTACTGACATTTAGATGGTGTTACAGTTAGGAATTTTCAGACTACATCACTGGTTTTTTTTGGATCAAGACATATCAGGAATGCTACAATATTCAAAATATACTGGAATTTTAATTTGTCAAACATTTGGTTAAAATGTGTCTGCGCATGCAAGCAATGTATGCAAATGATGTATTGATTTATCCAGTTAGCTCTGAAGGAAAAATATGATTTACTCTACTTTCCACATAGTGATAATTGCAAATACTGTATGACTATGATAAGCAAAGACAGGAAACAGTCATTCAGGACATTGTTCCACTACAGATCACTGACCTTAAAAATTTTGACAGCATAGTAGGGAACATTTAGAATGAAATAACGAGAAGTTTTTATATACCATTTTCAAGATTGAGGAAGGCTGCTTGAAAATACACAGCCTTGTGCTTCAAAATTCAGAAGACATGGATGAAATCAGGGCTGTTGTATATATGTCAACAGGCATTCATGGATCTTCGTGTATCTTTGCAGCTTTTCTCTGTATCTTAGGAATGAAAACCAATTCCCAGTCAATGACAAACTTAGCAGTGCATCTGTATATATCAGGAACAGGTAATCCTACACAGACAGCAACCGTCAGGACCACAAACATGAGTTTGTGGAACAGATCATGTCAGAAGACCGTAACTCAGTATCAAATAAGGACAGGGACTGACGGAAAGAAAGAACAGCAATGTTAACCTGTTTTTGAGACTTACCAGAAGAGATGGCAACAAAGTTCTTAAACTAGGGTACCCTATCATCACTCTTCAAGAGTCATCAGAGAATGTTGTAAGCAAAAACTTATTCAGAATCACTAAACAAAGTATGGGAAGGGGAAAGCGAATGGTAATGTTAGTTTCTATTTTAGGGTGATTTTTTCCTTTATTTGGATTGTAGAAAGACAGAAGCCAATTGTTAAGTATATCCATGGCAAATATTTTTGCGTTACAGTCTGGAATTCATCATTACTATTCTGATAAACTGTGTCTGATGCTTCTTCTTCAAATCTTTTGATTCCATGACTGCTTTTCACCGCCTTGATAATTTTGACTTCCACACAATGACAGTCATGCTACAGTGTTCTTTCATATACAACACATATTCTGGAATTTCTTTCTTAATTTCTTGTAAGAATATAAGATTTACAGATACAAAGGTTTTGGCAACACTTAGACTTCAGCAGTCAGTCCATTCCTATTTCTAGCATGTAAGCCCAAGGCATTGGCATGAGTTAGTTTGAGTCACGATCACAGCAATCTTTCGTGTCTGTCATTCATCTCCAGTCCCTCAGGTGGCCATGACCCATCTCTTTGGGCTCCCCTGTGTGAAATACAACCTGCTAGAATAATGTCATGGATTTGGGGAGGATGTCTGTCAGGTAATATGCCTCCAGATACCTCATTTTCAAGATGCCAAAAGTTATTTTTCTGATGATTTGATGGTTCGATTTTCTTTTGCAAGAGTTTCAGAATTAGTTTGTGCCATATTTTTAAGTTAGGAGCACTTAAAAAAGAAGCACTGAGTTAATTTTCATAGGCAAGGCAGGCATCTGAACTTTCAGAGGAAACTGTAAGCTACTACTCACCCAGATGCCTATTCAGTTCCCTGATCTTAAATTCTCTTGCCAAGTCAGATTTTCTGAGAAAGTGAGTTATGACAACTGCCTCAGATCTCTTTCCAATACAGCCAGGAGATGGTTCAAATACTGTACAGTACTTGCGTAGTGGTAAAACAGATTTCCTCATTGCTTTGAAAGCTACGGTCTCTGGTGAGGAGCATGAGTCCAGTAGATAGTGCCAAGGATCTAGGATCCACACCTGCTCTGAACTTTAGAAAGACTTCTAATTAGGCAAAGGTAACTAGTTTATATAAGGAAATGGTTATCCATGTGTTTTTCTAAAAGTTTTTTTTATTTTTAATCTCATCTATGCTCATATTGGTCAATAGAGAAATAGCATAAATTTTCGCGAACACCTCACATCCTACGTAATTCTTCCTATTATTTCTATGTCAAATGGGCACCCTCCAGTGCATGATATTGACATAACATTAAACGTCCTCTTACAGGATAGGGCTGGGTTCTGTATTACCTAGCATGTCCTTTGACTCAATTTAACTTACTTTCTTTTTCAATTTATCTTAAATGTGTACGAAGACACTGTTGCAGCTAAATGAATCACAGAGTGTCTTACCTCTCTGGCTACTCTTTGCCAAATCAGTAGGTAACAATAATGTAAGCAGAAGCTTCTAGAGGCAGACCTCACAAGGGAATCTTTCTATTGATTTCATCAGCCAATGAATCATCATGCATTTATAAGGCAGTTTTTTGTGCATATTTCTAATTACAATTTGCACTCAGTCCTTGTAAAATTTTAATTGTGTCTTCATTTTCCTGTCCAGGGCTTTTATGAGTATCTTCTAGTAGAAATACTTCTTTGGTGTTTCATTTCACTTAAGTAATTTCTCAAGGAACATTTATTACATGTGAGCTATTGAAACTAGGCATTTATGACACTTCCATATGACTCAGTGCTTGGTAGTACAGTCTTGTCCTTGTTACGTCCCAAGAAAAATCTATGAATGTTTAGCATCGCTTTCTCTAAATGTCTCTTCCATTATATTTTACACACAGTGCAAGAGAAATACTTAGATTATTACAACGAATGGTTTGACAACGTAAAATGCTGGCAGAACTAAGTTTTAGAAAATGGAAGAGGCATCCTTCATGACATTACTAGCATTTTTTTCATTTCATCAGCCTTTTTTTTTTCAGATCCTTTACAATGGATTTGTCAATCTATTTTACTGAAGTGAAGATGGTAGCTGGCTTTTGGGAAAGGGAAAAATTAAAAATCTAGATTATGTGGCAATGCTTGTAAGAGATAGTCTTCTTGTATGTTTGTGGAGCTAAGTCAAAACGCACAAATATCTGACAAATGTTTTGCAGTCCTTTTGGGTAGGCAGCAGTAAAACAGGCATGATAAATCAATAGGACAAATTGTCAGGCCAGTAATGTGGCTTGTGTTGTGCTGCTTCTCATTAAATGCAGCAGCAACTGAGGAAAAGCTGTTACAGCATTCAGCATTGTTAATGAGATGTACTACCACAATTAGTCTGCTGACCAAGTATATAGTCTGCTAATTGGTTACCCTAAAACATTTTTCCATGCAAGAGAATTTAGCAAATACAAATTTCTGATGGCTACCAAACCTTGAAAACTTTCCTAAAATATTTGTTGTAGTCCAATAAGAAGATGACCTTTGAAATCTGGCTTTGCTTTGGTTAAACCTGATCAGTAATAAGATCCAAAGCCAGTGTTTTATTGATATTTAAGCCAATGCATTTTGATAAGCCCTTCATCTTCAGCAAACCCAATGTCAAGTTCAAGTGTTGGTTGGAGAAAGTGTCAGTTTCCAAATATTTCTCTAATAAACCAGAATGGAGCTTACTTGGCACATCACAGTTTAGACAGGTTTACATCTCACAGTAGCTCATAATTTGATGACTAAACACAAATGTTATTGGCCATTAATAATCTGTAACCTGGGTGTGAATTATATGCTGCAGAAAAAAGGTGATATTTTGGTTTTCTTTTTTTTAATGGAATAAGTTTAAGGAAATGTCAGGAAAACTAATTTAAGGAAATTCATAGTAGTTAGCATACCTGCACTTTCAAAATATTTTAATTAAAACCCCCCATTTCCTATTTGTTTCAACTACTGTTTAGTAATATTTGAGCTCTGATCTCTAGGTGTGAGGTTAGTCTGATACAACTTTTCATGGTATTTTTCCCTCAATACATTCAGATATCTCTGTCCATATCTGAAGCAGATTTTCAGCAGATCTGACAGCTTTTAAACACAAAAATCTTGCCCTGAAGTGATTTTTTATTTACATTGATTTCTTTTTCCTTTCCATCCTTCATTTTTTGATAGTCATCACAGTAACATACCATGCTATACAACATTCTTACTTTATTTTTCTATTTTTGCTGAAAATTTTTGCTGGCACCGCCAGCCCTGACTGTCTCAGCCCACCCCCTGGTGCTCCCCCACCTGCCCACGGCCCAGGACCCCACGTCAGCCCTCTGGGCCCGTCAGCCCCTGCCCCAGCAATGCCGCAGCAGGGCCGATCTCCAGCTCTCCACAGCCCTGCCCTGCCTGGCCACAGGCCCCGCCAAGCCAGGCCCATCCACGGGCCTATGTCCCGGGCTGTCCTCAGCCTGTCCCTGTCCCCATGGAGGTGCCTGATGTCCGGGGCTGCCCCAGTGCCCTTGGCTGCCCAGCTCCTGGCTGGGGCGGTGGGACGGGCTCTGGCTTCAAGGCCACTCCAGGGGAGCATCTGCCACTGCTGGTCCCCAGCCCCAGGGAGCTGCCAGCCTCCCCTGCTCCCTCAAAGAAAGTACATTCTACTGTATTATAATCATTATTAATATCCTGCCAGGCTTCTGCTCTCCCTACAATATTAGATTGTAAAAATACAAGAATAGCTCCATCTACTTAATTTTGCTGTTAGTTCTTCACGTCTACCACGCTGATGTCTCAGTGCATTCCCAGGTAACCCCATCTGCTGACAAGTTTATTGGCTCTCAGCAACCTTCAGGCCAGGTAAACCCAAATGTCCATATCAGCATTATTCTACCTTGGTGAGAAATTTGCATCCTCTCTTTACTGTCCTTTCTTTCCCTGAGCTCACCCAGTTTCACCTAATGATCACTGTCATCCCTCCTTGCCCATGGGTCTCTGGCTCAGTTTTCCTTACTGGAAATTTGTCTCCTTATGGAGACCAATTCTGCTCTTCCCTGCTGTCCTGTCTTCTGTTACCACCTACCAGAGAAACAAACTTCTGCCTCAGAAATTACTAATGAATTTTTTCTGCTGTCACACCCTTGCAGTCATGTGCTTCCATATGCTTTGTCCTTGGGAGACCCTTCCTCTCCCTCCACAGCCACCGTCTGAACCCCACAAACACACACAGCTGCATCACTGCTCCTCTGAGGTCCTAATTTATGGGTTTATCAGGAGACACCACCACCCCACCCCCCCCAGATCATGCTGCTTCTGTGCCTGTGTGTCTTCATTACCTCCTCCGTCCGGCAGCCCAGCCCAGCCCTGGCTTGGCAGCCATTCTTGTCATGTCTTCCCACCCCTTGCTCCTCAAGAAAAACGCACTGTATGCATGGCTTTTCTCCTGGAGCTACCCACAAACACCGTGGAGTCCTCTGTACTCCTGTTATTCGATTCAAACTGAAGAGTTTTAAAAAGCAGATGCTTTTCCTTACTGAAATATATTTTAAGAAAAAAGTAATGAAAGGGAAAAGTGCAATCCTTCCCCCAAAACAACCCAGCAAAACACACACATACGCACCCACACAGAACAAGAGGAAATAAACTTTAGTTGCTCCCCAGAAAAACCCAGGTAAGTCCTTCTATGCTGTTTTATTGCCTTGACAGGAATTAAAAAAAGTTCAAAATACCTGCCAACTTTGTTTCTTGAACTGTGATTTTGCTATTAGAAGCATCAAGCTGCTGAACTCCAACAGAACGTAGCTCACAAGAATAGGAAATTATGATTTGTTTGTGATATGTTGCTTGTTTGCAAGGTGCCCAGGAGGAAGCTTTTAAACAGAAGGCAAGGACTCAGTAAAATGCTTATTCCCTTTTATGAATAAAGAAAGTACACTGCAATTGCAAAGAAATACTGTAATCCTTTTAGATAAACGGTGAACATCACATGAAATAAATAAAATGGATTAGCCTACTTGTAATATATTTAGCTTGAGTTTTTTTTCCAGGCGGCTTAAATTCTTCTTTAAAAAAGAAAAGGCAGCTAGGGTCAATTATCAGATATTAACTATAATTTGTAAGCAAAACAAACCAATTCAAGTTGTGGTTTTGTACACAGGGCTCTGAAATCTCACCCTCTAACCTTTAAATGGATTTACAACTCAGCGGTGCATAGTAAGTACAGCCTCCACTTAATGAAGCCGGATCTTCATATTTTTAACACTCATTTGGAAAACCAATTAACTCTGGCTTTATTGAACAACTTGAACGGGAAATAAATCAAGTGTTAAAACATTGGTGAAGAGCCAGACTTTCTGTAATTAGAGTACTGATGTGCCCAAGGCTGACTATGTGGTGTGCAGCATTATAGATTGACAACTTCAACTGTCCAAAGCAATTAAAATTGTATATGGTCCCCTTGTTACACATGCTAGCATCCAATAAAACCACTGTATCATATTTATCCTTCAAATTTGGATTTGGATTCAAGTTCTTTATGATTTATAAGAAGCATAATATCCTTTCTTCAATCTAGAAAACTAAAGTAGTTCTTTGGTTTTAAATTACCTTCAACCTGATTATTCTGCAGGAGATGTACAGTCTGTTAGGTGGGTGACCGCATAAATTTCCTAGACAACATTAACAGGTTCACTGATCACATGCAATGTTTTCAAAGAAATTGGAATTTATTATGGCAAGCCTTACAATATATATTTGCTATGACTTCCTTTGCTCTTCCATATTACTTGCATGTATAAAGGAAAAAAACCCAAAACACTTTATTCAGTCTCAGGAATCAAAATCAATCATAGCAGTCAGTATTTCTCCAAATGTTTAGTATTACCTCTAGACTTTCATTATTTGGTCCATTCCTGTTTAAAAAAAGAAAAAAAAAGCAGGTGTGGGAATACAGTAGAACACCTACTCTTATCATGACTATCTGTTCCCATTGATTGTCAGGGATTCTGATTTGGCTTAGCTGGTGGTCTGAGTCATTCATCTGACCCTGGGACTTAGACAAACACATATATATATATGAGAAGTGTCTATAATGACAAGGGTCTAAATACAATCCTTATACAATTCTTAATAATTTAAACTTAAAGTAATGTCCATAACTTCTATACTTACTACGTCCACAACAGCATTTCTTGGTGTGCACATATTTCATCTTGAATACCAGCTAGAAATTTTAAAGACAATATGGGTAATTTCTGTTAATAAATTCTATGTAAAAAGCCACATGACCTGCAAGTTGTGTTCTAGAGAAACATCTCACAATGACAATACAGTACTTCCACAAAATATTTCAAGCACTGTAGTTAAAAGCAGAGATATAAATTTCATAACTAACTGAAGAATTCATTATAAATGAAATTCCTTACAACTTCAGGTTCAGGCTTCCAGTGACTACTATGATTAGAGATAAATGTGAGAAATCCATGGGTCTGTACGTGGTATGTGCGTAGTTGATAGCAAGAGGCTCCATGTCAAGGGCCATTGCACATCATTGTACTCGGACTCTGAGGTGCTCAGAGTGGCTGGGTGGATGGCTGGGTTCCAACCGGTTGAGTTTCCAAGATAAAGAGTCACGTTCTGTAGCAGCCGTAGGAATGAACGGTGGCAATGGAGGACTAGTCCCAGCCCCTGGTCTGAAGCTGGATTAACTACATCTGGATCATTCCTGAGATTTTGTCTAATTATTTCTCCAGAATTCTTGACTAAACTCTACACCAGAATTTTGAAAAAAAAAAACCAAAACCCCAACCCAAACAACCCAACAATCTGGAAAATGAATTCTTCAAAGAGTGATTACAAGCACTTCTGGAAAATTTGCCAAGTTGAGGATGGTACCCTATGACAGGAAGATAATAAAAAGAATACTTACATTAAAGAATGTAATTAGAAGCCCATTTGATGCAACCTCAGTAAGCTTTGGAGTACATTGCAAATTAAACCATAATTAAAGTTTTGAAAATGAATAGAAGAAGGATAAACATTACAAAAGTTTATGACAGATGTACTGCACTGCTGTAGTAAAGACCTAGAGTAGATCACCTAAGAAATCCCTTCCAATGCAATGTTTCAGTGGATGGGACAGGCATCAGGTATAGGCAACTGCATGTACCAATTACATCTGGTTCACATTCTCAGTAGTTTCTAAGCAATTACAGGTGCTATACACCCACCAAAGCTTATGTTTGTTTGTTTTAATAGATATGGTGTGATTCAGAGAAGCTTTGAGATAGTTTTAACTTTGGTTATTGAAAATGAATGGACAAGGGTGTTTCCCTGCTTATGTCCTCCCTCAGGGGATGAAGAAGCCAGATGGTCTAGGGAAACCCTCACCTCAACAGACCAAGGTATCAAATTATTTTTTAGAGCCTGCTACAATGCTTGCATGGGTAAGTATAGTCAATCTTCTATCAAATCTCTTGAAGGCACTGTTATATATTTAAGATGATCTAGCACTGAAAGGGAAAGATTTTTCAATACATCTTTAAGTCTACTCTGTCTTATAGCTAGATGCACCTCATATGAATAAATTCAACTGAGTCCTAAAAAGCAAACCCCTCCTGACCACACATCACACACACCTATTCAAAGATGAAAACACTTTATTAGTTGTTCGTGAATAGAGGACAAAATCAGGCTTGAAATAGAAACAGAAGCTTTAAACACTACACTTATTAATATTAAGAACTATTTATAAAAGATAAGAAACTTGTCCAATAGAACAAGATTTTATTTTTGAGAAGACTGAACAAGTATAGATAATTAAGATAACAGGCAAAAGTAGCAGTATATGCAAAAAGCCTTTTCTGCAGGCATAAATAATTTCAGCTTCTTCTTCCAGTACTTTACTGAAACGATCACAGAACCTAAGAAGCAAGGTTTGATTCCACTTTTCACAGTCTATAGCTGAACATCATTCACATGCATACATGATATAGCTGTTCAATATATAGCTGTTTCAACTACAGGACTATAGGCATCAGGATTTTTTAAATTGTGTTTATAATTTCTTTTCTTCAATCTTTTTTTCTAAGCACAGAAAAATCATTGTTCCAGAAGCAGTGTGGCACTGAGTTTTTTTACATTCATTGTAGACAAAATTTTTATCCTCTCATTTGCTTTTATAATTAAGTTTTCTCTCCATGTTCTCTACATGCTAAGTGATTACAGCATACAGGTGTAAATATTTTTGGTACTTCATTGTTATGAAATAATGTTTGCTTTAGTAAGAGATCATATTCATTTTTCTGACAGCTTAGTCTATTTTAAAATCACTTTGTTCGGAAACCTTCAACAAGCTTGGAGTATCACTTGCCCTCTCAGTATTCAAAATCTCCCTTTTCTCATAGCTCAGTCTCTGTTGCAGGCTAAGCTCAGGTGTAATTTTCTTAAGAAGCAACTATATAATCTCTGAGGATTTTATTTGAATTAGTGTCTGCATACGACCAGGAAATAAGTGAAAAATCAACTTCTTATTTTGTATCCCCTCAGACTCACAATTTCAAGCAGCAATCGTTAACACTAAAATATTGTTTTTAGACTCTGACTCATTATATCTTTAAGATCGGTGTCCACTGAAAGATATTTCAATTCCCCTATTCTCATTTTTTAACTTTTCATTCTTGGTTATTGAAATTCATAGATTTTACTTTTGGTAAAGGCCCAGAATTTTTCCACTCAGTTTTAGGTATGTGACCAAGATACTTAGTTTGAGAGCTGTGTTGCTTTACATTTCTTGTGCTGCTAACTGAGAGAAAAAATGTCATTTTCATAGATAATTTAGCCTGTGTGAGATCTGAATTGCCCTTTGGTGGAGTTGCTAGGGAAACACATCTGATAAAACACCATCTACTCATCTAAAATATGGGTTTGGAAATGTTGGAAAAATAACACTCACAAAAATAATTATCAACAATCACTATCAAAACAGAAAGACGCAATAAGGGCCACAGGGCTTTATCCTTGGTCCAGTACAATTCAGTAATTTATTTAATTCCTTGGGTGGAGTTATTAAATATATGGTTGCAGACATGACTTCAAGATGGAATGGTAATGCAAATATGCTGGAAATTCAAATTTATAACTTGAAAGACTTCTTGATATATTTGACATAATGTTTAAAATTTGTTTTCTAAAGCATACCTGTGCACTTCAGGTTTCTGTAATAATATTTGCTTCAATAAAAGATTACATACATTAGCTGGCATCTTCACCACTTCAGCCTTCATTTCTCTCAGAAGTCTTTTATCACAGTTACTATTTTTATCTTCCCTCCTATTGTACATACATGCACTTTTTATTGTTGGTTTAAAGAAAAGCAGCAGACCCTTGAAAATGGCTGTAATGTCAGATGTGGAAAACACTGCCACAAATAGTATGGCTCAAAGGAAGAAAAGGACGGAAAGGAGCAAGAAAGAGAAGTAGATGTGAAGTACACCGTCTCAGGACATGAAAGATGCAATATAAAACATGCTCTTAGAAGTAAAGATGAGACATTTCCAATTAATATGAAAGAACACAGAGAGAGGGAAAGGATTCAAGGAGTGGGATGGTATTGTTGAAGATGCTGGAATATTTATTAAAAGGATTAGCACAGCGAATCCAATTTCAGCTTGCACCATATTGCTGAATGAATTAAAACCATGTAGCAAAAATACATTATCCATAATGTCGGATGCAGAAAATGATTAATCCAACTCATATTTGGTATACTAGTGGGGAAAGCTGATTTAAAATAAAGAATAACTTATGAGGCCATGTTTTAAGTCAGGTTTTGCCATCTATCTTCAGTGTATGTGAAATGACTGGAACTTCTATCAGGATTTGTACCTCTTTTCATGATGAAAAACTTCCAGTAATATTGAAGAACTACAAAAATATATTAAAAAATCTCCCTTCACTGTTCTACAAAAAACTGTACATACATTTGAAATTACAACAGAAGGGTGGGAAAGATATATAAATCTCAGCTGAAGCAATTTCAACACATTTTTATGAAGTGGTTAGATTTCACAAAAATGGCTGTAACATACTAAAGAAGAAAGGGAGCAAATAAAATTTGAAAGATGAGATAGGCGAGAAAAAGGAAAGAAGGGGAAGTATAAGGAAGTGTCAGTAGAAAAGAAGAGAATGAATGAACAAATGATATAATTAATATTTACTTTTATTCCTTTAGACCTTCAGATTCATATTTGAGATAGCTGGGATAGCTCAAACCTTGTAATATATCCTGCAACATAAACTGGAGCATGACCTTCTTTCTACCCAAGAGAATGGCATTAAAAAGAACTATTTTTTTCTTTAATATGAAGTGCGTAAGTTGAAGAACAGACAATATTTCCTCTCTGTGAGGGCCATTGGGCTATAGGTTGGTGTATCAAGGGAAATAAATGAAGCCCCACCACTTAGTGGTATTTTAAAGAGCTAATCAGACACAGCACTTGAGCTACTGAAGTAGATTATAATTTTGTCTCAACAGGGAGGTCTAGAGCAAATGACTAAGAAAAAAAACTTTCTTAATTTTTATTCAATAGTGATAAAGGATAGGATTTTATTTCATATTTCTAGATTATGCACCCTACCTGTCCCCCCCCCCCCCCCCCCCCAGTGAGAATACATTAGTGCTTGCTAGAGTCGCTGAAGAGAATCAACTCTTGGACCTTGCCAAGTGTATTAAGGGGTAGGGATGGACGGGGACATCCCTACCCCTCTCCCCCCAGCACCTTGAGGAGACCAGGGAGGCAGAGCGAATGTGTGGTTGAGGGAGAAGGGCCTCTGAGGGCTTGCTGTTCAGGAACTCAGATCTGGTCACAAGAGCATGCCTGCGAGTCGTCTGTCTCTAACCATTCCTGCACAGCATTAATGGTGTCAAGAGAGTTTCTGCAAACAAAAAAGACATGGAAGGTCCTTCCTAAATATGCTTATCAATAAGGAGCACAAAGGATATATTTGTAGGGATTTTTCATAGAATCCTAGAATGGTTTGGGTTGGAAGGGACCTCAAAGATCATCTAGTTCCAACCCCCCTGCCATGGGCAGGGACACCCTCCACTAGACCACATTGCCCAAAGCCCCATCCAACCTGGCCTTGAACACTGCCAGGGAGGGGGCATCCACAGCTTCTCTGGGCAACCCGTTCCAGTGCCTCACCACCCTCACAGTAAAGAATTTCTTCCTTACATCTGATCTAAATCGACCCTCCTTCAGCTTAAACCCATTACCCCTTGTCCTGTCACTACAGGCCCTTGTAAACAGTCCCTCCCCGTGTTTCCTGCAGGCCCCTTTAGGTGCTGGAAACACTTCCACTGAATTCCAGAGTGATATGTGATTTAAAATAAACAAGCATATCAGATGTCGGCTATGAAGTTATATCAAAAGCTAATTTCTTTCACAGACTTAGGCCAATGCATATTTTTAAAAATTAACCACCTTTTCTTTACCACAGCCTATAAAATACACTTAGAATTCATGATTGTATTTGGTAATTACATTTAATTACCAAATTAGTCACAGGCCTGTTTCTCAAGGTTGTAGCAGCACTACCATTCACAATGCTGACGTGATGTTCTGTAAAAGTCTCACAAACAATGACTCATTATTGAGTTATTTACTGATGAGTTATTTTAATGTCTTCTGAATATTCAGTCGTTACATTTTAAGTGGATATTTAAAAATCTAAATTCTTTGCTTTTTGGAAACAATAAAGTACTGTTTTCAATAACTTAATGGAAATACTAAATTATTTGGGTTTTAGAAGTTGCCTGCTCTTTGGAAAATGCAGTCAGCAATATTAGGCTGTTAGTAATATCAATAATGTACCAGAATAGCTTGTCAAACAACCTGTGCAATTTCTCTGCCATAGTTACTAGTCATCTATCCAAAATGTTCGGACCATCAACTAAACATGTGGAAAAAGTGGAAGTGAAATGGCATTAAATTTCAAAATCAGGAATGATCTGGAAAAAACACCAACTGTATTTGTTCATGAGTACTGAAAGAAAATATTGTGTACTAAAATGCATTTGAAGAAATGAAAGCATTCCCAGAGAACTGCACCAGAAGGCTTCAGCAGCCAGGAACTGCCACAGAAGAACACAGGGAAGAGGAGGTTAGGAAGCTTACGTCTGATCCCAAGGAAATGACTTTGGATGCTGTAGTTAACAACACATTAGCAGCAATTCAGGTAGTCTGTGTTGCCTGAGAAATACAATTAAGGTGAAAAACATCAAAAAACATATCTTGAAGGAAAATGAAAAATTTTCTGAAAGTGATGGGGAGGGGGGGGGGGAAAAAAAAGAGCTACTAGGGAGGAGTTTTCTTGAAATTCTCAAATCGTCCAGACTGGAGGAATTCTGCTTACGTTGAGTGACACTTTCATTGAAGATGCACGTGCTGGCAGCTTCCTCAGTCAGTGCAGCATTCAGCTTGTCTGAGGTGGGGAATTCATTTAGCCACAGGTCTCCTCTGTAGTCATCTTCAATGAACAAGATTAATGTTGCTTTTTCATAAGCAACCAGAAAAAGTACCTTCAAAACCTGACTTTCCAAAATAGTCTATAATTAATTAAAAAAAGAAGGTTGTCAAGATAACTGGCACATGGGCAGTAGGATTAATAATGAACAGTCCTACATGGTGAAAGGAATTCCAGCCACTAAATACACCTGAGAGCTGGTATTTAGAATGTATCACTACAAATGTAAAGTCATGAAAATCATTAGCATGGCCATGCAGAGTTCAAGGGAGTATAGCTGCACTCATAAGCACTAACAGCAGTTTCTACAGGTCTGTCCAGGGATAAAAATACTTAGTATTTCACATGTAAATGCAAGCTTTTCAAAGGTACCTAAAGCCTTAGAAATTTATTCTGACTAATGAAAATGACAGTAATGATGGTAGACAAATGTCTAAAAGAAATCTGAAAGATGTTAACTTCATTGCAAGTAGCTAAATTGAGGTGATTAATTTCTGGGTATTAATATCTTGCTGACAGCTTTGAAATTGTGGTAATTTTATGAGTTAGCTAACTTTCAAACGTTGTTTATCTACACTGCTCAAAGACATTGGATAAACAAATTTACAGCCTGGAGGAGAAACTCTGTCCAGTAATCAATAAAACATTTTCAGCTCTACGTATCCTAAACCTCATGATTAACTTTCATCTAGAGACAAAAGTATTACTCAAATGCAAACAAGACCATTTTTATTATTCAGTAATATAAACTCACAAAGATAGTTGTAAGAAAGTCACTAATTAAGTCTACCATCCACATAAAAATCAAGTCTGTTATCATCATTCACTGTTGAAGCTAATTTCATAAGTTATCGTCAGAATAGGAAACTACTGGTTGGAAAACTATTTATTTCCAGATACACATAAACATATCAAATGATTAAATACACACAAACACAGCATATTTATTAAACAACTAAATTTTATCATATTAATGGGTGTATAATCAACCGGAAAGTATAAATTTCCATGTCTTTCCATATAAAATAAAATAAACAAAAATGGGGGAAGGGGGGATATACTATCAAGTTCATAGAAAAATACAATTCCCTTTGATTTTAGTGACAGGTTTTCCTGCATGGCAACTGTGGAGCAAGGTTGTAACATGGATAACTTGGAGCCTGCACACAACTGTGTCAAGTACATTCACTACCCTTCATCACCAGAGATTTTGCAGATCTAAGGAATATTTCAAAAATTGGCTTTTGTATTATATATGTTAGGGTCAAATGGATATTTGCTTAAAAAAGAAAATTAAATAAGATTAAGTCCTATTACATAAACCTTGCTTGCTTTATAATGCTTTATTAAGTAGGGGTAAATAGGATTTATGCTAATCCACAAATTTATACCATTAATCCTATTTTACAGCGCATTTATTTCTGAGTTTTTTTTTCTATTAAATACTACAGTCCTTTCAACATTTTCTGAGTTTACTAGACATTCATGTAATAAAATAGCAAGGATGATTGCTTGGATTAAACACCTTGCCCGATCTATACAATTACAATTTGTATGGTCATTACCTGACACTAGAATGAGTGATGAGCATTTGAGAAAGACATGGCAATTTGTTAGCATTGCCTGCTGGCCTGAGTGACACTTTTATATTGCCTCCATTTTTTTGTCCAGGAGTCTTTTCAAAGCTTTGGTTTCTGATTAAATTCCAGGACAGGCAGTTGCTGCAGCCTCTAAAATATACTTTTGAAATAGCTTTCATAGCGTTGTATCATTCATATATTCTGGCACATTGTTTTCTACATACTGTATGTTCCACTCTTTACGTTATACCCCTCTGTTCACAAATCACTGTCACTAATAATGTTGCACAGCCACCAAAGGGCTGCTTATTTGCGCAGCACATGGTCACCAGGTATAAGATACCATCTAAATACAAATTAAACTAAACGCTAGCATACAGTCTTCTAACATTAATCATTCAGGATTCTCGGACAAGGCAGCTATTAATGATACAAAAAGCTGCTGCAAGGGCAAGTACAACACCAGCCATTCTGGTCTGAAATTGCCCTGTATTCTAGAAATCCCCTTCATGTAATACAGCCTGCATTGCAGCTTAAGGACTTTGCCCTTCCTCAAGCAATAGTCTGCGGAGCCCGGGTACCGTGCACCCAACCTACACGCACGTTCCCCGAGGTGTGTGGGTGTTATTTTGGAAGTACTAATTTTTCCATAGTTCCATGTTCATACACTGTGCAAAGTAAAGTGTCTTATTTTCTTGTAGACAGGGAACTTGCCTGTGATTGCAAGTGTAACGGCTTGATCAGCATCAGTAAGGCAGTTACCCCAAAGCCAGTCACACCGATGCAATCCCGTTCCTTTCCACAGAGTCTCCTCCACACCTGCCATCTCCGTGGCCATTTCTACAAGCCCTTCCTAATGCCTCCTCTGCACAACTGCCTTTGCATCTCAGCGTTAGGTTTTGTTGTGTTTTCAAGATGCATCTTCAGATTGTAAATATGTCACAAAGTAGCCGGTGGCATGGTGTCCTTCCTAAGACAGATAGGTTGAGGTTTTAACTGAATGGAAAACCTTCAGGGAAATCTAGGCATTGTAGAGAAAAAGGTGATGCCAACAGTAAGCGCTTATAATTCATTTTGGCCCTTTTCATTACTTCTCTCAGAATAATTCTGGTTGTGTCATTTATTGCTGAAAATTTCTTATCTTGCTAAACCAAATACATGAATAATGTTTACTTCATGATTATTTCCATTGACTTTAGTGGTACCATGCATCAAGTAATATTATGAGAACATCGGTATCTGGCCCATGGCTTTTTTGCATGGAGTAACTGCTTAACACCAAACCAATCAGGAAAAATGAATCCTGTGATTTTACTTATCTATTTTGTACTAGGTATTGTTGTTCAATGCATGAAATAATTTTCGTAATTTTTTTTTGTTAACAAAATCTATAGGTGCCTCTCTTCCTACCTCCACTAAAATGATACATGACTTTGACTTCAGCTTTTTGGCTTTAGTATAAAACAAAGGAGAATTGCTAATGAAGTTGAAGCCTTTTTTTTCCTAATATTCTAAGTACTAATATCTGTTCAGCTTGAAATAAGTTCAGCAAATTCTTGTAGTTCAAATCAAGCTCCTACATATGCACATTTAAATAAGATGGTGTGGAAGCACACTTTCAAAAAATACAAAATCAGCTATATTTATTGTATATTATATTGTCATAATTGGGACTCCAACTTGGACTTAACCTAATTGTATTCATCTTAGACTAGTAATTAAAAATTACAGTCTGTTCATTTTTTTTGTTCCATTATAAAAAATATACAACCCAAAAATAACTTCAGTTTATACTCATCTCCTCACAGTGAAGCTAATGCTTCACTGTCTGTTGCACTGTAAAGATCACAATCATTACAAGCAAAAGAAGCAAACGCTAAAATACAGCTCCTGTTTAAAAAGGTTCTTATATGAGTAATTCATTGAAAATTAAAACCCATAAATAATTTCAGATTTAATAGTTATTCCTCTTAAAATATACTGTTCAGCATGTAGTACATCTAGTGCTAACAATGCTTTGCCAAACAGAAATAAAAGGTGCAAAAATATGCATACAAATACTGCAGATAGACATCATATATGCCAGTAATGACAATGCCAGGAGATATGGATATCATGATAATGGAAAGGGCACTTTAATGAAAGAAGGAATTTTTTGAAAGAGATTTCAAGTAAGATAGGTTGAATGTTCAGTAGAATCTTTATATTAATTCATAGTAATTGTTGAGATTGTCCTGGAAATATATTAATTTTCTATTTCATATTTGTAAAATGTTAGTCAGTAACTTGTGTTATAACTGAGTGTTATTCACCCCTTTTTCCTCCCCTATCCTGTAAGAATTACCTAATTACAAATAACCAACACACTGTTAAAATGATAACCCACAGGAAAAAAAAAAGAGCATATTGCCTTCAGTAATAATAAAATTTTACTGCAGCATTGTCCCCTTCTGACTTCTGACAGTTTGCAGTGACTGTATGGGCCGCTCTCAGATGTGCTCTTTGCTCCTCTCCATCTGCACCCAGGGGGTCCCCAAGGGGCAGAAGGCGCCCCTTAGATGTAATCTTTACAGAGCATAAAACTGGATACTCTGCTCCAGGCTCCTCACTACAGCTCTGTGCTGGGTCTGTTAAGTAAAGCAGATAAAGCAGATCTTTTCCATCATGATCCCCGTTTTGGTCAGTGATATGAAACAGGTCTTCTTAGGTGTGAATTTGCCTCTGTATTCAGTGTCTGGTGGTACTGAAGCACTAATGTAGACATGCTCATTGTGGCAAGTTTATTTTGTGTTTTGCTTTGGTAGAGCAAATAACTGCAGAATATGACATTTTTCTTTATTTATCCTTCAAGAAAATGTCATCCATGTATACATATATGTATATGTATATGTATTTTAACAAGAAGAAGACCTGTGAATTAATTCACCCTTGGAGTAAATCTGTAAAAGATCATATTCATACTTTGATTTGTATCACTTTTGAGATTGAATGTCCCAGAATGTCTTCTTCCATCCCAGTCAGGTCAATAGCAATCTTCTCCATTCACACAACTGCTCCTTCTTGATCTTCAGAGATGCATACCCTTCTTAGATGACTTTATAGAGGGTTTATATTTTTAGGAAGGCTAAACCAAGTGGCAGAACTAGGCACCCAGATTTCAGGCTCATTATAGTTTTGTTAGGTGCCGTTGTGGTGTACAACATTGGATCTAAGCCTAACTCATGATTTATCTTTTGTTCTTTGCATCAGATTCAGTGATAAGGAGTCATTGCATTATCATCTGCTATGCAGCTGACTGAAATTAATGCTGACATGAAATCCTTCTTTCCAAAGGTAAGGGAATTATTTAACCTTTACTCACCACTGTCTGTGTACTTGGTCTCTGCAAGCGTAAGGGGAAGAAGGTGCGTAAGTCTGCAAACAGAAAGTTATTTTTACCAGCCTCTTTGGAACTTTAAATCTGGAAATCTCATTTCAAAGACACTAATATTTTGTTACTAACTGGAGTTCATAGTTACATATGGGGAGAAAAGTAGTTCTGAATATACAAATATCAACCCTTTGACTTCTTGTGCATGCCAATATTATTGTTTTAATTTGCAGCTGCCATTATTTGACCAGTACCTTTTTACATGGGTTCTTATTTTTGACATAGTTAAGCATTGCGGCTCTTGATCTTGTAAAACAGACTAATATAAAGCAGTGATTTAGTTTTATTACTGGCAACATCTCAGTGCATATTTCCCAGGACTCTATTATATCACACTATACATTACCTCAGTTGACAGCTTTGGGGTTGTATATTATTAAAATGTTAAAATACCAGCAATTTCTCTTTTAACTATAAAGTACATATGTACGGTCAAAAGTGGTCTCTGTAGAAAATGTATTCTTTGTGGAGAAAACCCACAGTTTAACATTTTCTTGGTATCATTTTTCCAACAGGAGATGGCTTTCATTAAAAAAAAAACCCCACACCAACCCAAAAGCTCAAACAAAAATATCTAATAAGAACTAGAATATAACTCTATTTACCTCCGTGTGGCAATTAATATACTGCTAAGACAGTACAGTCGGCTTAAGACTACTAAAAGTTGCAAAAAGCAGCAACTTTCAGTAGCTGCTACTGTCCCCCAGGACTGGGGCCAGTCCTGAATAATGCTGTAGCATATGAGTGTTCCACTTCTTGAGAAGTAGGCCAGTTTGGACAATTAGTAAAAGCACAAAAGAACTTAATTTACTTACATGCCTACTAAGAAATCTAGAATCCATATATAGTTGATAAAGAGGGACAGTGATTCTGAAGATAGCTTCTGGTTATTGGTTTCAAAACAGTATCCAAGGAAGTACATCTAGATGAATATTATGGAAAAAATATGCAGTATAAGACTGTTTTCACCTCTGAAAAAGATTAATTTTCTGCAACCATCACAGTCTCAGTTCTCTTTTCTGAATTTAGCTGTGATGATAAACCCATAGCTTCACTGGAACTGCTCTGCATTTACAACGCTGAGAACAGGATTCAGACTCCAGCTATTTATTTCATCGGCAAAGAATCCTCCTTCGCTGCTCTATGCTCTATCATATTATGTTCAGTAAAAGTCAATATAACTATCAGCAGTGGTAACTGGTAAGCTAAAAGACCACTACAACCAATTGGTTTCATATATCTATGAATTGTTACAGATGTATTGTCTGCAAAGCACACCTGTGGCAGCGAAATCTCAAAAGGCAGCAACTTCTCTTTTAATGAGAAAAAATATGATCACAAAGTGGTCTCCAGAAAAAAAAATATGTTTGGACTAATAAACATGCTTTATATGCTTCTTTGATGATACTGTCCTCACAGAAGAAATCCTTCTTCCTTTATTTCAGCCCTGCTCATTTTTTGGCATGAAGGCTTCAAGACTGTAAATGCTCCAGGATGAAGCATTTTTCGTTGTACATAACTATACTCTACGTGTATCACGAGGGACTTCTCCAGTCATTGGGTCCTACTAAAACACAAAAACATTTATAATCAATGTTGATGACAATTTGGCTTATGCAAGTATCTATTTATCTACATAAACCAGATTTTTGCCAGAAAACAAGTAGTAGAACGGTTGAATGCTGCAAAAAAATGGTGTTTTGACTAATAATACTGACCTTTAAATACTGGGGAGTGGAAGAAACATAAGTTTTCAATCAAAAGATTTTGCATAGTCTTTGTACAATGACCAGTGTACGAGGTCCTTCATCACCAATTTCAAGTGCCCCTGACATGAGATTACTACTCCCTAGCCTATAGATTTCTTTATTTTTTCTTTTATAGCAACAGACCTTTTCCAATAGCTTCCGGATGCGGTTTGAGGTTTTTGGAAAACATGACTCACAGCATTTGAAATGCCTTAGGTTGAAGACATTTAGGATTACGCTTGCTTTGAAGCACAAGTCTGCATATCCGCCTCTTTAGATACTCAAGTCTAAAATTCAAATTCTCAAAATTGCCATCGCCATGTACCACCTAAGCCAGAAACATGAAAGTTTTTATAACTAAAATTCTTCAGATGTCTGAAAATCAGTTTCTGGGTGTAAACAGAATTGTCGTAACGTTACCCTCCTGATATCATAAACTCCAGATCCTACCCACAAGGTAAATCCTCTGCCTGCAGCACCCAACTCAATGGGCAATTCTAAAGCATCCCACTTCACCAATTCCCACCAACAGAGAGGACAATTCCCTTATTTAAATAGTCAATGATTAGACTGACTATGTAAGATGTAGAATACAAAAATGTGACTCTTTCCTGCTTGGGGGGATTTAAACATCACAGCGTTACAGCATGCCATTGGGGTTCAGTGTCCCATCTGCAGGACCCTGTGCGAGCGCTGTGCACTCCCTGCTGCTGGCTCCAAGGGTGTGTGACATGTTGCATCTTGGCTCTGTTGTGTGGGGTTGAGGTGAGGTGCCTAAAGTTAGGGTTACGGATACTAAAATGAAGGAAAGTCTTGCTACAGAGAGTGGCTCCTGAGTCCCAGAGAGGTACGCGATTTAAAAGGGATTTCTTAATTTAGCATGCTGATCTTCATATGGTGTATGGAAACTTAAGTGCCTCTTCTGAATTTCATGGAGGTAGCCATGCCTTATAGCATTTAAAAATATTGGTCATTATTTATCACAATACAAATTAGCAATAATTAATGGTAGAAACAACAAGCCAAAATAATACCATTATATCGTCACTCTATTTTATTCAAAATGGCAATAAACCAATTTATGGTTTGAAAGGTCTAGGGTCTTGCTTACCATTACTATCTCTGCACTCAAAAATTATTGGTATTGTGATATCACTGTGTGATATAATTTGGTTTTTAGTTATGTGTATTTGTAGTACTCAAGGTTGTCTAGAAAGGGCTGGAAATACAGTATTCTGCTTCAGTTTCCCAATGCAGGTACAACTTCTCAGTTACAGCATGAATCATTTAAAACTGCTAGCACTGAACTGCAGACTTACTATAGTAGCATATATTAAAAAACATGCTCATTTGGAGCAGTAATTGTTTTGCTACCAGGGCATAACCCTTCATAGCATCCCTTTAACAGTTTTTTTTTTTTATGAAGATAGAACTTTAATTTTTCCAGTGGCAACAAAGTGCAATGCATAAGTACCTTTCCTCATTTGTTTTTCATCATGTATTGTTACCCAGAGGCAATCATTAGCTAATTTGCTGATATATGGTTGCAGTTTATGAGCTTTAAACAATGCTAAGCCATTATGGTTCCACTCTTAGTGCTGTGAAAGGAAAATAAATGTCCTCTTACTCTAAGCTGCATAAAAAGTCCCTCAACCTATGTGCTTCTAGCTTCTCTCACATCTAAAATTGTTGTCTTAGTGTCTTCCTTGCTAGAATTAACCCTAAATAGTGTTTAGTCTGCTGCTTCCTCCTGAACTGCAGAGAATCCCTCTTTTGCCACTAATCACAATACAGAGATGCAAAATGAGTTTATCATAGGAAGTAACAGCTACTGCTTACTCAGTATCCTAGTGAAATTCATCTTGAAAAGTAAATTGGTACTGCTGGTTGTTTTGGTTGGTTCTTCCTTAGCTGCCTGAGGCATTGTCTTAGCATATTGGAAAATGCAAGCAAACGAATTAAAGCGTAGCATGTCTGTTTAATTGTCCTAATTAGTATTGTTAGGTAATGTGACAAAATGCTCCTCTGCATGCTGGCAAAGGAGCACAGGGAGATGATGGCAGGTGGGACAGCCCAGATACCACCCTGCCCCAGCTCCTCCCATCACAGGGGTAAGCACCCCTCGGCAGTGTTACTGGAGGGACTGGTGTGTGCGTGTGCAGGTGTGCGTGTGCAGGTGTGCACAAAGGGCTCTGAGCATCAGCAGCCGGAGAAGGGCTGTGACCTCAGTGGCTTGTATGCTTAGGTGCCAGTAACTGGGGAGACTGGGATCCAGGGGAAGGTCCTGGGCAGACTTTGTGCCTGAAGCCAGCTGCCGGGGGATCCACCTTGTACACATGCGCCTATTTCTCACCAATGGAGCTTCATCCTGCTCAGCCAGAGAGGGGAGCACGATGAGGCCACTGCTGCTGCCTGTGTTTGTGTGAGTGCTGAGTGTGCCTCTCTGTCTGTTCTTTATGGCTGGTCACGTATACGTGCATATGTGTACTGCATACAGGTGTTTGCGTGTGTGCCTCCTGGGAGTACATGCTCAGCCTCACTATTAGTCTGTCTTAAAATCTTGGTGATTCCAACATGTTTTCTGTAAATATGCCATGGGGCAGAACAGAGCCTCTGTGATACTACAGGAAGCAGATCATCCTCTGGACAAAGCACTCTCGTTAAAATTAAAGCCTATTGTCTTCAATATCTTCCATGTACTGCCTCTAGAAAGACTTAAGAATGAAATAAGCAGTTAGGAATTCTGATAAAGTTTCCAAGTCTTTCTGTAGATACAACTTAAAAATCTCTTAAACCTAATTTAAAATTTAATGCAATGCAAGTTTTTCTCAAAAACAGATGAGTAAACTGAAGGTCTGGAAACAGAGCAAACAGTTTCTAAGAAAAGAGCATCTGGCATCACAGTCTTCAGGTGCAATCTGAAAAACTGAAGTTAGAATTTTCATTTGTAATCTAAAAACCCCATGTATTAATTTATTTATGAAGCTCTGCCATCAGACAGCTAAATTTTACACTGGCAAGTTACATAAGATCAACTTCACCCTAGCTAACATGTTATGTGTATTTTAGCAGAAACTGTGAAAAAAAAAAAAAACCCTAAAAAACCCCTGATCAGATCTGCAGATAAATTTTAAATGTTTAAGAATCTCAATCCTAACAACAGCACAGTGTGTCAATTAAACTGCAGTTCATTTAAAAAGTGCTCTGAGACAGACTTTGATCCCAGGTGCTGAGTAGCAGAACAGGGCTCGAGTCGACCTTTGATGACTTTACCATACTTTTAAGTGGGAGGGTTACAGACAGTAACCCCAACTACAGTTGCTGGGGGGGTGGGTGAGGGAGTATCTTCTGTATTTCAGCTTTATTGGAGGACCAGTTAAGCCATTGGTCTTACCCCTTTGTACAACAGACTAAGATCTGCTCCACTGCTGCTAGATTATTATGTTCAGTTCTTGTGTCCATGTTTCAAAAAACACAAGGAAAAATGGTCCTGATTACACAAGAGGTCAGACAAGATGATCATAATGATCCACATCTATGAACTTGTGAATTTTAACATATGTAAGATGTTCTCCTTCAACTCACATCAATGTGTTTCTTCCATTGTTTTGACCAAGTAGTTGCACATTTTTGTTGCAGCATACTAAATACTGCTCCCACTCTAATTAAATATTGCTCTGCACCATGTGATAAAGCATAGTGCTTATATGAGGTCTGCTGGATCCTTGTTGTGTATCTGAGAAGTCCCCAAATAATCCCAAATTAATTCTCTGATGGTCTGTACCAGGTGATCTGTCCTTAATAAGAGCTTAATAAGAGCTCCACAGCATGTGCTCTGCTATCCTTGATGGCCTACATAGATTCAACGGGGACAGTGAGAACTGAAATGCGCTGTTTAAATCAACCCAAGAACCAAGGTCCCAGCCCCAGACAGACTGTATTCTTCTTTGCAACCATTTTTCAAAAACACAGTACAAACCTAAAGGCTTAAAGGTGTGAAAAGCTCCTCTAGAGGTTCAGCCTCCAAAGCCTAATTTAAACCACTGCAAGCCAGATCTAAACCACTGTAGGATATTCTACAATCATGCAGAGTCCTCTGATAAAACATGCACACACACTTATTTCTTTTGATCACTTAATAAGAAGTAGTAGGTACTCGATAAAAAGCTTGGGCTTATGCAGATACAGTGGATGTGTTTTGAATAAGAGGGATTTTTCATTGCACTTTCTTCATTTAAAAGCATTTGGTATACAATTTAGGGACTTCAGCTGAAAAATGAAGGGCTAAAATAAAATGATTGGAAATGCAATTTAAACTATAGTCTGGATATCTTCCAACTGTCTTACAGACCTTGAGGAAAGAATGCAAATCCTCTGGAGAAGGGAAAACAACAACCTGTAAATCTGTTCTCTTGCTGATGAGATACTGTAGTAAAGAAAATAATTTAAGCCAGTGAAAATTTACACATTCTTACTTAAATTAGCAATAACAGAGCATATAGCAACAGCACTCTTGTTTTCATTTTTGGATAATCCTAAAACTGGCACCTTTCTATGACAACAACATGCAATTAATTTAATGATAAATTGTGGAATGACATTTCATCCAAGGCAGAGATTTATTTTGAGGCTTTTACACTGTTGTGTTACATTTAAAAAAAATTCTCTGGACATTGTGTTAGGCATAACTATTTGAAAATACACAACTTTTAAAAAAGATGACATTATTTGACATTTTTCAGAAGAAAAAAATCGTGAGAGTGTAAAGTATTGCTTTAGTTGCTGTTGTTACTGGCCAGGATTCTCTTCTGACTATCCCCTGTATCAGATAGCTTTCACATTTTCTAGCATCTGCCCCTGTGACCTTATTTGTTTCCTTGTTAGTGCCAGGCTTTCTCAGGAATTACTCTGATATTACTGGTGTCATGATTCAGTCTCTGTGTATGATCCTAAGAATGTCACCTTTTCTTCACCTGCTAGTTTAAATAATCACTTGAAACGTAGTTAATTTCTTGCACAAGAAATGGACTCTGGACTTCTCTCATCATTTATATGTGTTCCCTCCCTTCTGCAAAAGTTTTGCCTTCATCCTTACACCTACACGAAACACATAACAAGAACCACCAATTCCTCAGTCTTCCTCCTCCTGAAATTCTTTCAAGGGTCAGTTCTGAATATAATCCTCTTTTCTTCAATAGTAAAAATGTATTTGCCAAGTCTTACTTTTGCAGTTTACTATAGGACTGATGATATACGTAGGAAACTAGTCTTCATTCCAGCACATTCTAGCAGTTGGTACTTGTAACACATTACCGTCATCAGTATAACACATACTAGACCACTATCAGAAATGTGGTGGACTGCTCGATATTATTTCAATGACTGAAGACCTTCATGTGCTCCCATACATATTTTGGAGGATGAGTCACTACCTTCCTTAAATCCTGCAGGGGAAAAATGTAGAACTTTGTTGTGAAGGATTTCTTTAAAGCTAGGTTATTTATTCCCTCCTATGCATGTGATTAGATGGTAATTTGAAAATAAATGCGAAGTCGGTAAGAAGTGTGAGGATGCCTGTATCTGACTCAGTAGCATACACTAAGATGAGGTTTAGTGCAATGCTGCTCCAACACTGCCACAGGGCTTCAGATGACTCAGAGCACAGGCAGAATATTCTCCTACTGGCTCAAAGGCTCCAGAATTTAAATACATGCAACCACATCCAAATAGGATTTGCAGGTTCAGATCAAAATAGTATTGCAAGTAAGTCTTAAAAGTGAGCCCAGCAGGATAGCAGGTAAGTCCCCACTTATCCTTAGAGCTACTTTATTCTAGCACTCCTACTACTGGTTGGTATAAGTATCTGGAAAATATGGAGATGTGAGTGGGAGTAAACATGCTCCTAGAAATAAATGATGCTTAAAGGGCTAAATTTCATATAAAAGAATGGAATGAAATTGTTAATTGTTCAAAGCGTTTCAAAGGTTGGGTTTCTGGTTGCTTGCGTGCATGGAGATTTTGTGTGATCACTACTACTGGAGCTGTTTAGGAAGGGGAAGGTGTTTGCAACCTTTCTTGTCATATCTTGAATCTTACTAAAGTAGCTTTGTTTTATCCTTTAGATTCTTCCATTTGCATTTTTATGTCTGTATTATAGCTCCCTAGCAGAAACTGAAGTAGTCTAGATAATAGTTGTGCCACTTCTTTGTTAAAATACATAAATAAAAATGTCATAAAATTCAATAAGTTTCTGCAAGTTGCCTCCCACACTTGAGAATCATAAATTGAACTCGGATATTGGTTTGAAGAACAAGGCAAAAAACATTTAACACCAAGATGGTTAGTGTTGGAAGTGGGAGGATGGCGTGCCTGATGATAAATGAAAATCACAGCGTGCACACGAAGTTTTCAGAGTGCTGTAACAGACCAATAAAATCCACATGAATGGTTAGTACATAATGGATACATTTGGGACGTTAAGCACAAAGGCTAGGAAATATGGTCAATTCTTGTGATGAGCTTCCACAGATACTTTTCAAATCACACCAACAACCTTCATAGAGTTGAAAACAACAACAAACAAGCAGAGCCACCCATTGCACTTTCTTGTACCAGGGGAAAATATTTGGAGGTTAACCTATATTATTAAGCCAGTTTTGAGTATTTGATGGATGCTTTTTTAAATAAACCTTTCTTTAGCCAGGCCTAACAATTTGTAAGATAGATGTTATACATAGAACTACAGTTTCAGCCCAACAGAAACCAGTTTTTGATGAAACTCATGTTTTGAGAAAGAACTAGATCTGGCTACTCAAAATAATCATAACCAAATAAGTATAAGGGAATGGGTAGTCTAAACTGTTGTCTGGTGACAGTTAGAAAGTGAGCATCTCATTCATGTTAACATCATAAATTATAATCTCACAAAAGGAGGTGTTTTTTAAATTTGATGGGAGATGGGATTTTAGGAAAAAAGAATGGCATACTAAAATATTCCAAGAAAAAAAATCCAAAATTTCTGAAATCCAGTGAACAATTATTTGCTAATAATATGAATGTATAGATCCTGGAGAAAAAAAACTGTCCTCAGTCCAAAAGATATTCATCTCCAGAGGAAGAATTTCAATGTGTTTCTAATGTTACAAATTGATATCACATATAGTGTGAAAGTCTGTCTGTTTAATTTTTAAATTTTGCGAAAAATGCAATTTGGGATTTTGCTGGTCGTCTTTAGTGATGTGACAAAGATGGAGAGGAAGATGTACAACCTCATAATACATCATGGCTTCAAATTTTAGACATGTAAGACCTGATCCTGCAAGGCACTGGCTGTTAGATGTTCTGCAATGCATCAGGTTGATTGAACCATTCAACGATATATTTCAGAAACACACATTCAGAGGAAATGTGCTAGATATCATCCATTATGAACATCGGACCAGTCTTGTTCAGATATAAATATGTTTTATGCCATGTGTGCAGTTGGCCAGCTCTGTCCTGAGGTTAAGCTAATGGGACAACGATGTGAGAAACTGCTGGACATTGCAGACATCAGAAGAGTAGTTGGCCAGTCCTGACCTGGCCTAGACTGACAAGGCAACAGTGCAAGAAAACACTACCAGAAACCATGGAGAGTGAAAAGGGAGAATCAAGTACAATAATAAAATCATCCCTCTTCAGGCATGATTCTCCAACGTGCTAGGTCCTTTGGCACCCACTCAATCTTATGTGGTATCGAAAGCATTCGGAGTCTTTCCATGTCGACTTGTTTCTTGTTTTTCTATACTCACAGCACCTCCTCCCATGGACTCCTCTCCTCCAATCTCTCCTCCGCTCTGTTACTTTGGTTTATTCTCTTTTCTCCTCTTTATGAGCAACCCTTGTTCCTCAGTGCAAGCATAGCAGGGTTTGTTGCTTTGCTCTCATTCTCTGAGCTGGGCTTTTAATCTCTCTCTGTCATAGACAGGCGTATTCTTCCACTGTTCCAAATACTTCTTTCCTTAGACTTCATTCCTTTATTTCAACACCATCTTTACATTTTTATATGAACAATCAAGATTGCTGCCTTTGCTTGCTTTCATCATCTGCTTTCTTTATCTTACTTTTATTACTCCCTCATATCTCTTTTCCTTTCTTGTTGCAAGTTTTCCTTCAGGTTCTTTGGGTTGTTTAAACCTGATTCAGTATACGTGTACCAATTCAAATCCAGAATAAAAAAAGCTGGTCCACTGCCTACTCAAGATGTATTCTAGCAATTTCCTTCAGATGCTTGAAAACTGTACAGACTGGAGGTTTATTTTATTCTTGCTGATTCTCTTTCAAAACACTTAAATTACCAGTGAATGCGTAATTTGTATGGATGCAAAAACAGTCTGAGATAGTCTTGCAACTATACACTTGAAATATCTGTTTGCTACAGTTTTAGGAAGCAGAGTAATTCTCAGGAAAAAACCGTGCTGCCTCCCAAGCCGGAAACAGTATCACTCAGCATATGTCATTGCTTACAAGATATAAATATTGCTCTTGTGAAACTAATCTGATGCACTGCATCTGTAATTTTTTTTTCCATTTGATTACACTGCAGAGAAGTTTATGCAATCTAATGTGATTTGATAATACTGCATAATAAGTCCATATAGAATACTAAGTGTTTTGGGAGCAAGTCGTTCTCATATAAATGACCTTTATTTGCCAGTATTACAGAAACATACCAAAATGACTGATGAACATCCCCCTTTGTACAGTTTTCCTTTTAATGACTCACTTAGCAGGTTGTTGTGGTATGGACTGAAATATGTGGAGGCTCAAGGCTGGGGCAAATACTGAAGATTGTGACATCCTAATTTTGAATTCTGATGCTTACTCTTTCTTGAAGATTTCACTCCCCAAGATCCAACACCAAATTCTCAATCTGTTCTTTAATATTTTGAGCACTATTTTCATTGTTGCTCTCCTTTCATTTGCTTTCTGCTTTATTATAGAATTTTAGCTACAGACATGACTTTCAAGTCAATAGAAAATGCATCTGTTGTACAGACTAAAGATGACTTCTATTAGGTTTCTGCTGCTTAATGAGTGTACCTTTATGTCTTTGCATACAGAAAAGGATGGATTTTTGAACCTAGCTGAGGTGCAATTGGGGAAAAACAGTTTGTGGAATAACTTTGATGTTGACATTAACCTTCTTTTGGGTTTGCATGGCAAGGTTTTGATAGCGGGGGGGTGGGGACTACAGGGGTGGCTTTTGTGAGAAGCTGCTAGAAGCTTCCCCCATGTCTGACAGAGACGATGCCAGATGGCTCTGACGGACCCGACACTGGCCAAGGTGTCAGTGAAGAAGGAGGTCAGTGAAGAAGGAAGGTGCTCCAGGTGCCAGAGCAGAGATTCCCTTGCAGCCCATAGGAAAGACCATGGTGAGGCAGGCTGTCCCCTGCAGCCCATGGAGGCTGATGGTGGAGCAGATATCCACCTGCAGCCCATGGAGGACCCCACGCCGGAGCAGGTGGATGCCCCCGAAGGAGGCTGTGACCCCGTGGGAAGCCCGCGCTGGAGCAAGCTCCTGGCAGGACCTGTGGACCCGTGGAGAGAGGAGCCCAGGCTGGAGCAGGTTTGCTGGCAGGACTTGTGACCCTGTGGGGGACCCACGCTGGAGCAGTTTGCTCCTGAAGGTCTGCACCCCGTGGGAGAGGCCCATGCTGCAGAAGTTTGTGAAGAACTGCAGCCTGTGGGAATGACTCACATTGGAGAAGTTGGAGGACTGTCTCCTGTGGGAGGGACTCCATGCTGGAGCAGGGGCAGAATGTGAGGAGTCCTCCCCTTGAGGATGAAGACGCGGCAGAGACAACATGTGATGAACTGACCGTAACCCCCATTCCCCGTCCCCCTGTGCCGCTGAGGGGGGCGGAGGTTGAAGCCAGGAGTGAAGTTGAGCCCGGGAAGATGGGAGGGGTGGGAGGAGGTGTTTCTAAGATTTGGTTTTATTTCTCATTACTCAACTCTGATATGATTGGTAATAAATTAAAATAATTATCCTGAGTCGAGTCTGTTTTGCTCGTGACGGCAATTAGTGAGTGATCTCTCCCTGTCCTTATCTTGACCCACAAGGTTTTTATGTTTTCTCTCCCCTGCCAGCTGAGGAGGGCAGTGACAGGGTGGCTTTGGTGGGCACCTGGCCTCCAGCCACGGTCAACCCACCACAAACCCACATCAACTCTTTCATTTCAATGCAAGAAGAAACAATTCTACAGGAATATTCTGATGTTAAAGTTAGGATCATTACTAATTCACTACAGCTAGCATTCCTTATTAATAATTTTGAGTATAATCAGAGACTTTCAGAACCACTGACAGCTTCCGTTCAATTTAGATTTAAGATCTGTGAAAGTTCAGGGGATAGGGAGAGTTGCCTTGAGTTCAAAGCAAAAGCACAATTTAAAATACAGGAGGAAAACAACTTTGGGCCCAGTGTTTGATGAACAGATTCCTCCAAGAATTTTTTTTTTTAAAGTTAGTTCCTAAGAGACTCTCTAAAAGTCATGTGCATAAGTTGAATTTACTTACTGCAAGATGTTTGAAATTTCTCGGCTCTTTTCTATCAACTTTTCAACCAATTATCCTTCCAAAATGAATTCGTTAAGGACTGGACCCTGATACATATCAATAGCAGTGAGCTTCCACTTACCCTTCCCAACCTCAGCCACTGGTCCACACTTTGTTAGAATGTACATATCTTGGCCCAGGCTTTGCTTTAATGTATGTTTGCAAAGGGCCTACTATACACTTGATGCCATATAAATAATGCATGATAACTACAGCGTTAATTCTATGGGTTTGGAGAGGTAATCAAGAGAATGCAATATGTAACATCTATTTGGTTTTTTGCTTTTTTTCTTCTCACTGTAAGCTCCTTTGATACCAAGAGCTATTGGTAGAATCTCTTACATATCTTGCTGAAAAGTCTCATCTCACAAGATAAATGTGCTTTTTAATACCACATTCATTATGACAGTGATGACATACTGCCTGCAAACTGCATCTTGCAGACACAAGTCAGAGATTCAGAAGAGACTTCTGTATCTAATATTCTACTTCTCAAAGCTTAGATCAAAGATACTGAAAACGAGATAAGCTGAAAGAGGCACCATCTATAATTTGGAGTAGAAAGCTTCTGTGTGAGAACAGAGGAGGTGAAACAAAAATCTGATGAATACAAAGCATGGTGTTGGGGCATGACTGAATTTTCTGTCTCGGCCACAACATGAAATGGCTTTAGTAAAGTCAGCAGTACCAAGAATAAAGCCAGGCCAAGCAGATCAAAAGGATCAGCATCCAGATAGTAGTGTGTTGCATGAATCAGCAATATTTATAGGGGATGACTGGAACAAAGACTACCCTTGTATTTTTGCTGTCAGAAATCTATGGTGAAGGAAAAGTTGTATGGTAGCAGTAAGCATGCAATGAAAAATGTCAAGCGTATAGCTATCAGTTCCTGTTTTGCCTTTTAAAAAATTAAATACAAATAGTTCATTATCCATATTGTGGTTATTTGCCCCAAAAAGAAAATCTGTGTGCTTAATATAAACACATTTTTAAAATAGTCATTATGCAATAACTTTCATGTGCAGAGTATATGACTCACAGAAAGTGCAGGTGTGCAGGAAGCACTTCAATAATTAGACAATGTTAAGACAATTTGAGAATAGAGACCTGAGTATATTTTCATTGCATTCAACTACTTCATGTATAACAACTTTTATTAAAAACCCATCTTTCTCAAAATGAAAAGTTCAATGCAATTTATACTTCTGTAAGAACTTCTTGCGGCTTTGTTAAAGACTATTCCAAGTGTATCTGACAGTCTAGGACATCCTGTTCACAGACATCAGTACACCCTGATTAGGTCTAGTTGAGAACTTCATAGCTCCTGAGCTCCCCCAGCTATGTATTCACTATTAATCCAAACAGGGTGAGAGCGTAGACCTGAACACCCGTATACGATACCATAACATGGCATATCTGCATAAAGGTATCAGTTCTTAGCAAAATCTAGCTACTACCACATGTAACATCTAAGTCCTCATTCCTCTGCATACATTATATCTCTCTTTCTCTCTCTACAGAGCCTCAGAGCTGTTGATTTTCACATTCCAGATGCTGACTGGACTGAAAAATCTCAAAGATCTTCTATTGATCAGAGGCTGGCTGAAAACTTCCATTATCAGGAAGAACCAAACTTTCTATAAGGAATTAAAGCTTTGCACTTCTAGCATCAACACACAATTATGTCATGACTTTCATGCAGGGTCTGGTATTGCAGCTGTAAATCCCAAGGTGAAGCTTGCCCTATTCCTGAGACAGAAACTCCTTAGGGACCAGTCAGAGATGATGGAGAGAGCTCTACCATGAAGCTGTCACAAGCTTCTTTTCCTGCCCTCTTACTGCAAAGGAAACTCACTAATTTCTCTAAATATACACAAGTTCTGAATCAGATACAACTAGTTTAAATGATGGTCATCCTCAATGGAAAGAAGGACTTGTATCTAAAAGAATCAGCCTCATTTAACGTGTTCTGTAAGGTAAGGTGTTCAGTCTCCATGCTGACGACATTAAGGACCAGCATATCACTACAGGAAATTCTTACATATCATGGAAACTGAAACTCTTTGGAGAATGATGTGTGCTTGTGTCTTGTATTTGTACACTATCTAAACAACTCCGGAATCTTAAATAACCACAAATAAATAAAACCATAGCACTTCACAGCTGAAGATGGTTGGAACTCTCCGGTTCTCCATATCTGAGAAAAAATGATTGTGAATATTATTAACATCTCACTAAATAATCTGGTTACAACATCCCATTTCTTTTCCAAGCTGCTTACGGGCCCCTGTCAGTTCCTGTCTATCCACTTTGAAACGGATCCGATAAATTACTTTGGACTAGATTAGTACTTACAGTATCTTAGGATATCTATCATCTATATTATAGTTTAATAGTATTGTTAGTCTTATACCTAAAGCATGACATTTTAAATCACATCACCATTTTATTATTAAGCAAAGAAATGATAGTCATGTCCTGAAATGACCATCAATGTGAGGCTGACTCAGTTATCTCCAAGGGATGACTTTATAGCTTCGAGAATTGACAGATTGTTATGTCATGAAATTCATGCGGGGCACGGTATTGCGGCTGTAAATCACAAGGGCAACTCATACAGTGG
This sequence comes from Grus americana, assembly GCF_028858705.1. Lineage (NCBI taxonomy): Eukaryota > Metazoa > Chordata > Aves > Gruiformes > Gruidae > Grus > Grus americana. The sequence goes on from NC_072854.1 coordinate 28,524,912, forward strand.
CCAGCACTCTTTGCAATAATCTTTACATTCCTGTTGTGTTCAATAAGCCTCTTAGTTGAAAGATTACACATGATGAGTTTTTTTCTCCAGGACTGGTAAGGGATAGCTCCTATGTCTTTGACAGCTGCTCACTAAAAGTTAAACAAGGCTTTTTTTTTGTTGGGCATTTATCTGTACTCGTACCCCTCCAAGGACTATAAAGGACAAGCAACTCTAATCCAAAGAGTCAATTTGTCTTTTTGTGATTTGCTTTAGGCGTATTTAAATCTAAACTGCTAATCTAAAATCCTGGAAGCACTGTATCAATTAAAATGAATAAATCAAGCCATTACAGCTGGACTGTACTAATATTTAGGTAATCTATCCCATTTTCTGCTTTGTCCGACAGAGATACCCTGCTCCTGCTAACTGGGTCTATTCAGAAATCATGATGAAAGAGCAGGTTGCACCACAGTCCTGGGGGAAGTCCTTTCCTGCTTGGCACATAGCGATGAAATGTTACTTCGAAGTTTATGGCTTCTGTTGCAGCCCCACTCTACGTGGAGTAAAAGATAACTGCACACATTTCAGATTCTCCCTTCTCTTGACCTCTAGCTACCTACTGGAGTAAGGACAGCTACACCTAGGAGCTTCAGCCCACTGTCCTCCTCCTAACTCCATCCATGAAAAAATGCACCTGCTTTACATTAATTCCTTGTTGATTGCATAAAGCCTGAAAATTATTACCACTGCTCCCAGATGCAAGAGTTTTTAAGCCTGTTGCTGAGATGAATAAGATGACATAGTAACTTTTTCAGCAATTTGCTGGGTGGTCCAACCAGAAGTATCTCAGGGGACCAAAGCCTGCTTCAGCCCATCTAGCAGTAATTTTCTCGGAATACCTAATTTTCTACCTAGAAATACAACTGTGCTTACTTTGATCTCCATCTCATTTTTCAGAAGAGCCACTCTGGATTTACAGTGACGCATTCATGGATTTTTGACTTATTACATTGCTTGTACTTCTGAACTTTGCTCAGGAGATGGAAAACAGGCTTGCATGACTGCCAACACAAAATGCTGACTATCATTATCTCCAAAAGCCCAATGCATTTGTTGGTTTGTTTGTTGTTTGTTGTTTTTTTTTTTTTAATATGCAGTCTTAAGGACCATGATGATTAGACAACTTATAGTTCCTATATGCAAACCTGTATGCATCCTGAGAATCCTGCTGATTTTGTTAATTTGGTCTTCATTTTCTTTGCCTCTATATTCTCCTCCTCTCAACAGATGAAGTAGGCTATGGCAATACTTGGTCTTTTTTACAGCATTTTTTATGTTGACTTTCAGAAATTTTTTTACTTAATAAGGAAATGATAAAGCAGTCATAAAATTCTAGGCTGAATCAAGCAGGCTTCAAGAAATAAATAAGCATCAGGTTCATAATGCTTTGAACTTAGAAACAAAGTATATCCTTGGATTTTTCATTTTGTTTTTCTAAGAAGGTCAGCAAATCTCAGGACAGTTCAAGAAGACAACCTCTGCTGATAACACTTACAGTGTAAAATTAACCAGCACTTTTAGCAGAGCAAAAATGTTCTTTACAAAACAAATTATTATGTCACCACGCATCATTTTGAGAGGATGGAAAATACATGAATAATAACTAAAGATAATTTCCTCCCCAAAATAATGTTCTAGTTTTATATCATACCTACTCAACATCTAAGTCATACAAATTCATACACTCATATACTGTGGTAACATAGATACACAGTTTTAAAGGAAATATTCAACAAAATCATCTCCCAACTAGGGAAGGAAAAGTCTCATGTTACTGAAGCTGGGAAGTTTATTTTAACGTCTTTCAGCTTTCATTAATTACTTCTGCTCTACAGAATTTTAAACAGTTTCTCAGACTGTATCCAGCGACCTGTTTGGTTATCCCCAAATATATAAACTCTGACCAAGTATGGATGAGTTGGTATTTTCCAAACAGACTGGAAGCGTTGTTGTTCACAACAATTCCTTTCCTCTAACACAAACAACAAATGATTGCATACTCTGTCTACAGCTCAGCTGAGGTCCTGAGGAAAGAAAGCAGATCCTTTAAAAGTCTCTTCTTTCAAAATTGAATTTCACCTCAACAATGTCCTCATTCAATCATGGACTATCAAAACAGTATTGCCTCCTTGCCACATTGTAGTCTGCTTTCCTCTTAGGAAAGTGACAGACTCGTCAAAGCAGATAGCTAGGAATTTTTTTTTTAAAAGCTAGAATAATATTTTCCCCATAAGTTTTCTACAAAATGAATGGCATGTAAAAAAAAAAAAATAACCTAAGTTATTTAGAATTTAAGGCCTGTTTTCAGAAGCAATTTAAAGACTGAGAAGCCTGCTTTGTTTGCAAATTTTGAGTGATTTAGAATCTTACATTCCATACAGGAATTAATGACATCCAAGATGGATGTACTTTATTGTATGATGTACAGGAAAACTTTGGTAGCTAAGAACGGTACCCTACAGTGCTGTACCCTTTAGTACCCTTCAGCTGTCTTCTTGGAAAGGGTGAAAACAGAGCTTGATCCTCTCCAAGACTTAGGTGCCATTGTTCGGATTGCAGGAAGGCCAAGTCCTGCTTTCAGCACTGAGACCTCTGCGGTGGTGAGGTGTGCACGTTTTCTGTAAAAAACCTGCAAGAAGTCAAGTCTTTCTTTTCAAAAGAAATCTAGGAGAGTAGAGTAAAAGTAGTCCTTTCACTCTTTTTTAATCCAGCATTTCATTCATCCAAGATGCGAGACTCAAACTTTCAGTTCTTCCTCTGCCTTTGGGGATTTAAAGCTTCATTCCCGACGCTCCCTACCCATGTGGATACCACAACACTGGGCTGCAACGGATTCTGCAGGAGGAAAACACTCTCACTCCCCTTCCTACTGCACTGTGCATGGAAATAGAAATGGTACACATATTAACCACTGATTCAGCCATACACTTATTGACTGCAGCTACAACTGATGTAGTAACCTCACTTGTAATTATACTTCATGACGACCACACAAAAGAAGATTATGCAAATACAAGAGAAATCACTTGCATTGGAGAGATTTTTTTTACCCTTCAGAAAAGAAACAAATGAAACATGAGTGAAAGGAATATAACACAATGAAAAATTACCTTTTTTTTTTTTCTCTTGTTGCTCAGTGTTATGGTTAGCACATACAAGACACCTCTGCTGCTTTTTCCAAAATGGCAACTTAGAATAGGGACCTCAAGAGAAACAAGTTAGAAGAGTTCTGAATGACTTTTTGGATTTATTTGTTTAGGGTGTTTGCATGACGGGTGGCCTTGCAAGGAAAGAGAAAGGGCCGTTCAAGGAAAGTGAAAAATGACCAAAGTATTGTGGCTTCTAATTTATTTGATAGATGCACTCAGACTCAACAACTGCATTTCTGTGATTCTCTGCTTTTTTTTTTTTTTCTCCTCCCAGCTACAGTGTCCACATTTAAATTTGGCAAAATTTAACCTGCAACAAAACACAGGTCCCTTCTGCATTTCCCCTACATCCCGATTTACACAACCTTGACTTGCTTTTATTTGTTTATAACCATTTTCCTTCATCAGGACTGTCAATTTTAGTATTTTACTTCTACTCAGATTGCAATAGACTGGAGTAAAATTATTACTAGTTTACTAAAGTCTTTCGTTACAGGAATTTTCCCCATGACAGAGGTAAAAGTTGTATACCATCTGATTAACTGATGCAGTTCTGTCAAAAATACTTGGAATTCCCAATTTCCAAAATTCTGTTTCAGTTTAAAAGCACTTATTCTTTTATTATTACTGATGATTAAATAAAATTAAAACAACATGCTAAACTTTTACATACCTGACCAATTTTGACAATAAAAGCAAACCAAGCCAAATCAAACCTGAAGTTATTTTTTGCAATGACATGCAAACAATTAATAAAAATGGAATTATATATCCTTAGAATAAGATTTGTTTTAAAAGAAACAAGCATATAATTTAACTCTGCATGTCAGTTAAATAGCACAGGTAGTGTTTGTCCAAAAAGTAGAATGATTGATGGTAACTGGTTGGTAAAATAGAAAGAAATCTATTTTGCATTTCAATGTATTTTCTTTTAATGCGTGTTATTTCAGAAAACTCCTAGCTGCAGCATGTGTGAGGACTGGTACAGGCATGCAAAGTCTTGACAAAGACAACTGCATGGGCTGCATGTGGTTGCAGAAATCCAGCCGTGAGCAAAATGGTTCAGCAAAAGATTGTCTTGGGTAATCTTATTTGTAAAATATCCAAATGTGTATAGTTCAAATGTATACTTGCTCATTTTACAGCTTATTTCTCAGAAATAGTGTTGACAACTTATTTAGAGAAGTTTTTGAAAAATACCAATGAAAGGAAACTGGGAAAAGCTGTGTGATTTTAACAGAGGGAAAGAGAAAATAAAATATTAAAATACTTCAGTACAGTACATGATTTATATATTGCCCCAAAATAAGACTCACTTTTGGGATATCTAGTTGTTTTTTTTTTTTTTTTTTTTTTTTAATTTCAGCTTTCTAAAAATTTGGATATCTAAGTTGCAAGGGTGTACAGCAAGAGACAACAATCAGGGATTGAAAGTCCAAATAAAAGATAATAAGATACGGGGTTTCTAACCTTAAAATTGCTGTGGCCTCATTCAGACTTAAATAATTTGCATCTGACGGACATTCGTTGATCAAAAGAATTGGTGGTAGTATGTTATGTAAAGGATTATTAATTCACTAATTGGCCCGGAAGAGTTGGAGGACGGTATGAAGACCAAGGCTACAGCTACAGCACCTTGTTAGGAACTGATATGTAGTGTTACATACTCCACTTGGACAGATACACTGATTTTGAGAAATATTTAAACGCAGTTTTACTGTATTGCATAAGGTAGTACGGTGGTATGTTTTCACGAGTGTCCTTGGGATACTAATGTATTCTTATGATTCTGATACATAAGAAGTATTTACTTATGTAATTTTGCTTAAAAAACATTGCACTCTTTATGATTTCAGATGTTGCACTCCACAGATTTTTACACCATACCAAGAGCTACAAAACAACAGCAGGTAGTCAAAGAGAGCTATTAGCTGTCTATGAGTAACAGTGCTTATAATGACTGTAGAAGCTATTAAAATGCAGGCAACCATAATTTCATCTGGAAAAAAACAGGCCTGTGTGGAGAAAGAACATTTTTCATCTCTAGTCTTCTAGTTTATTGTCCCAGAGCCATTATACTGCATCTCCCTCTTCTAGTGATTGCTACACTCTCTAAGAGCCCTATAGGTCAAACTCAAGGTATTGTGTTTCATAACAAGATCAATTTTCTCAACATTTTTGCTACAGTTTAAAGAGGTACACTAAGTCTGCACCTTTGACAAAATACAACTGATCTAATTGTTTTAAAAATGAGCATACCTGAGAACAACACTGACCTGTTTATCTGACAAAGAGGTATCCAGATGAATGTCCCAGTCAATTTAATCCCACCATTGCTAAAGAAGTTCAAGAGGGGAAAAAAAATGTGTACTTCATTCAGTTCATCTGATTATACAAGTAAAACTATTCTTTTAAATACTTGTTACTATCTTCTTCCTTTCAGTATTTACTTTCTACATGTACATTTTTCTTCCAAAACTGTATTATTAGAAAAGAAAATACGTGCTTTAAATTTTATTTCTCTGATCCTTCAGGCTGATTCCTTACACAGGTATTCACGCACAGTGCTGGCTGCAGAGGAGCTCTGCGCAATGAAGTCCTTCTAAACAGACGTGCTGGAAGAAACGGACCACATTTCTCCGTGCCGGTGCTATGGATAACATATACGCATATCCCTATCAGAATGCAAGTATGTATCTCTATACCCTAGCAAAGATTTACTGGAAATGCTAAGGCAGTTGGAGAGTCATAAACCCTTCTCCTTCCAAAAGCAGCAGATAACGGGACATTCATATGCCGCCTCTGGGGAAGCAATTGCTGCCACGTGTCTGCAGGTGGCCCGCATCCAAGGCACAGCTTGAGCCAGCTTTGTCTGCAACAATATACGCACGGGGTATATATATGCAGCCCTATGTGTATGAAAATCTAGGCTCACATACGTATTTGAACCTCTCTTAAATACCCAGGAAAAAAAGGCATGCGCTGGACAGGTGCTTCTGCACCCAAATATATGAGGTAATTCATCCAGCACAAACCTTTTGCTTCCCATGTATAAGTGAAATTCAGAGTTGCAAATGCACTGAACATAATGAAGGGAAAAAAGATTACAGGCATGTAAGACTACTTTTCAGGCCTTTTATTGTGCCAAATACAAATCCTCTTTTTCAATTATCCCGAGTAAGCATTAAGTGTACGGATAGAGGCAACTGGCTAAAAGGCCCATCAGCCAGAGAATGAAACAGAACAGTGCTCTGTAATGCTTGTCTTTGATTTTAAGTGCAGTTTCTAAATATGTATCTCTGCAGTTTCGTTTTTTGCAAGATGACAGTGTCACAAATGTACCGAAGAGAAGAACATAGATGAACTCTGATGAAAGCTTCCTGCAAAATGAAGTATTTTTTAAATACATGCCCTTAAAATTTCAGTAAAAGTAAAATACTGTTTTGGAACAATCGATCAAAGTTTTCAATTGATATAAAGCATTTCCTAAACTGTGCATTTCACTATATTAATAAAGCTCATGTTTTAGCTGCAGTGAAAATTCCTAATAAATAAACATAACACACAAGCCAGCAGTACTCTGTTAGCTGTACACAAAATCTATTGATAAAAAGAGCACTCTGTTTATCAACTATAACAAAAAGTCACTAATCTCAGTTTACCAAAAGGCTAGACTGAAAAATACGTGAGTAAGACTGGTATGCTGCAGGCAAGGCTGGTGTGATAACGTTAAGTGCTGTGTCATCTTATCACGCAGAGCCTTTCCTGAACCCAGAGCTCAAGGCTCCTGCAATTGCCTGGCAGAGCTGAAGCCTCTGTGCTTACCGCTCTACAAGAAACAGCAGCCTGGACCGAGCTTTTCTCATTACCACAGAGTTTATATGTGTCTGGCGCCCCAAGAACTCACCAGTCATAATGAATCTTGCAGTCTAAAATTATTTAACTTTTTAGTACCTTGGTGGACTAAATCTGGGTAAGAAACTTTGAGAAGTGAAAGAGAAGACTCAAGCCTTCCATCTGAGCTGAATTCATACAGTAACCAAACTCTCAACAACTCTAATTAAATTGCACTTGTCCCAAGTCTTTAACAGCAATTCTCTAAGTTTGCAGGAGTCTGTAAAAAAAAAAAAAAAGTTTCTAACTCATCTTTGCAACCTGTCATAAAAAGGATAACATGGGTGGACATACAGTCACATGATAATGTTTAGCCAGCAAATGCCTATAGAGTTATTTTGCACCAACCAAGACTGTTCCCCATCAGATAAATAGCCAAGTGACAAGTTGTGACAGGTCCAAGTGACAGTAGACAAGTATTTTTGGTACCAGGCTCCTGAACAATCACACTGTTTAATGATCAAATGGTGCATTGCATGATGCAGACAAATTCTGTCTCTATGGAGAATACTGCATATATTTTTTATGTAGGATCTTATGAATATAACTGCATACGCTATGAATATTTAAGGACCATATGAAGGCTGGATGATCAGTTGAGAGATGCCCTTCACTTAGATCTCAATATAACAAATATAAATATTTATTAGGTTGTACTTGTATTAACATCATGTATAATACTAAAACATGTACAGCTGCATCAGCATTTTCTTTTATACTCTGTCTAGCACAGAAAATAATTTTGAACTGAAAACTTGATAACTAATGTCAAGGAGAGAACAATTTTTGCCAAGTAAGGAGAGCATGAAGAAGACGACAGAAGAGCTTATCCTCCAAAAAATCCTTCTGCAGAATTTATAAGTAGATGCTAGAGTTTTATGTATTTTATGAGCAAAGTTTAGTCCACTGAATAACTATGATTATTACAATCAAATCAAAACGAATCAAGAAAACGATATAATAAAGTCTGCTTTAGAGTACATTGTCAATTTGTGAGAAATTCATAGCAGTGATGAATCTGAAAGCAGTGTTCACATTTATTGGTGCATTGCTCTCAGGATAGTTCCTTTGGTTTCATGGAGCAAGCCTGATTTATTCAGATATCATCTATAAAAATAAGAACCAAACTACAGTTTGCACAGGTAAGCAAAAAACTCAAGAACTGCAGGTTCCCAGACGCTGAAGGTTTAATGCTGACTGTGATTTTTGCTCTTAGAAAAATCCAGAGAAGTTGCTACTACTTTAATTCTGTATTTATGTTTTTCGATTTTTTTTGCAATAAATACATTTATACTATCAACAGACCAAATTCTCCAAAGTTTGAAAAACTAACAGAAAAATCCACTCTACCTTCATGAGACCATCATTCACAGTATTCTTCTAAAGCTCAATAGGGTCTTTCAGATAATATAAACATTACCCTGTTTATTGCTATTATGGTAAGAATAAAATTTGATTTTTCAAGTCACAGCAGATGTATGTTGAATATAGCTTAGCTCTTTTCCTAAGTGCCTTGGGCATAAATAGGTAATCAATCATATTTAATCAATATGTTTTTCAGCCATGCAGATTCCCATGTCTATAATTCCAGCTTTATTCAAATGCTCTTTAGTCTCAGTACGTTCCTCATTGATTTTTTTTTCATCCAAAAGAGGCACAGAAATATGTAAGTGGTACATCTTAAAACTTGGAAATAGTAATTTAGAAAAAAATAAAAATAATCCCCTTTGACTATCATTATATCCAATATATTTCACTATTTTAAGGTTTGGAACAAGTTGTCTTAGTTGTCTGGGCCTCACTCTCACTGAGAATGTCCTACTGGGATTATAGGAATGGACTTCAAAAGTAGCAGAATCAAGAACCAATTGCTCACTTTAACACATTCATTAAAGCACTAACAAAGGCACAAACACGCCACGAAGAGGAAGTGCAGGTCTTTACACACAGTTTCCATCCACGCTCAGAAGTGGCAGACAGAACGGATTTTAAAGCCCTACAAGTTCCAGTTTAAAATATTTGAACAGAGCCTCCGCAATCACAATTTTGGGGATCGTAGTCACATGTAAATGCTGATTATTCTTTTTAAAATGTTAAAGTGTGACAAAATGCCTCTTATTGTCAGTCTTTTCATTGTCTAGGTTGGCACTGAATAAACATGAGCATAGTTGTTTCAGTTTGTTTGAAAACTATTGAAACATGTAAATAACCATTGAGCTTAGAATAAACAGTCGAATGTGGCATTTGCTTTCGTTTTGAATAGCTTGAAATGAGAGGAAGAACAGCATGACATTAAAAGCACAATCTATCTTATTGTGTGGTTCTTTTCCAGTGACTTTCTAAAAGCATTGCTCTTCACTTATTCCAGAAGATAACAAGCAGCGGCGTTTGGCTGGTTTGATCAGTGAAATGAGAGGCGAGAAAGAATATTTGCATTTAATATTGCTCTTTAATCTAGCTGTCCTAGACCTAGGAGCTGTACCAGCTTCTCAGTGTCTCGGCAGACTGGCCTATTTCTTGCAAACAAATTATATATTTCTTTCTAAATACAAGAAGCTCAGCTAAGCATTCACATTAAGATGAGTGGCTGTCTGTGCAAAAGTCCTCTTTCTTATCCAGCAGTAAAAAGTCTCCTTTCTTATCCAGGAATAAAAATGCAAGTGCAAGTAAAATGCAAAAGCAATGTGTATGTTAGCCCCAAATTTATTCTGTTTTGGTAATACTTTGCATCTGGGGTAAGGGAACGAGTGCTAAGTCACTTCTAGACTCGTGTTAGACCTCTCAGCAAAGCTCACCATAGCTCTTAAAAAACGTAAAGAAAAATATCACTGCACAGCTCATTACTAGCTTCTGATTCAGAAGGCAAAAATACAGCTCCAGAGTCAAATGACTTCCAAAACAGGATCTGAAAGCAACGGTATTTTTGGCTCCTATTTGGGTTAAGTGCCCTTCAAATATTTAGCTTTAATCTTGAGTGAAAAAGTCTGGATGCTCAGATTAAAATACATTGTGCTGAACACTGGCTTTATTGCCTCAGAAGGATGCTCTTTCCAGGGGAAGATCTACTCAAGCACTTCTCACTCTTCACTTTCGTATAAATCATGAATCTCAGTCATGTCTATTGCCTGTTTCATAAGCTGCCGACAAGACCTTAGCCTTTAAAGTTGCTTATTCTTGTTAAGAAATGACTCCAGAAGTCTCCCCTCAATCTGTAAAGATTGTGTTAATTTTCCTTACTATATTTCGAGTAGATGACGAAAGTAGATGTCCAACCAAACAAATCTTAACCTTTGTAAGGAAAAAACGGCACACAATCAATCTTACTGTTGTCCTTGTCAATAAAGGTGATGATGAAGGGCTGAAACAATATTTGAACTCATTTTCATTTACCATCTCCTATCTTGGTGCACTGATGTAGAAACACTGTAAGATTTGTAGATGGGACATCAGCTGTCTAACAGACAAAGCTATGTCTCAGACCACAATTATGCAAGATTTAAGTTTAAAAGAGGTAATTAAAATGCAGTGCCATTACCGTTCTCTCCACTCAAAATATCTCTGCCCAATGCAATGTAGAATATGAAGCTAATTTACAAAATTTGTTTGATAAATCCCAAACAGCCTTCTTGTCATTAGTTCTAACTGAGAAGCCTGATGGCTCCTGAAAAATTCCAGACCGAGCCATTGCTACCAACTGGTCGTGGCATGTATTGGTACACATGGAAGGAAGAATTAAGCAATAATTCAAATTATTTGTGTACTGCATTTTTAGAAGGAGTAGAAGTATGATCCATAATGCATTTAATGAAGAACCACACTGTGTGGTTTCCAGTAAAAAACCCACCTGAGGTCCAGAAGGCTGTTTCTTAATGAAGTTTTGAATCCTTTTCAGCAGCTAAGGGCACCTTCAGTATGGCAGTGTTTATGGATTAGAGGTGTAAAATTACACCTCCGAGAGTAATGACAGTTCAGCTTTGTGAAAGAAGCTTCTTCTGAGGAAGGTTCACAGTGACCAGTTCAGGCTTGCGCTCTGAACTGCACTTTAGTGGGCGTCTCCTTGAGCAGAAGGGGAGCACGTACGGCTTGGTCACACTGAACTAAGGCTAGGCACTCTGAACAGCACTCTTATTCGCCGGTTACAAACCCAGGACCACCTCTCTGATCCCAGAAGCTGCACAGCAGCTGTCACTTAAGCTTTCCATCCAAATTCACACACGACGAGCTGTTTTTAAATTGAGGAAGGTTTATGCAGTAACTATTTCCTCCCTTTTGCGCATATCTTCTAATGCCTGTACCTCCTCTTCCTGTGAGTAGTCTTCCAAAGTCCCTCTGAGATATTATCTATCCTGCACCCTATAAAAGCTATATATCTGTTTCAAAAGTGAGTAAAGAAAAAGGCATGAGGCGTGTCATTTCCCCTTCCCTCTCTCGCCCTCTTCTTTTCAACGTTGTTCCAAATTGTTTTCCCTTTGGGCTTGACATTCAAAATGTTGAATGTGAATATATTCACCACAAAGACAAGGCTTCACCTTTCTTGAGAAACCTTTAGGCATTTGCTTTTATGGACTCTCACAAAGGCCATCAGGAAACATCAAAATATTTAGATATCAGATAATTACAAAGGAGGGATCCAAACTTCTAAATGCTTATCCAAACCGATTTGAACAGTTAGAAGTTTCAAGGTCAAACAGTCAATACAATCACTGATTAGTAGTGCTGAGCAAATATCTAAAGATTTTTTTCAGGAAATGCTGTTTAAACATTTAAAAAAAATCTGCTGCAGCCATTCTATTCTATTTCTTGAGTTCACTTTCAGCTCAGCATTCCAATGACTGTATTCCATTAGAGCAAAGAAAAATTAAAAATACGGATACTCACAATTAATGACATTGCATTCATGTGCACAACTAATCAAACCAATGGTGCTTGCAGATAGTAGGCAACAATTGGAGTGAAATACTGTACTCAGAAATGAAAAACATCAGCACATAAAGAAATTGTAATATGCTTGTGGGTTGCCTACAAGCAGAAAACGAGACAAAGTAAATTAGATAAATTATTCATTATAAATTAGTTTTTCATCTGTAGGATTCAGTGTGAAAGAACAACAATTACACATGACATTTGTTGCTGGTCAACAAATAGACCCACTTGCTTTTGGTATCCAGTCAAATATGTGATGTTGTGTTTCTTTTTGGAAAGAAAAATAGTGTTGATTATTTCCTGCAAAATTCAAAATATTTTCGCCTAAAATATAATTTACAAATTCATATATAGATATATGACAGTGAACTTCTACCCACACACAAACAGAGTTTTAATTATTATCTCAGTCCGTAAGATATGAAGATGATTTAGATTGCACTTAGAAGTCTTTGCCAAATGGCAAGACATTTTCATTGCAAACTGGTGGATGACAGCAAGACAGGGGAAGCCCTTATATTCCTAGCTGGGAAATATAAATGTTGAAAGGACACAGGAGACTGAAGGATCTCCAAAACTTCTGAATCTGTCCTACATGACAAGATGTTTCTTGCTGCTATCTAAGTAGGCAAAATAGAAATGCATCAATTGTTTTTATTGGAATAATCTACAAACTAAAATGACTCCTTCAATTATGTGTATATTTTGTGATCCTGATAGGGTAAGCATTTCAAAACAATGTGGAACCGGATGAATGCTTTCCTAACCCTGATAATCCAGCTGCATCAACTCCTCCTGCTTTCTATACATTTACCATCCGGAAAAAGCATAAGAAATGTTCCCTAAGAACTGTTTAATACTCTAGGACATTTGCCAATACTGTAGATGAAAGAAACAAAAAAAAAAAAGAAAAGAAAATATTTACTTAACTTATCATAATCTTACGTTACGAGGGTTCTGTTTTGAAATTCGTCACTCCTGGATTAGGATAAGATGCAGTTCTGCACAGAAAGGAAGGTCTCATGCATTTTGATATTAACAGATAATATACTATCTATCAAGGAAGGGTACACTTTTGAAATTCCTTTTTTAGCAGGGCTTTTATCTTATTTAAAGACGGAAAATGTGTTGAGGTAAATAATAACAGAGAGTGACTTTCTTCCCATCCTTTTTTGCCGCTGTTGTTCAGTTGTGACTGCTGGCATTAACAGAATGTGCGTCCCTGATTGGAAGTGGCCATGATTTAATCTCTGCTCTACAAATACAGATGGTTGAGTAAAGCTTTACCAACAAAGATTAATTTCTGTTTCATTTTCCTTTCTTCTGTTCTAGGAAGACCATTAACTGAATAAAACTGCATCTTCTCAATTATAGTATGTCTTCTCAACTGTTCTCCTAGTGATAGGATTACAGAATGGATGGGATGTTCATCTTACCCTTGGATTTGCCACAGCTGGAAAAAGTCAGACATCGTTTGATGGTACTTTCTCCACTACTTGGATATCTGTTGTTATGGTGATAGTTCCAGGAGGGAACATTAATGAGGATGACTTGAAAGCTTTGATGTTTACAGCACAATTATTTTTAACACCTCATAAGAAAAGGTGACAGTTAGTACTGCTCCATGCTAAATATGCATCATTGTATCAGCTTTCATGAAAATTAACTGAATTTCTATTTGTTATGTATCTGTAACACAATGTTGAATACAAATATACATATATATATTTATATGCAATAAAAAGGATTCAGAAGAACAAAAAAGCCCCGTTTTCTCATAAAAGATATAATCTGTTATTCCTAAGAACTTGCCTACAGTAACGAGTGACTTTTAGTTTTAATACAATCTTTAGAATATCTGTATTTCTTTTTCGTGAGGCCCTGAGAGCTACCCAGCACGACCTTCTCATATCCCAAACTACGCTGTGAACAATTCTACGAACTCACGTCACCCGAAACACAGGCCTGCAGACACACTGCATCACCCAGACTGTCATTCACCAGCAGGGGGTAAGCAGTAGAGACAGAGGCATTAATGGCCCGGAGTCTTCCAGTTCAGAAATACTTTATGTTCAGAGCTTGGCTGACATCTGTATGAATGTATGTGGTTACTTACATATTCTTCATAGGCCTCGTGTGCAGGTGGCGGGGGTGGTCTGTAGCCCGGGACCGCCGGGGCGCCCCTTGCTCGAGGGGTGGGAACGCCCCTCGCCACTGGTGGGACAGGGAGGGCTCCACGGGTCACCGGCGCTCCTCTGGGTGCTTGGGCACCTCGTCCAGGCGGGGGTGGAGGAATCGCACCCCCACGTCCCCTGCGGGGAGCAAAAAGGAGTGATCACTTCGGCGTGTATGGCAAGGGAGGACATGCAAGTGCTACTCCATTTTAAAGACTCTTCTGTTTTTACTACTATTTAAAGTATGGAATACCTCCGGGGTTTTGGCAGCTACAATGTCAAGCACTTTTAAGCAATATCTCGGGCAGGACTCATATTATGGAAAGGCATTATTTTGAAGCTGTCCAGTGCCTTTTACACCTGATCCGCTTGTTGCTTGTACTAATGAAATTCTGGATCGTTGTAATTCACAGAGCTGCAGAGTTACTCCAAAGTAGTTCTAAAGGAAGAATAATGTGAAGAATTTTTCTGTTGCTCTCAAACTACTTTAGAAGAGCAGTCATCACTGTCATTCTTGTGTTTATTGGTGGGTGGGAGACACTGATCGGCAGAAGATGACGCTGGATGGCAGAAACTTGCAAGGCAAAGTAGAGCAAGAGTATAAAAGGAGAGTAAGAACTTTTCTTCCCGTCTAATTCAGTTCAGCACAAGGGAAGAGCAGTATGGGATTCTGCTTTCGCTCACTGTGCAGAGAGAACAGTACATACAGACAAGCACTGAGAGGTTTAGCATCCTCCCATTTATTTATGCTATATCCACTTCACTGTACCAATTGGTAAGTCAGAAGAAGCTGTTACTGGTTAAAAAGAGGTTCTTTATGCTCCTGAGTGTGCTGCCCTTTCTGAAGACTGAGAGTGCCAGGTATAACTGTGTGTGACACTCAGATCCAGAGCTGTGAACAGAACTGCAGCAGAATGAACTGTTGCTGGTTCCCTGCTGAGACAACCAAACCCATAGTGCTAGCTTGTGATGTTCACTGTACTACAAGTTTCAGTAGCCAATTTTAGATTCACAGAATGGTTTGAGTTGGAAGGGACCTTCAAAGATCTTCTAGTCCAAACCCCCTGCCTTAGGCAGGGACATCTTTCACTAGATCAAGTTGCTTCAAGCCCTGTCCAACTTGACCTTGAACACTTCCAACAACTTCTTTGGGAAACCTGTTCCAGTGTCTCACCACCCTCATAGAAAACAATTTGTTCCCATGCCCAAACTAAATCTGCCCTCTTTCAGTTTCAAACATTTGCCTCTTGTCTTGTCACTGCAGGCCTTGGTAAAAAGTCTCTCTCCATCTTTCTTGAAAGTCCCCATATATATGGAAAGACCACAATAAGGTCTCCCTGTCTCCCTGGAGCCTTGTCTTCTCCAGGATTAAAAAACCCCAACTCTCTCAGCCTTTCTTCATAGGAGAGGTGTTCCAGCCCTCTGACCATTTTTGTGGCCCTCCTCTGGACCCGCTCTAACAGATACATGTCTTTTTTGTACTGGGGACCCCAGAGCTGGATGCAGTACTCCAGGCGGGGTCTCATCAGAGCAGAGGGGGAGAATCACCTCCCTTGACCTGCTGGCCACACTTCTTGTTATGCAGCCCAGGATACAGTTGGCTTTCTGGGCTGTGGGTGCAAGCAATGAAGCTGGTGAAAGGGTCTAGAGCACAAGTCTTATGAGGAGTGGCTGAGGAGTGGCTGAGTAGGGTTGTTTAGCCTGGAGAAAAGGAGGCTGAGGGGAGACCTTATCACTCTCTACAACTACCTGAAAGGAGGCTTTAGCCAGGTGGGTGTTGGTCTCTTCTCCCAAGTAACAGGTGATAGGACAAGAGGAAATGGCCTCAAGTTGTGCCAGGGGAGGGTTAGATTGGATATTACGAAAAATTTTTTCACTGAAAGGGTTGTCAAGCATTGGAACAGGCTGCCCAGGGAAGTGGTTGAGTCGCCATCTCTGGAGGTATTTAAAAGACACGTAGATGTGGTGCTTAGGGACATGGTTTAGTGGTGAACTTGGCAGTTTTAGGTTAATGGTTGGACTTGATGATCTTAAAGGTCTTTTCCAAACAAAACGATTCTATGATTCTATGATTGCTGGTTCGCACCTATTTGTCATCTACCAATATCCCCAAGTCTTTCTCTGTTGGGCTTCTTAGTCTCTTCATCCCCCAGTCTGTGCTGATACTGGTGATTGCCCTGACCCAAGAGTAGGAACTTCCACTAGGCCTTGTTGGACTTCATCGGGATCACATGGGCCCACTTCTCAATCCTGTCAAGGTTCCTCTGGATGGCATCCCTTCCCTCAAGTGTATCAACTGCACCACCAGAAATATAATTATGCTTTTAGCATAAATTATTAGCATAAATATTTAGGTTATAATAATTCAGTTGCATTTTTTAAAAAAATAATAATCTTCTGGGATTTCTGACTGCAAAATAGGGAAAGCATCCAAGATCCTGTATCTGTGCAACTGATCCAATCAATTGGGTATGTTGCAGAAAGTGGGAGCCAGCAGTCTGCTGATTATGCTTTGAACCTAATTTAAAAACTGCCAGTCTGTTGCAGTGCTGTTCTGAACATCATTATTAAGTCAAGCCCTTCAAAGATCTTAGGTGTAAGGACTGGTTTCTGAGCCCAGAAAGACTTTGAGTGGAAGATGGTTATGAATGACAAGTGTAAAAAAATCCTATGTATGTGCATCACAGCACTGTTAAAAAATTCCATTCAGGAAGAACTGAGGGAAAACATGATAGATACCTTCAGGGGAAAAAAAGGTCATAGGCAAGATCAGCCAGTTCAATTACCAAAGAACAGCTCCTCTGTCAGCATAAAATAAGGTACCTCTATATCCTGTTTCCTCCAAAGTAAAAGTGGATTTCTTAGGACTCATTCTGAAATTGTCTCTATGGATGCCTAGAAGTAGCTAGGTAACTTAGATGCCTTAGGCAACACATTTCTTAAGGGTTCACAGTAAAAAATGAGTCTGAAAGAGTGTATTAAGATTATACACTGGCCTTATGAACAGGCAGACCTATCTGTTACCTATATATGAAAAAATACTTGGAAGAATTCAGGTAACATTCATACACCACTGTTTTTAGATGACACCAATGAAATTCATATAAAACTGATAACACATACAACAAATAATATATAATGTAATATATACAGATACACTATGCATACAAAAAAAAAAGTATTTATCTCGCAAATAAAGCTCCATCCAGACTAGCAGTCTTCTCTGACTATGCTGTTTTATTGACCAATGATTTTATGCTACTGACCATACTGATTCTGTACCAGCATAACAATGGTCTTTCCTAGAAATATCCTTTAACTGGCTTCATAATCTCCTCTGATTTGTCGTTTGATACTTGTATGCCACCCACTACAGCCTGTGAATTGTAGATCAAAGAACCTGGCACAGCACAGACCACACAAGTTATCAGAAGAAAAATATTTTGGTTTACTGACCATGATGTGTATGCAATTTATTTATTTATTTATTTTAAAAACTATGCTTGTTTTACCATTGTTTACTCTTTTTAAAGCAATTAGCATAATAGCTCAGGCTACCACACCTTGAAGGAGCTGCAGGTGGCACACGGATGCCTCTTCCTCGAATGCCCCGTCCACGTGCTGAATCCTCAGAACCGTTCAAATACGACAGTTCTCTCAGCTGCTCCTGACGAATTTCATCATTGTAATCCTGAAATGCAAAAGATGACACTTGCTGAAACTGTGTATTTGCGCTGAGCTGCCAAACCACCCAAACCAGAAATTACATGGATGGTATTTGGGTGAATTGCTCTGCATTGTCACCTGCATTATGAAAAATCATACAGCGGGAGTGGACAACTACTTATAGTATGTGGATAGACAAATTTATATGGGTAGTTAAGGTGGCCATAAAGAACACGTACACGCAAAATAAAACACACAAGGCACAGAAGGCATAAACACAAAGCAGACATTAAGAACATATCTATATACAAGATGCAAACGGACTTTCACATACAAAAGGTACCAATCTCAAAAAACTTGAAATTAGATCAAAAAATGCATTTTATAAATATATATTTTCTGGCAGACATCCCTGGCTATCTTTATGCACTCAAAACATAAATTTCACCTTACACTGCACCGTAACATGCAAAATTTAGACTGGATCCATTTGATCGGATGATTTAATCCACTACCAATTAGCATAATTGAATGTAGCCTTCAGTTATTCTGTATATCCACTAAACAACTTCTGAAAGGAGCTCTCTCTTTAGGACTCCTAAGTAACAAAGCTACGTTTATTATATAAAATTGTTAAATGACATAAAATAGGCCCACTTTAAGACCGCAGGATATCGACTCTGTAGCACTGCAAGCTTCTGCTGGCTCAGTAAACAGACCATCAGATGAATTTCCTTTTCTTACTGATACAAAACACATAATATTTTACTTATTTTGCAACCTTTGTCTCAGTCAGAAGTTCCTTTTTCTTTAGCTTCCTTCCTTTTGTATTCAGCTCTCTGCCTGCTGATCACGGTAATAAGAGGCCACTGCAGTAGCCAGGTCTCCGGCAGCAGAACTGTGTGACAGCTAATTAGTGTTTCAAAACAGAAAGGATTATTGAATTTCAGCCCTTCAGTCTTTCCATCCTCCCACAGGCAGCCGCCATTGACTGTCGTGCAAGGGCCCGAAAATGCTACAGCACCTGCTGCTTTTTGGGTGGGTGACTGTCCAGGATGCGTTACAAGTGACACCTCTTTTTAGCCAAGTTAAAGACCAAGGGAACAGTGAGACAGAGCCAGGGAATGGCTGATTCTTTCTTCTTCCCAACTTTCTAGAGTCATATATATAATAAACTTCTTTTGTCAGCACAGTGGGCTTAAGAAATTTCCTGATGACGCTAGCGGTAGATGGCTGACACATTGAACAACATAGCTGTAATTTACAGGGACTTTGAGAAGCTAGAAGGACAGATGTGAACCTCCTGTGGGTCAACAAGAAACAGCACGGTGTGCTGCCCGTGGGCTGGAATAAGCAAGCCCACGTGTTTAGAGGCTGGGAAGTAACAGACTGAGTCAAAGCACTGCTGAAGATGATCTGGTGGATGTCTGGTGGAATACTGGCCAACAGGGTGCTCTCCTTTGGGAACTAGGTACATTTTGCACTGGACTACATTAGGAGGAGTGCAGCCAGCAGCCTGACAGAAATTACTATCCCCTTTATACAGTGCTGGTTAGGTCTCAGCCAGAGTATTTTGTCCAGGTGTGACCCACCAATTCAAGAGGGATGTGGAGAAACTGAAGAAGGTCCAACAGAGGACTACCAAAATAGTCAGGGGCCCAGGGTGCATGAACTATGAGGAGACACTGAGGGAGGTGGGCTTCTTTAGTCTGTTGAAGAGGACACTAAGTGGTGATATAAAAGAGTTGTCTGCAAGTACTTGAAGGGGAGCTACACAGTGATGGAGACAAAGCCCTTGGCAGTGAGGGGCAATAACTGCAAGAGGTGATTTAGGAGATGCAGGCTGCCCATGAGGAAAAAGTCCTTCACTAGGAGGACAGTGCAAACCTGGAACAGGCTACACAGATAGTTTCAAGACTCAACTAGACAAAGCCATGCCCTCCCTTATTTATCATTTTCTGTTGGCAGTAGAAGTGCTTGGAATGGAGACTGAAGTACATGACCTCCAGAGGACCCTTCCAACAGACATTCTGGTGATTCTGTGAAGTTCTCATCCATCTTCCCCTGTGCCCAAGATACTGTTTATAGATCTCCCTGTTGAACAGATGCTATTGTTGGAAGGGAGGGCCATTTGGTAAATCTGATTTATGAAACAAATCAACTAATTCTAGAAGACAAAAACCAACTCTTGTGTTAAACAGTTGAGAGGATGGTGGACTGAAGCATGTATGAAGGGATGGAGAAATGGGAGAAGAATTTTTCAGAAAGCTTTGCCACTAAGTTGTTTTTTTTTTTTTTTTTTGGGGGGGGGGGGGCGCTGTTTGTTTGTTTTTAATCTTTGGAATACATCCCAAAGATACTCCACAAAAGAGCTAAGCCTCTTTCTTCCTACAAAAACAAATCTGAGGTTGAAGAAATCTGTTTGAAAATACAGTGATGATCCTGTTTTGTTCTAAGAGAGTGTAGACCTGGTCATAATTTCCCTTCTAAATTTCTAGGGTGTACAGCTGGAATAAAATATATTAATGAATTTAGAATAGAATCCCATTTATACAATAAAACGCATGATATTTGCAGCAGAATAATAATTAAAAACAAATCCCTAATTGGCTAATAAACCAGATAATGGCTTTCAGTTCACACCAATCCCCAAATCTTCTTGCACATTTTTCTATCATTCTAACATTAATGGTAATAAGCCAAAGACATCTTCCTAAATCAATGTGCTCTGTGAAATACAGAGGGAAAAACACAGATAGAATCAATCAGGTCACATTTACAGCAATAGCTGAACAGGTACCATCTACTGTGCCTTGATTAATATCATCTGTTATTCACACTGGCTTTACCAGGATTAGGACTTCAAACCTACTGATTGAGTTTACCCTTCAGATTCCACGCTGGTGCTAGGACTGAACTTCATTAATAATGCAAGTAAATTTTGTAAGAGAAAGATGTGTGTGTGGGCGGGGGGAAGAAAGGACCTGCAAGGGATAGAAATTGGAACTTGCTGCTTTAATCTCCTTTGGAACATGACTGTATAAATGAACTTCTACCAGAAAATGCCTCAAAGCTGCTATTCCTTGCTCAGATACACATATCATTTAAAATCTTAGTATTGACCAAACAGAAAATCCAAATTAAATTTATAAAATACAGCAAGATCTGTAAATCTGCACCATTTTGTTATGCAATGCCCTTAGCTTTTCTATAGGTTATTTACTGCATGCCCAGTTAAGAAATAAGTACAATGTATTTTGAAACAGCAAGGAAAAGACAGCAAAATACATGGAAGACTGTAATTAAGATGCTGGGAAGGGTATCTCGAAAAAGGAAGATTTAAATAAAAAATTAACTCTATATAGAACATTTATCTTATGTGCCCTTTAAAAAGCATAATAAAAATCATAATCTTCTAAATCTGAAATCTGAAATTTTCAACAGAAATGCTCACTTCAACTCTTTCATTAAACAGAAACATAACACTGAATTAATCTTTCAGAACTGCTACATGAGTCTAGCTAGAGTATCCTGCTGAATATTTAACTGTAGCTGAGTTCAGAGCCTAGCACATGAGCAAAATTATGCCGTTGCTGTTTCATATATATCTAGTCCCAAGAGAGAGTACAAGATGTTGCAAGACATACCTGTATTGAAGAAAGTATAATGAAGTAGCTGCACACTGCAGTAGTATATTGTGTTTCAGACAAAACCCCTACTCCTTGTATTAAATAAGCTCATGAGAAACATCCTGTACTTCTTAGGTTTTCTTATAGCTGTCTAATAGTCTTATAGCTACTCTTACAGCTGATAATCTACATTAACCTCTATTTTTTGCTCTTGTTTATATCCTTAAAGACATTATTACCTACGGACAGCTTTTCCATTTACTGATGTTACTAAGGGTGCCGTCTACTCGTATCGTGGTGGTCAATGTTTGCAAACAGCCACTGTAGGTGAGCTAACCACCCATGCCCACGACTATTCACCTAAACATGCATCTTGACTACAGAAATACCAAGGATTTACAACCTCAGCAAAGTCAGTAGCACCTGGAGCCACCACAAATAGCAATATTTAAGTAAGTGCCTCAGAAACAAATTATGTAATTAGATAAAACATTCAGTATTCCAGAGTACATGAACACGTTTACCCCAAATTACCCAATTAATGAGGGCTGGGAATGGTTAATTAGGTCGGTTGCTTTGACTGCTCTAGGAAAAAAGGAAGCCCGTTAGTATCAGAGTCCGACTGGCGGCAGCTCACCCAGGGGCCCTTCTGGCAGCAGTGCCAGAGAGGTGCAGCAAACAGGGGAAAGCACGTAAGCTGCCAGAGAACTCAGTAAGCCATTTTGGTGAAAAATAGCAAAGTATGACGCAAGCTGCAAAACCTGATCTGAATTAACAAGAACACGTAGTGACAAGGGAGGAGAGCTAATAAAGAAATCAAAGGGTGAGGCATAGACAGAGGCAACGGATTTCGGGAATATATATCTATCATTAGCATAACAAAGCCTCCTAGAAGTCAGGGATAAATCAGTCCCTTAAGGACTGTGATCTCCTGTCCTGATGTGTTTTGCATGTTTAAGTCTTTCCATGTGTATGAATGATTTGCACTATTAATAAATATCATTACTCTTATCTGCAACAGCTGAATTTCATTCTAACTCCACAGTTAAGGGGACAGTAATTTAGGTTAAATGCAAACTACCTTAAGAATGCAGAGTTATGAAGTCAAACCTAAAATGATCACCACAATTCTTCACATTGACAATTCTGAAGTATGAATAGGGCTCACTTGGTCCGTATACAGATGACATTTTATAGCACACACACATTCCTTACACAGTTAAGCTAGCCATGTATCATGTGAAGAGAAGACTATCCTCCACATAGTGTTGCTATTACTAGGACAGATTTACAGGTATCTTAATTCTACAGACAACCAACTACATATTAACACCTTGTATTTAAGTCGTCAATTTCCTTGATTTTAACTGAGTGAAAAAGTAGTCACAAAAATAAATGCATTTCTTGTGGTTATTTTCTCTATAATTCTTAGAGTGCTTCCCAAAGGTCCTGAGGCATCAGTAACTCAAATTTACAGCTGGCCTATGCAGAGGTCCTACAGTCCTGGAAATCTCAGTCTGCACTGCCTGAACTAGGAAACACTTTCTCTCTCAGGCACCTAATATTCTCTGAAGCTGTCTGTTGCCAACAGAGCACCCCACATTCACAGACATATGCACCCTGCATCCTGTAATGCTCTCTTCCCGCACTCAGGTAGCAGACAGGAAACAGGAGATGGATTTGAACTCCCATGGCACTTCTGCATCCTGCCCAGCTCCCAGCATCAGTAAAAGAGCTCCAGGGCTCCATGTTTTTGCACAGATTCACTGAAGCTGGAGTATCTCCCCTAAATCCTGATGTTGCTGCCTTGGGGCTATTTTCAGGCAGCTTAAACTCCAGTTAGCCTAAAATTTCCATGGAGTACATGCTTCAGAAAAACCCATAGCCAGCCAAAAGGACACAGAAGACCCAGTGAATTTTAGGCAGAGCTAGGTGATGTGAATAGCCTTTTTCTGTGTGTTTGTTTTTAGATGCATACTGATTTTGGACACTAAAAGCAACATTGTCCACATGCTCCTTTGTGCACATGGGGAAGCACTAAGCCTGTGAAGATAACTGGTGGTGAGGAGTTCCTGGAGTCACCGCTTCTTTGTGTTCTCTGTGGTCTCATGACAGTGAGCTGTGCTATGATTCAGCTTCAAAGCATGGTGAGAACCACTCACCTGGACTCACGGGGTCAGGATCTGCAGTTTATTATACTGAAGAGGCCGAGAACCCAGGAATTCTCACTTTCTAGCTGAGTGCTTTAATATCAGACTCTTACAAAAAAGAAGAATAGCACTAGCT
The DNA here is from genome assembly GCF_028858705.1 of Grus americana. Classification (NCBI taxonomy): domain Eukaryota; kingdom Metazoa; phylum Chordata; class Aves; order Gruiformes; family Gruidae; genus Grus; species Grus americana. The sequence goes on from NC_072854.1 coordinate 28,548,675, forward strand.
GCTCCGTACCAGAAGAGCTTGATGAACTAAATCCTGAGTCAATAGAGATTATTTGGCATTTCTTGTCATTTCTTTATATTCTAAGATCCTGTTCTAAGACTAATGCATTCAAAATGTAAACATATCAGACATTTCCCTGCACATATCCAAAGCATCTCTCTATCACTGTCTACTTAGGAAACTGAGACAATTGTGCCAGGTAGGTTGCATAGCCCTCTCCACCACATAAAATTTGGGTGAGAGAGTGCCTCAGCTGGGCATGCAAATTAGGTGGACGCAACTGCATCCTCAAACTTCATTCTTTGTCTTTCTAATACAAATTCAAAGTTCATTGCAAAACACAAGATTAATCTGTAGCTGAGACCACGCTCAACCAAGCAATTCCTACAAAGGTCATCAGAAGCATGGGAGATGGCTCTTGCCCACCCAGCGTGGCTGTCCAATGGGTATGGCGTATGTTCTCAACAGTATACGGAGGAGCTCAAAACCGACAGCTGTTTTGATGTTCCTAGATAAGACCCATGCTCTCTGAACCCATGTTTAATGTATATGCATGGTTTCCTGGTTACCTACAGTCAAAGCCATCTGTTAAGATGGCTTTTTGCCCATTCACAGATTGGTCTGATTATTTCACTAGAGCATAGGTGCCAGGTAATGATAGGTTTAGATGGACAGCCTGCAGTGCACCACAAGTGACAATGCTTCTGCCAGAAGTCCTCCTCCGTGACTCCAATATTGCATTAGCAACACATGCCTCTTTGCATTTGCCCATATATATTGGCACTTAAGTAAGGCCATTTTGTGTGCATACAGTTCTCTGGCAGCCAGTAACCCCAATAAATACATAAAAATATAAATATAATCCATCTGAGCCAAGGAAGAAATTATTTTCTCTAAGCAATCAGCAACTTAGCCAGATCCATAGCCATAAACACTATGCCCTTTCACTTGACACATATGCAAAAAATTGCCGTCTTTACCTGCTTATAGTCTGTCTGAAAAATAAACCTTAATTGTGTGGGTCACCCTTAGTGATTGAAACACATAAAACACACCATACATTTCTCTCTGTAGCAGTCTGAATGTGTTGCAGACAATATGAGTTTCAGCTTATAAATGCCTATGGGCAGAATGCAAACAGACATAAGCTGGAGCCACGTACACTTGCCTTTGAGGTTAGTTGACAGCTGGGGGATTTGTCAGCTTGCCACAGAGAGCACTAACCCAAGCGTGGATGTCATTTTTCTCTTTGAGCATGCACAATTAAATCTGCCTGGCATCATCAGCATGGGGCACCGCACTCTACAAGCAGCGTGGAAGGGAGGGGGTACATCTTGCTCCTCAGCATCTGAAGAGAAGCTGCCAATCCCAGAGTGTAAATTGTGCATAGGCAACTGCTATGAAACTTCGATCCAGATATTTTAGTCTTTGCTAGAACAGAGTGAAATAAGCCTCATCGAATTGTATATTCAATTTAATATTTTTTTTCACACCAAAGAGGGCTTTCAACAGAAGATTATTCCAGTTTACATGGAAATGCTGTTAGCCACACAAAACAACTACACTGAAGATGGGCGCATGATGTTTGAAAAACCTGCAGAAACCCGTATTAAATTTCAGCCATTTGCCCCAATTCGTTCCACTCCTTTTGCTCACAGCCTCCCAAACAAACGGATACTGTGGTCTGTAATTCATTCAAATGACAGCTACGATGCCACAGAAGTCAGTTAGCTGACAGCTCCCTATCCCTGAATTTAATTCTGAGTGAATCCTGGTTGCCAGAGACGTGTGGTTATTTACAGCTGGCACTTGAAAGGGATATATAAGGGAACTGGTAATACGATCAGAGGGCATATAGCAGGCTGCAGGGAGGGCAGCATAGCCACCTACTCCTAAAGAAATCGTTATGGATTTGCACTGGATGTTTACACTGGCTCCTAGGAAGGAAGGGATGTGATGTGACTGGTCTTCCTCCAGGAAAACCCAGTTGCTTCCAAGGAGGCAGGGAGAGGATCAGTACTGCCGCTGCTTTTACCCAGCTGTTTGTTGGAGCACCACTACTAATGAGATCACTAATTGCTCTTAAGGTTGGAGTAACTGTCTACTATAGTCTACATTAAAGCAAATGAAAGTAACAAGCTATACATAGTACCTATGCATCTTTTTTTTCCCCCAGCTATGCCAGACAGGACCTGTATTGGCTCCTGCTAACCCACTGCTGTAGGTTTGCAGCCCCCTTGTCAAAGATAACAGGGATGGCAACAGCAGCCGGCAAAATTCAGACACGTTTACTCTCGTTTAGTGTGCCTGTCTCATCCAGCCCAGCTACAGCTACGCTCTCTCGGTCCCACATGGCACAGTAAACAAGAGATGCTGCTCGACCTGAGAGGACTGGAAAAAGCAATGAAGGATGAGAAGCCTGGGTGAGAAAATATCTTACTACAGGTTTGTTAAGTGCCCTTTCTTTTATGGCTTCTGAATTATTTTAGAACTTTTAAAAATCCCATTAGGGGATAACCTGTACAAGTTGACCGCACATAGTACATTGGCACTGAACTCGATACGTGACACAGGAATTAGTTTTTAAAGCAACATTAGTATTTCTTTGGCCTATTGCAATATAGGTTTAAGATAACATGAGCTGTCCCTTGGAGTGAGGACTGCCTTGATAAACGCTAAGTCCATTACAAATGCAGAGCAGAAACTTTCTTAATAATGCTAACATATACTGAAATCTATTAATAACTGTGGTCTGATTCCAAGTCAGGAGACAGAGAATATCTTAAATTCAGGCACCACAGACCCAGCTGTAACATCCTGGGAGCAGGAGCTGGTGGAAGGGTGATTCATCGCAGCAGCACTGTGTCTTGACAGAGGAGCTGTGGGGATGCCCTGTGCATTTGGTCCTCTCTTCTCCCAGAATAAGGATTTCTTCAGAACAACCCCAGTTCTGGTCTAGATTCTGTGCCTGGATCCCTTCAGGAACCCTGAATCTTTCTTTGATCATCCAGTTTAGCCATAGGCTGTGTCTAGGTAGGTTTTTGTAAGCTCAGAATAAACAAGACGACCTGTATCGCTGATACTCCAAGCAGAGCAGCGTTGTCTCCTCTCCTGATGGCACTGCACCAGCACCAGCACCAGCAGCATCGCTGCCTGGCACAGCTGCTTGGCAGAGAAGAAACTGGTGGCACAGACTGGGGCAAAGCTCGACTGACGGCAAGAAAAAGGATGAAGACTTTCCTTCCTTTGTCAGTCATAGCAGCAGGCACAGAAACTCCTTCCAGAAACCTCAGGCCACCATCCGGGTTTGGCTTTGGAGAGGCAGCAGTTCCTCAGGCACTCTCCCTAGCCAGAGGTCGAGGCAGAAAGCACAGTGTGTGTATTTCTCATGCTCTCCTACACAGGAATCTGACTAACCCACACTAAACAGCATAGCACATCCTCCCCAGAGCCAAGACTTTTTTACATACTAAGGAAAAAAATAAAACAAAACATGCTGGGAAGATGGTCTGTAATAGCGCCGTAAAAATACAAGAACAATTTTCACTGCTGGAATCAAAGATATTTTAAATCTGCTTGGTTTAAACTACTATAATCTGAATTAGTTTCAGTACGGAGAGATTTATGGATAGTCAGTGTAATGATACAGAGGACAATCACAGGAGAACAAGCAGGTATATGAGGATCCCCCCTCTCCACATTAAATTCAATAAACATGAGGAAAAGACAATGAAAAGACGCTGCTACTGAATCTCAGGGTCACCATCTGAACTGTCACAGAACCTAAACTTATTAAAATAATTTAGACTAACTTTCTGAAGTTTACACCAAACTTCAAATGAGAAATAATGCAAATTTAGAAATAAATATACAAAAAAATTTAAAAGAATGGGAAGAAACTTATGAAATAAGATGCCATCGGAAAAACAAAATAAATGGCAAGCCGAACAATTTAGCATATAGTATTTTCTCAAGTATGTAAGTTTAAAAAATCCATTTTACTAATTCCATTAGGCAGGTATGCATCAGGTATAAGATGCTGTAGGTTTTGTCTTTTCAGAATAAGATTGGAGATAAAAGGAAAGATGATTAAGGAAAAGACAAACAGTAATAGGAGGTAGTAAAATAATTTATAAAGAAAGGCTTAGACAATGCACCAAGTACAGAAACATTCATTCCCAAGTGTCTCTTCACTCTTTTTAAAGTACATGATGTATGCCAGATTAGGAATGTATTGTGTAAGACTTAGTAAGTGCTGTAATTAATGTAGCCAGATACAGGTGAAAATATTATCAGAGTTTCAAGCTCAACAATTTAATATATAACACAATAAAAATATGTAATCAGTTCTATATTTGTTATTATTTAATTTGAATATATTTTATTATGTTACTGCATAAAGCCTTGTAAATAAGATTATTCACCAGGAGATATGGCATCTGTATTTATAATGTCTCCTTTGCTGCTCTGCAGCATGCATTAAGGAAGGTTTCGGGTACTTTAACACAATTATCACTGTTATTTTAAAAATTTATTTATTTTTTAACAGAATATCAGCTAATAACTGCTTATTACAAAGTAGCATAAAGTTCTGCCTCTCAAAATCTTTCAGTTTCTTATGTTACTTCATGGCCAGTGCATCTAACCCATCCCTCCCCAGGTGCTTGCACAAGACGACCGGCTTTTGATCAAATGCAAACAATCCAGGCTCGAAGGGAAAATCGAAATAAGCTCCACAACCGAAGGATCCTCTCACTGAGAACATCTCAACAGAAGCAACTGAAGATCCAGATTGAGCACAACTATTAACCCAAGGAGTGGCAGTGTAGTGGAGGGAGACATGTAGGCTGTCATGTGGAATGGCGCCAGAAAACTTAAGGTAAAAAATCTATTTATAAACAGCACCCAGAGGTGGAAAAACAGATTTTAAACAGATGTATTTATAGCAAGATTTTCCATGTAGTACATGAGTTTCTGTATTTCATCCCAACTTCTGCATACACTTAAGTGTTGCTCCAAATATGGTATATTCCTGCATCAGGTAATCGTGATGATATGCATTGTACATGGGACCAAACTGTATTTTCAAGAGGAAAACCTCAGGTATACTGGAGGGATGCAAATGGGATAAAAAAAGGTCAGACTTAGCTATCATATTCCCTAGATAATACTAGATTCATTAGCATATAACTTCTTCAACTTCCATTTCTGACTCGCAAGCCCACTGGTGTATTATCTTTTAAACTGGTTTATTTTTATACAAATGTGACATGATAGAATTTAAACTGAACTTTTAAAGAGTTTCAACATGATCTTCTTATCATTGAAGATTAAACTCCAACTTCCTAGTACCTGAACAAATTTCCTGTAATAAAAGAAACAAATAGCATTCAATACTTTCCCATCATTTCCAAGCAACACAGTTGGCAATTATAAATGGCAGCAAAAGGGGAAAATAAAGGAAGGAGGTAAAATGGGCTTGGAAAACACACGTTCAGTTTCTTTCCATTACACATTATCATGCTGTTACAGACATATCAAAGTATTTTAAAAGAGCAATGTTACCTAGTTTCTTAACTACTGCATTGCATACCATTCTGCACTTGCAAACATTTTTTGACATTTGTTTTAATTTTTTATAGTATTTAAATAATGGTATATAAGTGCATATATGGTGGTCTTCCCTGCTTATTATGAATGCCCATCACTGAATTGTATCGAAATGTCTAAATCTCTTTGAAGCTATTAATCTGGCCCTTTATCAAAGGAAAACCTTATTAAATTTAATTCTGCGCTATGAGTCAGAAATTCACAAAAAAGGAATTATTAAGTTACTTTCCTTTTTTATTCACAGAGATGAAATATTGCTTTCTCTTCCTTATGTTATAGCAGATAACGCACACGTGAGAACTGGGAGAAAGGAATGTTCATAGAACTTTTTCCAGGCTAAACGTTAATTGCTCTTTTATATTAGAACTAATTCTTCAGTCTTTCCTAAATAGCTAAAGCAAAAAGATTCTCTAATTGTTTACTAAATTTGTACGAAAACAAGTATAGGTATTTAAAACATAGCATATATTGTAGACCATCTCCTAAGGGAATATTATTAATTAGTAATATGGCTAACATTATCCTGGCCATAAGTATCCTCTCTTAAATTTGCAGTCTGAATGTGGATATTAAAAATACAGTTGAATAATTAGGAAACGAGACTTAAGACAGTGAGGCTTGGGCTTTTTTTTTTTTTGTTGGATTTGTTTTTTTTTTTAATCCTGGAAATACAAGGTCAGATTGAGGAGGTGTTTTAACATATGAGTGAGCACGACTCATATGCACTGAAGTACCTTGCTGAGCTCAGTGCCACCTTAAAACTGGACTCACAAATTCCAGCTGGAAAGAGGATCCCAGGAGCTGATTTCCCGTTCAGCACAAACCTGATACACTGATTCAGAGCCCGCTGACTCCACCTGTGTTCGGGACTTCAGGGCAGTTACCCCACACATACAAACCCCACAAACACATCTAAACCAGGAACTCAGAGCCTCGCTGAGACCTGACGGTCTCAAATCCCACCCCTGATTTTGCTCTAGAATCATGATTGGGGTTTGAAATCAACCCTATATTCTTGACAAAGAAAAGAGACCCCCACTGATTTCAGTGTTGTTCTGTGACAGAAAGCTGGGGCAGGTGGCAAGTTGTGGAGATACAGGAGTTTTAGTCGTATCACTAAAAATATAACTTCATTTTTATCTAAAAATAATAGCTAGTGCTAATAAGCCTCAGCTATGAACACAAAATTATTAGCTGAATGATGCACTATTGGTTCCTTACCTGTCTTCTATTCTGCTAGAAAACCTACGGTGAGCTATCTTAACATCAATAGAAGAAATAGCCATCACCTTGCACTACATGTTTTCCAACTAAGGAACTATTTATAGACTTACAGCGTAAGTATTTGGAATGGAATAAAAGCAATTGTGAACCCATCAGTTCCAAGCTACTATTTAATCATAATTAACCCAGTTCTGCATTATTGATTTTAGAAGCATGGAAATCTGTGCTAGACATTCCTTCTGCTTTTCCATTCAAGTAAAATGTCCTAAGTTTACTTCGATGTGTCAAGTTTAGGACAACCAAATACCTCATCTTGCAATATAATAATTCACCTCATCATAGAAAATATGAGTGGACACTAAAGAAATAACAGTAACTTCATCACTGTTGTTTTGTCAAAGGAAAGAGTGCTGATGATCTTAAAGGTCTCTTCCAACCTAGATGATTCTATGATTCTATAAATGGAATTAACTCAGATTAGTTTATTTCTTTTTTTCATAATTCAAATGATCAATTATTTTAACTGAAATGTATTTAATTAAAACTGAAATATATTTAATGTAATTAAATTGTCAATGTCTGCCATTCATTTTAATGCCAAATTTGGATAGGTACTGGATATCAATGTCTCATTATGCATTTAAATTCACCATAGCAAAGCAAGGCAAACGCATATGACTTCATCACACCTCAAGATGCTGAGTACTCTCAGATTCTGGTGGCTGCAACTAATCCTACTTAGCAGCAAAGGTAGATTATTTTATTGAATTTAAGCCTTCCAGTCCTGAGGTTTATGAGATTAAATTCTCCGTTTGAGCTGTCTCCCAGGCAGGTCTGACTAACCCGCACTGTCATTTACACTCACCACTGCTCTGCCTAAGTGGATTGGGTAAAAGTCTCATGATTCTCCCAGATTCCTAAAACTTCCTATAAATAACTTGGATTGAAAATGTTTGTCTTTTAACCTGAAATTTTGAAGTCCAGTCTTTCCTGCTGTCATCCCAGAGCCTCACTGAGGCATTCTGAAAATCATCATACCTGATATTGCTGTTAAAAACACAGATTTTTTTCATCACTCAACTTGGTGATTTCAGGGTACACAAACTGGAAAATTGTAACTGCTCTCAAGTCTGCTGCCATAGGCCCATTCACCAGCAGCTAAACCATTAGCTTTATTTTTCTGCACATGACAAAAATGAGAAGACAGATACCAGACGCCTCTTCTTGCCTGGTCTCTTTCCTTTGAGAATCCACTTCCTTGTATGTGCTAAAGAAAGAGTTTGCAACTAATTTCCCAAAAATGCTCTCTGGACAACCACCATCACCGTGTCTATGGCAGGTGGGTGACTGTGAATTTATTTTTATTTTGAAATAATTGGCAAGCTGTGTCCCAGGATTCCTCGGTCTCAAGAACCCCAAACGCAAGCCCGTTCCAATCCTACATTTCCTTCTGCATAAAGAACAGGAGCAAACCAAAAGCAAACCTATAATTAATGTATTTACTTTCAAGTGGTTTTGCCTTCTCTCTGGAGATGGTGGAGTCTGCTGTAATAAAGTGCTCCCTTTGAGTGCCATTTGTCCTCTTGAGTCAATACTGACTCCAGACTGGTAAGGACTATCATCCATATCCTTATGAAAAGGGTTTTGAAGCAAGAGTAGGCTGAGAGAGCTGTTAGAAGAATCTTTTTGAAATATTACAATACATATTAGTGACCAATGAATTATTTTTCCTTTCTTACCAAGCCCATCCTATATTTTTTTCAATACTGAGAAACCTCCAAAGCATCCTTTCTTAACAGAAGCAGAGCCTTACAAGTGCCACATTTCTGCAACTGCCTGGGGAGTTTACCAGGTTTTAAATTTCACCTCATCGATTTCCTTCATCTGGGTTCATTTTAGATTGGCAGAGATTTGGGAGAGTATTTGTAAATATATCAGTTCTTGTTAAACATTTAAGCATAAACCTAGATATAACGGAATTAAAGATACACCTTAGAAGCCTATGCAGTAGCTTTTCAACTAATGACAGCTGCACTGCATAAACCAGGAGCACTTCAAATTTCTTCAGGTTTCGTCCTATTGGCAAAGCAATCTTTCCTTCACCTCTCTAGGGCCATTTCCCAGCACCAACTTAAAATATCCAGAATGAAGGAAGAAGGCTGTATGTGCTACAGAATGCAATGCACCATCAACTCAATTTTATACAGCCAACACAATATTTGAAAATGTTGCCTTGTTTTCCCTTTGTTTTTTTTAACTCAAAACATCTGAGATGAGCTCAGGGACTGGTTAAAGACTCAAGCATGACTTCCTAGAGTATTTCTTCTGTATCCTATTGCATCTCTTTCCTTCCTGTAATTTCTGAATTTTCCATTTCCCCAAACATAATTTACAGTTAGGACAAACTATTCATCTGAGAGCTTCCAACCAGAAAATCCTTCAGGTTGTTCCAGCAGTGCACTAGAAAAACTCCCTTTCTTTCTTTCTTTCTCTTTTATTATTTTTTTCAATATCCCCATCTTACTGGATGTTCTGGTTCTTTTTTTGCAAGAGGTCACAGTCTCAGAGACACTGAGCAGCGGAACATGAATCTATCTCGATTCAAAGCCAAAGAGGTTTTGGTGGCTAAGATTTCCTAAATTTGCTAGGTCTTAGAAGAGGGCATCTTGCCTTTTCCTTACTTTACTAGAATCAACTGTTATTAAACTATAATTTTGTTTTCTGCTTTTGGAAACACACTTGTTTCTTCCTAACTAACTCCCACTTTTTTTTTTTTTTCCCCATCAGGGCCACATGTTTTAAGATTTGGAAAACAGAATTTCCACAGATCACAAAAAGAAAAAAAAAAATAATCCCAAGACACCAGGTTCTCAAGCATTGCTGAATATTTGTAAGTAGAAAATAATTTTTAGAAAGATGCCAGCAGATGAACTTGTATTTTCAAGGGTCAAAAATAGGAATAAGGTTTTGGCTGGGAACACAGTCGTCCTTGGGGAGAAGCATTCAATGGCAGTTTAATGCCAACCCTTGCAACTCTACCTTGAACTTGGAAGAAAGGCTACAGATGGAAATCATAACTGTTCAGCTTCAATCTGCTCTATTTTTGTTAAACTTCTAAAAAAAAGCTAGTGCTTTGATCAAGACAAACTGACTACTTGATTCAAGAAGTCATTTTTCCACTATTTATTACTTTCCATGGGTACTTACTTGACAATTAACAAAGAAGATCTGTCTTGACGGATGGACAAAGTCTTCAAACAAACAGAATATGCCATTGTTTGAAGTAGAGAAAAAAGATGTGACTATGAAAAGTCATACAATTAGTATTATATATCCACTGGATACTATTACTTGGTATCAGCTGCTATCTTGGCTCCTCAGACTGGGACTGTCTGACATCAAAACTGCAGTCAGGATCAGTCCTTTTCCACCTTCAGTCCATATATTATTTAAACTAACCCATTAAGACACTTCCATAACTAAATCAGACCACAAAGACACAGAAACCTTCCCCATCGTATTCCTTCCTGATGCTCTGAGGACCTGTGCACCATCCAACTCTCAATACTTCTGCAGTTCCCAACTCTTGACATGTCACACAAATCTCTGCTGGGGAGGGAACTGCTCACTCACGTGTGAGGCTAGGGCAGTACTGAGAGTAGCATCTAAACCATATTCTACAGCATGAATAGGCGTCTCACCTGCCTTTATGAAACTCAGGCTCCCGAGACCAATGGGAAAGGAGCAGGAAGAATATCCCTCAATGGAGGAAAAGCAGGTTAGGGAGCACTTAAACAAACTGGACATACATAAGTCCCTAAGACCTGACAGGTTGCACCCATGAGTGGCTGATGCCATCATGAGGACATTCTTAAATATCTTTTAACACTCATGGCAATTAGCACAGGTTCCTGAAGCCTGAAAGAGATCAGATATTACTCCTATTTTCAGAAAAGGCAAGAACAAAGATCTGGAGAACTACAGGCTGGTCATTCTAACCTCAGTCCCTGGGAAAGTGATGGAGAAAATTCCCACAGAAAGCATTTCCTAACACATGAAGGACAAGAAGGTGACTGGGAGTCATCAGCATGGACTTACAAAGAGAAAATCATGTTTGACCAATCTTATTGCTTTCTACAATGACATGACTGGCATGGTGGATGAAAAGAGAGCTGAGGATATTGATTACCTTGACTTTACTAAAGTCTTTGACACAATCTCCCATAATATCATCACAGACGAGCTGACAAAGTACAGGTTAGATTAGTGGACAGCGAGGGGAACTGAAAACTGTCTCAATGACTGGGCCCAGGGGTTGTGATCAGCAGCCCAAAGTCCAGCTGGAGGCTAGTCAGTAGTGGTATACTCCAGGGGTCGATCCTGGGTCCATTACTGTTCAACATCTCTATTTATGACCTGGATGATGGGATAGAGTACTCCCTCAGCAAGTTTGCAGTTGATACAAAATGAGGAGTGGCTAATACACACCAGAAGGTTGTGCCACCATTCAGAGGGACCTTGACAGGCTGGAGAAATGGGCAAAGAGGAATCTCATGAAGTTAAACAAGAAGTGCAAAGTCCTGCACCTGAGGAGGAACAACCCCAGGCACCAGTACATACAGATGGCCCACTGGCTGCAAAGCAGTTTTCTGCAGGTTTGCAGGAAAGGACCTTGGGGTTTTGGTGAACAGCAAGCTGATCAGGAGCTAGCAATGTGCCCCTGGGGCAAGGGTATCTTGGGCCGCATTAGGAAGAGAATTGCCAGCTCAAGGGAGGTGATTATTCCTGTCTACTCAGCACTGGTGAGGTCACACCTGGAGTACTGTGTCCGGTGCTGGGCTCCCGAGTACAAGTGAGTCCATCATAGGGCCACTAAGATGATTAAGGTACTGGAGTATCTTTCATATGAGGAGAGGCTATGAGACCTGGCGCTGTTCAGCCCAGAGAAGACAAGGCTCAGGGGGATCTTATCAATGTGCATAAATATCTGAAGGGAAGGAATGAAGAACAGAGAGCCAGACTCTTCTCAGTAGTGGCCACTGATAAGACAAGAGGAAATGAGTGCAAATTAAAACACATGACATTCAATCTGAACATGCAAGACCATGTTTTTGCTGTGAGGGTGACTGAGCACTGGCACAGGTTGCCCATGGAGGTTGTGGAGTCTCCATCCTTGGAGATATTCAAAAGCCATCTGGACATGGTCCTGAGCAACCAGCTCTAGGTGGCCCTGCTTGAGCAGAGGGGTTGGATCAGATGACCTCCAGAGGTCTCTTCCAACCCCAACCATTCTGTGATTCTGTGAAAGGAAATCCTATGTTATACATTATTTGGCAGCTTAAAAACAAGTTTCAGGTTCATACTAGTAACCCATACAAAACTCTGCAGTTGAATGACTCATTTCTTATGCTGAATTAAACACTCCCAGAATGTGGGCTGAAGTAATTTTGAAACAGGATCTGTTCAACTGTCATCACACTCTCCTGCAAATGTAAATTAATTCTTATTCACAGCATCACACCCACCTCCTTTAAGATGCAATTTCATCTTCATAGTAGTTTTGTTTCTCTTAGGTCTGAAATTTTCTTGCCATGCAAGTTTCAGATCACCACAGCAGAACATGCCCAGCTCACAGTAGCTAGGGTTTACCTCCACGTTGTATTTTGTTAAGACAGCAGGCAGTTACAGCCATGCTTTCAAAGCACACGGTTGTGCACCCACAAAAGATTGGAAACAAACAACTGTATTTGCACAGAGTTGTGAATCTACAAGTTCTATGTACCTTTTACTTTTACTGCTTTTAATTACATCGCAGTAGCATACTTGACCAATTCTGTCCCAAAAAAGCGTAAGTGAACTCACACACCTAATGAATGCATTTAAATTTAAATTTAAAAATCAGTCAATAAACATATTCAGCACTGGATTATACAATTTGTTTCCTGGAAATAAAATCCTTGGATTTTGTTTTTTCATTCCCTGATATGTATTCTAACTGCAATTTAAAATATTTCTACTCCTGCAGTTATATGTAATATATATTATATATAAGTGCATTTATTGATCCTCTGTACTGCCAAATATTTTGTGTTTTTATTAATGTGGAATGGAGTTGTTCTATAGCAATTAGAGGATATAATCCTGCTTTACAGTAAAGCTTTGGGGTGTAAAACACAACAGAAGAAATATACGTGATGTTTTCTGTATATAATTTAACAAATAGCTTGCTATTAAGTCAATGATCTGAGCCTGTAGGCTAGTGTAACTAGGAGAAAGGGGGTTTGTAAATCCAGTGCAAGAACCCGATTTTCACAGTAACCTATGAGAAATGTGAGATTCTTTTTTTCTCCCATAATGACAATGGCTTTGTCTTTCATTGGTGAAATCTGATACAATAGTTTATTTATCTGCAAAACTTTGTAGTTCCCCTTCTGCGGTTACCATATAGCTCCATGATTTGACTTGCTTGCTGTTCAGCAGTATGTGCTGATGTTGAAAATATAGCCTTATTACTCCAGTGGAAACTATGGAAACTAGTTGTCACCAATGATATTGCAAGTTGCCTTCTAAAACAGATGTTGGATAATGAATTTCCTGAATTAAGATAGCAGAGTACTGCAGCACTCACTTAAAGTTAATACACCAGATGTATAAGTTATGGAAAGATGCTCCTCCATTTAAGACACTGATGTGATTAAACAGGTTTTTGAAGTAGAAGTAAGATATAAATCATCATACATCATCAGTACTTCTCATTTTAATGCAAGTACCAAGCCTGATATAAAATTACAGTTTATATATTTCACGTTCATCTGGCACAGACCAAGAAGATGCAATAACAAACCAATTCACCAGTTTCTAATTTGAAATTATTCACATGTTTCTAGGGTTGAATACTAGCACACTCCAGCTCCACAGAGACAGAAACAACTAATGAAGTTTTCACAGTATCACACATTTTTTGCCTAGGTGCACTGTTTCAATCTAAGCATAGTATGCGCCTGTGCTGAGGATTTATCAAGGTTATAGGGTGAAAGGAAAATGGATCTTAAACATGCTCCCATCCAAAATTAAACTTCATTGCAATGGCTTCCATCTGGATCACACATACTCTGATTTTTCTTTCTCTCATAATCACGTTAGAATGAAGGTTTTCTATTTGTGTGAACCATTCTGTAACAGACTGATTTTTGTTTTTTCTTTCATGCAATAAAAGATTATGTGCTATAGGATGGATAATATAGTAATTATTTTAAAACATATGCAATTTAATAATATGTTTTTCTTATCAGACTAATTCAGCTCTTTCAGTGTCACTCAAGTCTGAATGTAACAACATGATAATGATGCTTTATGCTATTACCCTGCATTGCTCTATGTCCACTTAGCCCGCCAGACAATAAAATGCTTAAGAAAGAAATTCTCTTCACTATTCTAGCATTTTCTACCTATGATTAAGTACTCATGATTACACTGTTGTACTGATTGATGCCAATTTAGCATGAGGACATTTCCTATCAATTATGTTTGGCTGAAGTATTAAATGTTACGTGTCTTCCCTCTAGGCCAAGATTGCACTGCTGTTCAAAAGCTGGAAAACATCAAACAACAAAACAAACATAATGAATACATATGTATGTCTGTGTACATATACATACATACGCATTTATGTATGTGTGTGTATATATATAAATACCCTTATCTATTAGAAGACTTCCAGATGATTTATGTGTTGTTATAGATATATGCTGTTCTATAGAACTTGTTTTGTCCTTATAGCACAAGAAAACCAAAAAGTAAGAATCAATTTTCTATTATCTGCTGTTTTTAAGAGAGAATTCTAATGACTTCAGGGTTAGTCTCTTTTTTAAAGCCATACAAAGCATTTTGTTTCAGCTCTCTGCTGGTAACATTATACTTACTTTAGCAACTTAAAGGAGTTTTTGCAATTATATTACTCATATTCAGCTGTCAGTTATTTGAAGGTCAGCATTAAAAGATCAACATTGCGTATCAAATGCAATAATTCTATCATCAGAATTGCCATAAAGGGGGAGGAATCTAGAAGTCATGACTTTTTATGTAACTTTAAAAATTATTTCAATCATATGTTGTGTGTTTATCTATAAATATATATATATATAAAATAAAACGCTCACATTCTTCCTTGTGAGTTTTCTTTTAGTCTTTATTTTCCTAGTTACTTATTTCTGAGTATTTTCCAGCTACACTAACCTGCTGGCATGGCTTTGCCCCACAAGAAGGGAATGGCTCCATGCATATTCTCATTAGCACTATGTAAAGTTGATGCTACAATTGGAGTTTATTCTTTGAATTCATTCCCCACCAGATAATGTATACATTTATGCAATTGAAAACTAAGAAAGAAACATAGTTAGGACTCGTTGACTGATCCCTTCAATTATAAGTTTCTGTTTAAAATTACTTCCAGTTTTGCAAGCATTAAAAATCTCACTAAACATGTACACCAACAAAGCAAACAATTAGCTAAGCAACGTGTGGATCACACTGTGCAATGCCTCTCTCTGCCCAAAAGTGTAAATTATAATCATCTGCAGAATAGAATACACATAAAATGTGAGAATATAGGAATAGTTTCGAGCTATGTCCCTTGGTAGGGATGTTTACCTGAATTTCCAGGAATTTTCTATAAGGAAGACAGGGAAATAAAAGTTAGAGCAAAGTCTTTTAAGGATCACCTAAGGCAGGTTCTAACTGAACTGGACAAGACAGCCTTGCGTAGATTGGAAACCTTAGGACAGAGAACGTTCTCACATGAGGACAGAGAGGCAGTACATGATCTATCAGCTCATTTTTTTATTTTGTTTTTGGTTGGATGCCAGTTGCCCACCAAGGCGCTTTATCATTCCTCTCCTCAGCAGGACAGAAGAGAGGGAGAAAAATAAGACAGAAAAAAATCTCATGGGTCAAGATAAAGGCAGTTTAATAAAGCAAAAGCAAAGGCTGTGCACTGAAGTAAAGGCAAACCACAAGATTTATTCTCTACTTCCCGTCAGCAGGTGATGTCCAGCCACTTCCTGGGAAGCAGGGCCGCATAGCGGTTGCTCTGGAAGACAAACATTGTCAATAATGAATGCCCTCACTTCTTCCTCCTTTCTCTCAGCTTTTATTGCTGAGCAGATGTCATATGGTATGGAATATCCCTTTGGTCAGTTGGGGTCAGCTGTCCTGGCTGTGTCCCCTCCCAAGATCTTGCCCACCCCCAGCCTGCTGCTGAGGGAGAGAATGTTGTAGAGACAGCCTTGATGTGTGCCAGCACTGCTCAGCACCACCCAAAACCCTGGTGTGTTACCAACACCTTGCTCGCTACCAATACAGCTGCAGCATGATGAGAGCTGCTATGCGGAAAATTAACTCCATCTCAGACAGACCCAATACAGATATTCGTCTGGTTCTTTACGGTATCACAGGCTTATTTAAAATAGATGAATTTGTCTTGTATTTAGTGGTAAATCATCTGTGGTGGTTTTGGTGTTTTGTTTTTTTCTTTTTTCTTTCCTTCAGTACCGCAAAAATTAGTGGTTTATTCTACAACAGTATAGGAAAAGTGTCAGCTATACAGCACAGTAGCCATCTAACACAACTAGATTGCTCATTCATCCAGATCTTTTAAATCTATTAGCCTGACGGGAAAGGTACTTGAAGGCTTTCAAAGGCCAAATTACTAAAATTCAAATACAGCCTAAATTACTGAACACTTATGTGTTGTACAAGTCTGCTGGGCACTGGCCATAAAGTGACCTTGGCAGAGCTATTTACAGCAACATTTTAGATGCACAATTTAACCTGCAGCAAATAAAAAGGCATTTATTACATCACAGCCTGCATAAGTAATCTCTCTTGTTTTTGGGCTTTGGCACCCATTCATTAAAGATCACAAAACCATCACAAAGGTCCCATAATCATAGTTTCTGTTGCTCAAATGGGCTTGTTACAATGAAGTAAAATGTAATGTCTGCATTCATGGAAATGTCCTAATCAGCTGACAAAATACACTGTTTACTATAAAGATTTCATAATTGTTTTAGGAAGACTGCCACAATATGTGGCATGTTATAGAACAAGAATTGTTATTAGTACGATAGAGTTGCAACACATTTATGTCCTGCAGTACTGTAACACTCTTCCTTTGCTTACTTAAACACCTGAACAAGCCCACTCACCTAAAGCCATCCGAAACTACAGGTTTCTTTATTTTTACTCCAAGGCTGATGGAATATTCATCACTGTATGAATGACACAGCAGGGAAAGAAGCTGCTTCTTCATGTATTCTATAGGCAACAACACCACGTGCTATTTGTCAGGAAAATATTTCTATTCAGTGCTACAATAAACGCTGAAGATAGGTTTCCATTACAAATTACATTTATTTTTCTACCTACCAGAAAAATCTAAGAAAAGTAAAATCAAGGAAAAGAGACGTCTGACTTCAGTGAATTCTCCTAACAAAAATCAATCTGAATGCCTTTAACATGTTTGAAGAATAACCCATCAGAAGTTATTAAACTTTCTTTTAGTAACTAAGTCAGGCTGTGCCAGTTCCAGTAATCATCGTCTGGAACATCAAAGAAATCCCAGAGTCATAACTTCTTATTTGAAATTAAAATGTAACATTTCTAGGCTTTTTTCCCCATAAAGACAGAGCGCACAGAGTAATCTGATTGCTGCAGAGGCATGTCAGTGGAGAAGAGTGTGTCATTTGCGGATGTCCTTCCCACTCCCATCAAAAGGCTCGTGAGAAATCCAGTTAAAAGAATCCAGAGGAAAAAGAGCACTATGTCTTCCTTTAACTCAATCTTCTTCTGTTCTGTTTGTGGGAAACCCTGAAACTGCTACCTTCCTACGACTTGAATTTCTTCCTTGAGTCATCTCCCACTTCTTTGTCCTGGACAGCTAAAATCTGTTCACCATGGTCCTCATAAATGAGCACCGTATTAGAAGATATATGTTGTAGTTTCCTACCTTCATGGAGGGCTAGAATCACTAAACACAAACTCCAGTTTAACTCACGTACACATACAAGTAAAAAAAAACCAAAACAAAACCAAGAAAATTTTTGTTGATTTTTTGTTTAAAATGTTTCTGCTAGTTGATTAACTTGAATCATAAGATTCAGTAAGTAACAATATTGTTTAATGAGTTCCTTCATTGGTTGTGTGCACGAATAGTTCCTGCTTGATGTCAAATGTATTATATTTAATATCTGTTTACTTGAATTATTCTATTTAATCTATGTTTATTTGAAAGAGTTTTGAATTAAGCTGCTAAGAAATTTTATATATTGAAAAAAACTTTTGGTTAGTCATGTCACTGTTTTGAAAAGTATTACGAACATTAGAAAGAATCTCTCAATGCATCAGATGAAGAGCAAAATTATTATTATTAAACTTGTCACTAAACCTAGAGACTGTCAGTTATAACTGCTATCATCTGGCTCTCACTTTTTATTAACATTAGTAAAAGAGAAAAAAGCCCCGACGCTGGGGTGCTGCAGCTGCCGTGGTCAATGACGAAGCACCGCTGGCCTCCAAGAGAAGCAGGCTCCCACACGCCAGTTCCCTTCCCAGAACTTCTCGAGCACCTCCCTCACCCAGCTCTCCGACAGAACAAGGTAACCTACAAGTTTATTTTCTAGTGCAAAAATGTGCTGTTACAGCTGTTGATCTCTGACACACAGAGATTTTTCTCTGCTTCCCCACCCTCCCACCAACACTGCTGTCCTTCAGCATTTCTGACATCTTAAGAAACAACCTATTCTTTAAACGCTCGTCTCAGCACAAATTTGTGGAGACTCACTGTTCTTTCCCCGTTCTGTAGAGCACATCACTTCTGACAACGACAGGAGCCTGGATGACCCAGGCATGGAGCAGCAAAGAAGTAACTTGCTGATGTTGCTTGTAAAGTTGTGCGCGTTGTAATCCTCCGACTACCTAGAGGACACAAGTACAGCCTCCTGTTTCACTCCTAAAAGCTGCAAGAAAATGAGGCCAGCAATATCTCAGAGCTGTCATTCAGAAAACCACCACTAAAGACATTAAAGGGACTGGTGGCAACGGTATTGCTTACAAGTATGCAACTGCACGAGGAGGTGGAGGCAGGAGGGTCCAAGGAGCCAGGTCACAAGGATGGCAAAAGGTTGGGATGGTACACGAAATACTGGAACTTGTGCCCATCATGCTGAGCCATCATATGGTAGACTTAAAGCTGAAAGCAAGCACAAACTTTTAAACAAAACGCTCTGTAGCAAAACGGAGGCGGTAGCTGCGATTCCAGTTTTGACAGCTCACCCTCTCACAGCCCCCTGCAATCGCATCGGCATGGTGGTGCCCGTGGCCGCGACCAGTGCTGGGGCTGCGAGCCCTGTGCAGCGTAGGAGAGGATTAGAGCTCTTCCTGAACTGCCACGTGCCCAGCCTTCCTATGGCCAGATGGGAAGGGCGCGTGGCCTGCATCTCCGTTAAATTATCTTGCCATTTATAGCAGGGTATAGTGGAATTGCATTACATCCAATAGAGTTATTTAGGATTTACAATAAGGGTAAACAAGAGTGAAATCTGGCCATTTGTCTGAAGGTCAAAGTAAGGGCAGCACTTAAGCTCTGCGCTAATCAAAACCCCGAGCTATTTAAAATACTAGATGAAGAGTATACATACATATTTACACCAAACGCGGCTTATAATCTCACAAACAGAAGAAAAAGCAGAGTGAAGAAACAGATGGTGTACAAAACATCGCCAGTGAATAAACAAGGCATAAGGAACAAAGTCGCCGCAAAATCAAGAACTGTCAAACAAGTACCGGCCGTAGCAAAGACACACTCGGGCAGACACGGGCTCCATAGGCACCTCGGGTGCCCTGGGGCGCATTACGGAGACACTGGCTTTGTCAGGATGTCACTGTGTTCCGGTGACTCCAGCAGCACCGGCGAGACGATCTGCATCCTCCCCAGCGGCTGCTCTCTGCCACTGCCATCGTCTGTCCTGTCAGCCTGCCCTAAGTCTGCGAGGCCACGGGTGAAATCTGCTGCATGGGAATAATTTCCCCTCCTCTCCCCAGTCACTGCTCACCCTGCAATCACTCCTTGCTTCTTTTTCAATCCCATCTTTTACCTCTGGTCTGTTGATACCCTCTCGTCATTTTAAAAGCCATTCAGCTTTCATCATTGTTATTCCTATTCCACCTGTTATTCCAACCTTTCTGTCGTCATCAGCCTCACTTCTTTTTCCAAGGAGACATGATTTTTCTCAGTCGAAGGTTAGGAGGAGCTTGCTGAAGGAAAGAATTGAATGTCTTTTCCACCTCATGGCATCTGCAATGCACACGGAAGAGCATCACTATCTGGTGAGATCAGTGGAGTCCCACTTGTAACCTTGTAACTCGCAGCCTAGGATGGGGGCACTACACCGCAGGACCAACGGCTAGAGACAGGGCATCCAGCTATTTTAGCACGGACCAGTCATCATGCTTGTAAGAAAGGACAAGTGAAAGGGAATGTAACATAACAAGGGTACCTGAGGATAGTCTTCAATTAACAACCTCTCTAAAGGCTCCTTTTCCTAAAGCTTGCTTTATTCTTCTACACAAGAGTCACCAATTTTTGTCTCCTGGGAAAACAGTGGGTAACATAAGGATATCTGCAGTTTCTGCCCAGCACTTCTTTTTCCTCTTTAGTGAAGAACAGCCTTTTTTCCCTGACATGCTGGATAAATGACCTGCCAATATTCAACTTGTAGCTAAGTCTATACCCTTGGGCTACAGACATTTTAAGAAGTCTGTTATGTTTAGTATAGCCATCTGTCTGTTGTTTCTCATAGTTATCACTCTTCTTTTTTCCCTGCCTAAGTGGGTCACTGGTACCATCATCGTCACTTGCCGTGCTTGTTTGATCTCGTCTGTCCATGCACGCTGTTTCTTAGCAATGAATCTTTGCTGCGCTTCAGCAACAGCAGGTTATAATAATCTACATATCTGTACATATATTGTAGCATATTGCTAAATGATGCAACATATCAAGAGGCATTCCTTATTTTAGCATCTCAGACACAAATATGATGGTCCACAGTCCTCCTTGTCCTGGTTTTTGAAAACTATTTATGTAAGACTGACAATAGAATTGTAAATCATTACAAAGAAAGGAATTTCATGTAATTTTCAGTTTCTTGCCTTTTTTCCTCTTTTGATGCCATTTTCTGAGTTGTTGCCACAGATACTCTTTCTCACAGTTTGAGAAGGCTCTGATATAGATATGTTAAGCCCCATTACAGCAGAAAAATCATTAGTTAACACAAACCCTTCTCATACATTTATTAGTTGCAGCTTCTTCATTATCAGTTGAGGTCAACAGACTGAACAAGTGGATCACATTATCCACTTACAAAGCTTTTTATATTTCAAGCTCTTATACCTAATTTATCTTCAAACTCCCCTATGAAATAGGCACAGTAATTAAGTATGATTATGCTCATTTTCCTAATTAGGTATAAAGTTGCATCAATGTTAAATACCTTCCATAAGGTTATACAGTGAATCAAAAGCAGGAATTCTTACCCTTCCCCAGTGCTTGACTACAAGTTCCTGGGGATCTGGGAACTCACCTACAAGGTCATGATTTGATTTTTCTTTATGAAGGACATATTTAGTCATGAGGTCTAAAAGAGTTAAAACAACATCACCATTAGCACTCCTTTAGTATGCCAAAAATTGCAAGTCATGTGATACAGAACCCTTATGGGACTCTCCCACCCTTTCATGGGACTGTCCCACCCTTTCCTGCATCCAAACTATCTGTCCTGTCCATTCCCAAAGAAAAACATTAACTATGCACTAAAAAGTTGAAACATACGTACAAATACATATACACATATACATATACAAGGAAAAGTTGAAACATAGGTCCAAAGCACTGTGCAAAATACATTATTTTATTTCTACTAATTAGCAATTTAGCCTTATTTTTTTTTGTGTTTTTACAATACTTACAGAAGTAAATACTAAAAGGCTGGAAACAGATAGAGGAACCCACTTGCAGTAGCATGGTTTGAGCATCAGACTTCCTGCTTTGAACATTGGGTCAAAGCTATTATTAGCATAATTGCAGAACAGCCAGTGGAGCTTTCACAAATGTGAATAACAGTGTAAAGGGCAGGTACATTATTTATAAATTAATTTCTCCTGGCCCTGAATAAAAAGATAATATCATAAAGGGCTCATTTTTTCTCTTCTTCATTCAATCATATCAGTTAAAATATCATTTTACAAAGCACACAAAGTTTCATTTGGATCTAACAGAAAATAGCAAGAACTGCTTGCTCTCTTGTACTCCCTGGTTTCTATTATTAGTAGGTCTTAAAGACAACCTGAGTTTCCAGATCCCAACTCTATAGGGAAACTCCTCTAGTTCTCACATTGCTGAATTCTGGAAGGTTGTGGCCTGATTCACACATCATACGTCAGTCACATGTATCATAAAGATGACCATACCAAACTTTATTTTTCAAGAACAGGAAAAAGAGCACATCTAACATCTCAGCAAAGTTCAGCCAGAAAAATAAATTTTCGTAGAAGAAATGGCTATCCTCTTTTCTACAGTTCTATATTTTCTTTTTAAACAAAGTTATGAGTTAGCCATTTGTTAAAGGAATGAACAATCAGGAAAAGTTTTGAGACATTTGGATCCAAATCTGTTACATCAGATATTTTGAACAATGAACAATTCCAAAGAGAGTGACTGAGTTACAAAGCTGAGTTCAGGAGAAAAATTCAAGGTAGGGTTCTCATTTTTAATGGTATGTCCTAGACAAATGACTCCAGTTATATCTCTGTATGATACAATAAATGATGAAACAAATTCAAGTTTGACAGCATTAGTCTCACTTCTGTGAAGACATCCACCTCCTGGATTAAGCCACACTGGGCAGAAGCCAAAGAAGACGAGGATATACACAATGAAACACCCACATCTAGGAGGAAGAAGAGTTTCTAATAGCAGAATGGGTATCAGCTGGTGGTGCGAGAACCCCCCTGGGCTTCCCCTCTTCTCCTGGCAGATGGGGTTCGGTGGTGGTGGTGGGAGTGCTGCCACACAGCTCTTGCCACTGGGTGCCTGTGTCCCAGCATGCAAAGAAAGAAAGTATTTACCTTTGCTGCTCAGTAACTGTTTTTCATGAACTGTGGAAAAGATGACAGGAGTTTGGTGCTAGGGCATTCAGAGGAGTCACCTCCACTAGTTTGGTACTATTATCTTGTAGAAAAGCTTGTAAATGGTTTTTGTTTTTTAAGGTCTAAATCATAGACATCTAAATTTCTCTGTTGAGATCCTGTTAATTATTTTTATCATCAGTCTTTGATATTGAAATGTTATCCATACTATTTTTCTCATGTGAAAAACCTTCCTTCACAGATAAGACACAGTAAGCAAGAAGCTCCTTGCCTCTACTGGTTTTAATTTCTTTTCTGTAACTACCTAATCTCTTTCAGAGGTATCTAATATCTGTCAGAGGTAATTTTTATCCTTGCTTCAAAGGTACTTCTGAAGACACCATGTTGTTAGCTTTGGAATGCACTAATGACAGAAGCAGGCACGGAATTTCAGAAACTTCTCCTTGGGCCAATATGCTTTCAGACTGCCCTATAGGGGATGGCCTGCATTTGCAGAGAGAGTTGATATTGGTTTTTTTAATTTATTTCAGAGTTATGATGAAATGAATATACTTGCCAGGATACTATGTATATTGAGTCTACGGATGAGATGGACAACACATGGGGAAGAGCTTCTGCTGATGATACTACCTTTCTTCCCTTCACACAAAGGTACAGTGAGAAATTGCTCCCCCATTAAAAACAATAATCAAAAGTGTAACAAAAATAAGAATTATTTTTATTTAAATAATCTTAGAAATGACAACTTTTTCCTTATGAGTATTAGAGTGTCTTCTAAACTTCTCTCTTTTCAAAAAGCTTATTTTTAACTTAGGCACAACCATTTCACCCAGAGTCACCATCAGGCAATTGGATGTTACAGTAGTAAGATAACTTAATGATCATTCTAATTGAGTTATCCAATAATGCTAACAATTAGTGATTTAGGTCACTGTTGTATGATAACTGACTGGGTTTTTTTCCTATAAAACTATGAAACATACAGATTTACAGATAGAGTAACCACAGGTTAAGCAGGTCTGATGTTGGTTAATAAAATCTGAAAATAATTAGAAAAAATATTCTCTATGCCAGATTTTTTTGGCATGAACATGCAGGAAAATTATGCTTTGTAGTTAGTGCCAAACTGGATAGCTTTGTACGCTAATTCCAAAATGAGGTATGGAGTTTATGACAACCATCTGCTGAGGTCTCTTCCCCATCCTGCCCAAGTGAAATTAAAATATTGATCAAACCAGTTTATTTCTGAAACTGGAAAATTTAATAGGACAGTTGTTACCTACACTTGCATATTACAAGGTCTGCATTCTCTTTATAGATGACAAAGCAAGAGTTTTCTACGTGTAAGATCAAGTCTGCCTTTTTCTTATTCAGCATTCTGGAATATTGAAAGTCATAGACACCAAAATTGAGAGTAAGGAAGACTTAGCTCTAAAGTTGTAACTACAATTCTGAACTTTTTCCTGCTCAGATTTATCTGATCATGAAGGTAACAAAACTTCATATGTTCCATATACTTTGTTTCCAAAAGTTTGCCAGAGCATAGATTTTTCTTCTGGTAACCATTCACAACTGATGCAGTCTTAAAAGATATGAGCTCTTCAGCTTGGTTTCTGATCACCAGGTCTACCTTCATTGCAGTGCCTTGAGAGGCTCTGTCTAGAATATATTAACACATGCCCAGTATGCAGTTATAGCATCAGGTGTCCCACAAAATGTACCTGTCGGTGTCGCTCTCTTTAAACTGCAAAAAGCAGCAAGAGAAAACACCACACCTGAAGCAACAGCTCCTGCTCTGGGAGTCTTGAGGTCAGCTTTGCTCGACGGAGTTCAGAACCACATTTTGTCATTTCTGAGAAGTGTATGTGCATCGTCAACCATCATACACTAGGAGATGAGTGGAACAGGAGAGAAGACACATCCTGCTCTTTCTGTTGCACTAATATAACCTGCAGGTAAGAATTTAATATCCCCAAAGCTGAGGACTACTCTCTGGATGTGTGTTTTAACCTCAGTATTTAAGTAGCAACATCAGCTAGAAGTTAATTCTTATCCTTGTCAGTTAGAATTTACTAAAATTACTTTGTCAAGAATACTGTGGCTTCTGCATTCAGGATTTTTTAAGTATTTATATTCAAGAATGAGCCCAGAGTGGAAGGAGCATCCTACCAACACTCCAGACTTCACGGTCCTGTTAGAGCTTCCTTTTTTCTTAATTTGGGGAATATTTTCAGTTTCCCTAAGCTTGAAATATAGCAAGTAGAATAATGAAATACCTATCTGTATTTCTGGACTACTATACAACACTCACAGCTTGTCTACAAGCGGCTAGGGGTGAAGGTCTCCACACGTGGCAGGTTTACAGAATACAGGTGTGAGTTAATAGTAGTCATACTAAACTGCGAAAAGAGAAGTTAAATTTCTTTTAATCTTCTCTAAATCATTTAGTAACTCTGGATATGTTAAATGATTAAAAATTTATTTAAGAATTGCCAGAGAATAAAGAGTGGAGAACAGTTACTCACTGACACAAAGAACTGCATACCCCGACAGTTCCTTCTTAACAATTACTTGGTTCGGTTCTCCCCAAGGGATTCCACAGCTGCCAGCAATGTTTTGACAACATCGTAAATAAAAAAGTACGGGGTGACTTCTGTATGTTCTCCGTAGTCTTAAATGGTAGCTATAAGATTTTTACAGGAGTCTACAATTGCTAAAACAAATATTAATATATATTCAATAAAGTACAATATTTAATGACAAAAGTAAAAATAGGCTGCTAATGCATTCTGGAAAATCTGCAGACAAAAAGCACCATATTAATTAACTAGCAATTTTATTTAATTTCTACATGCATTTTTAGTTACAGTTGAAAGACAGGAAAAGTATTGGCCTATATTCCTATGCGTTATTTGATTTCCTGCAATACTCTGAAAAAAATACGCTTTATATTAATTAATATGCTGGAAGAAATGGCTTTTTCAACAAGAGCCCTTGTCAGTCGCTGTACAGATTTAGTAGTGCTCAAAGTACATTGTGTACTGAAAAACATTGCTTGTAGAACAGTTGTTTTATCAGATACAAAAGTTAGAAACTATACAGTGAATGAGACAGGAGAACATGGGATAGACAGATCAATTGGACTGGGTAAGGCAGTGGTGCCAACTTTTGTTCTTGTCGGTTTCAGTTTCCAAACTGCGACTCCCAGAACTTGACTTAATGTTATGCAGCAATCAGAACTGCAATCAAAGTCAATGAGACCCTTGCTACAATGAACAGTTTTCTCAAAACACTTAATGTTGAATTCTTCGGTCAATGAGGTTAAAAGTACCAGATTAAGTGCTCCACAGGAGTGACAACATCAACCCTAATATCCCAAACAGCTCAATATGAAGTGACAGTTAAAAAGCCAGAAAAGCTTGAAGAATCATCAAAAAGGGTACTGAGAACAGGACAATTCATTTTACTACTTATGTAAAATCCTGTGTACCAAGTGAAATTCTCGTCTGCCCATCTCAGGATGGATGTAATAGAGTTACATGGAGGATGGATAACTATATAATGGAGCATGTAATGGAGAGATGGTACAAAGGAAGGTAACTGAAATGAACCAGGGGACAGAGCAGTTATGAGGTGAGACTTCAGACATCTGGACTCCTCTGTTTAGAGAGGTGAATGTTCACAGAACCACAGAACGGCTGAGGATGGAAGAGACCTCTGGAGGTCATCCGGTCCAACCCCCCTGCTCAAGCAGGGCCATCTACATCTGGTTGCCCAGGACCGTGTCAGATGGCTCTAGAATATCTCCAAGGATGGAGACTTCACAACCTCTCTGGGCAATCTGTGCCAGTGCTCAGTCACCCTCACAGTGCACATGTTTCCTGATTCAGAGGAAACCTCCCTCCTGGTTCAGAGGGAACCTCCAATGTTTCAGTTTGTGCCCATGGCCTCTGGTCCTGCCACAGGGCACCACTGAAAGAGCCCGGGTCTGTCCCCTTTGCACCCACCCTTCAGGTACTGATATGCAATCACGCTGAGCTTTCTCTTCTCCAGGCTGAAAAGTCCCAGCTGCTTCAGCATCTACTCATATGAGAGATACTCCAGCCCCTTAATCATCGTCACGACCCTTTGCCGGTCTCTCTCCAGTATGTCCATCTCTCTCTTGTACTGGGCAGCCCAGAACTGGACACAGCAAATATTGAAGTGGCTAAGACTGAGGTTTACAAAATCATTAAATAATTTGATCATGGATAAACTGAATAATGAACTGTAATATACCAAATCTCTCTCCCTCCCTGCCCACCACCCTCAACCCAAGTAGCAGAGGGCAGTCCATTCAGCTAGCAGGAGCGAGGTTTAAACAGGTGAAAGAAAATATTTTACACAAGAAGTAGGGAAATTCTAGAACTTGTTTTCACAGGAACATGCAGAGGCATGTGGAATCAGTAGATTAGAAATGGGATAAGACCATAATCAACTGCTCAATTTGGAGTTGTCATTAATAACTCTTTGCTGAAATCCAGACCAGCTTATTTCTTTCAGGATGCTGATGCAAATTCAAAACAGTACTGCTTGTAACTGAACACAACAGAATTTTTTAACTTGAATTTCTTTTGTTATTTAAATACAAAAACATTTTCACAAGCTACAGCCAAAAACAATAAAAAAATTTAATATCTCTAATTTTGATTTTTCCATATACTATTTTTAATGATTCTTTTACAAGTCACACGGATTGTTTTCACAAGAACAAGTCAGCATTGGCAGGGGAATACAGATTACCTGCATTACCCTCTTCCATCTCTAAATCCCACAAAGTTATGATTAGTATGTTAGTTTTCACGCTGAGCATTTTCCTAGTGATTGTATTACTCAAATGAAAAAATTTGAAGTCATTCCAATCAGGAAAATCTCCAGGTTTCTACCAGGCTTTCCTTCTAGAGCACTGGTACACCTCTATCATGCCTTCAGAAATATCCATTTCAACCATTATGCTTTATCCTTCAAAGGCTTTTCTCCTATTGGCCTTGAGTTTTTGCAATTAGTACAGAACTTGGCAGCTGGGATGCTTGAAAGAGGCAGGACTTTTGAACGCTGATGTGCTCATACAACCAATACAGCAGTGAGAAGAAAGAAAAAATACCACGTTTCTACACTTTTCCCAGATAAATAGTTAAATTTGCAGTGGCCCTGAACACAAAAAACATAATCAAAGAAGTGAAAGTGGTTTTGTTTTCTTTTCAGTGATAAATTATGTGCATACAGCTAAAAGAATCATTTCCATTTTAAATTGCCTTGCACAGTTTGCTTGCAGAGACTATGTCCATAAGGACATGGATACCTGGCTAATCTTAGGCAGGTTAATTCCTGAAATTCTAGCTCTGGTAATTTTATCTTTTGGTATTAATACCTTCAATCATTGTCATCAATATAACTATACAACACATCCAGTCAACAGAAAATTAAGGAAATCCTATTTTGCTTCATCAGTCTTGAAAAAAATAAAAAGGTAAGTATCAGTTGAACGTTGATCTCTCACTTCTGAGGATGATATATGTACAATCCATAATCCTTAATCAAAGTGTGCTGATTTCAAATTTGGATTTTGCAGGTTATCTAGGGTTTGAGGAACTTAAAATTTAAGTAAATCTTGAGAGCTGGGAAACCTCAAGAACGAACATGAATGAAAATATTTCAGCTCAGTTTGGTGAGAGTGACAAGAGTGTGGTTCAGCTGTTTTCAAATTATGCGAGAGTGCTGAAGGAGTACTCTAGAGAATTATTGTTTTTTTAATATTGCCTTACTTAATACATCCCAAGTGGGTCTGACTGAAAAGTCACAGCACAAAAGACAGAAAATGAAAATTTCATTGTGACAGAGAAATTTTTCACTTGGGAAACATTTTCAAGCTTTTTCATTCCCAGCTGGCTGGAGAGAATTATAAGTTATCAGAAACCTCTTATGATGCTATCTATGGTTAATATTTTTAATATCTCCCACAGTAAAAACTGTGAAAGCAATCAAGCCACTGACATTTTCTTTCCTCTTTCACTACCGCTTTTATCTGATTAAAACATAAATAGAGATACCTAAGCCACCCAGAAAAGATAAAACAGACTCTTATCTTTTTTGTGAGCCTGCTTACTTCCTGACTGTTTTGGTTATCATTTTTGCACAATAATGTCCCTTTGCTGCATGCTACACTTTTAGTATTTTAGGATTGATAGATTGCCTTTTTCTGGGTTCATGTGGGGCTTAATTCTTGCACATGGGGCTCCTCATGCTGATTTGACTCAGCTTCGTCATGGTCAGATTGCCATAAAAGAAGATGCTAAAAAATGTTCATTCAAAAAATGGGACAATTGGAGTTGCTGAAAGTAGCAGAGCTCCCTCAGGCATCCAGGAGAGCTGCTTTCCACCAGCCGCTGCCTCCTGGTACCCATCACACCCAACTGAAAAGGAAAGTGGTTGTGGGTTGATGTGGTAGGCCCTGAGACTATTTTGGAAACCTATTTTTTTGTGAATTACAAATGAATGATGTATGGGATTATAAATAGTCAGTATGAAAAACCCCTATATTGCTGAAAAGCTCCTCCTATGCATGCTTATCACGTGCTGGCAGATTTAGGTCACGCCTCTGCCCAGCCTGCAATCACCTGTTCAGAACTGAAGACCAAGTTTGCTTGATTTTAAGCCCGTGTCAAGCAAGTCAGTGAGGGTAACTGCGGTCATACAAGGCTTCAGAAAGGGTCTCAGGGTTTTTTGACATGGAACTGCAGGAAAGTTCAGGCAAATCAGTTAAGATGTCATGACAAGGCACAGAAAATGTCTGGGTGCAGAATGGCATTCAGAAGAACATGTTATTCCTGATTTAGAAGAAACGCATGGAGGAACTTCACTCTATACCTGTAATTGATTCACCCCTGTCTCCTTCCCCAAATGTTCCCGTGTAGTAGAGATTTGAGATTCTTGGATGAAAATCATTATAACATTATAATTAATAGACTCACCTACAAAACATTACAAAGGCAATACACTCTACTCACAACATAATCTAATCAAATGAATGATATATCTTAGGCTTTTAATTTCTTCAAGAGCTCCCCCACCTCCCAGTGACTTCTGACATCTTGTTTCATTCATGTGATGTGAAGCACTAGGGTCACACGTTACTGGGATGCAACTCAACTTCATGTTTATTCGCAGGTCACAGACCCAGGGAGTATCTGAGAAGTCCTCTGTCAACAAACTAAACTGTACCTTGAAGCAAACAGCATAATGACTAAGCGCTGACTATAATCTGAATGTGTTTTGTGTGGCAGAGACCACACTTTTTTGGATACGTTCTGTGCATAATTCTGCCTCCAAATATATTCAAAAACCTGGCCCCCTATCTCAGCTTCCCTGAGTCTGCAAAGACCTTTTGAGATCAAGAAGCAATGATTCACCAACTGAAGTACTAACCTGGCCGCTGCATCACACTTGAATGAAATCTTCAGCTTAAAACAGGACATATAAACACTTCTGCTGCCTTTGTTTACAGATAACATTTTCTTGGCAAGTCCTGCAGAAATCACTTATGTCGGTGGTCCAACTGACTTTTAAGTCTGTAGCTACTAGAAAAAAAACCCAAACTGGGACATTCATTTTCTGAGAACATTACCTTAACCCAAAATTTCAGAAAATGATTTAAGCAATAGCATGAAAATGTTCCTTTATTAATGCAGGCTGTACTAGTACACTTCACTTAATCAGGACGCAGATAATTAGGAAATTTGGTTAATTGGGACGTTTCCTAGGGAGCTGAATTAAACCAAATGAGTTTTGACTGGCAAGGGACAATGGTTAATTGGGATGATAATTCCACTTAATTGGTATGCCTGCAGGCAGTTAAGTGGTCTGTGAGGCTCAGAGGCTAATAACAGCCCTTCTTTCCTCAACAGACCTGTGCCTGTCCAAAATCAGTAAACCAAAATGGTTTTAATGCCCCAATGAACACATTAAGCTTTGCTCAAAAGTTCACTCTCTTCAAGAGGTCATCAACATAAGACTTTTAAGGAACTTGCTAGAGCTAAATTTTTCAAAATATGATTCATCTCAGAGTAAGGAAATACATGACCAGATTTTTCCCTAGTAGTGGAATATTTTACTGCCAAAGTTCCTCTCAGCCATCAGATTCTAATATTGGAAATTTAAAAAAAAAAAAAAAAAAAAGCTATGAGAGTTACTTCCAGTACAAAATTGCATTTGCTGTTCAGTCATCTTGCCTTGAGATAATAAAAAGCAATCTTCATTTTTCCCTCTAGCAGAAGAAACATAAGACTTGGTTTCCTTTGCTCCCCATGGAGTTTTGCTGAACTAAATCCATCCTTGCTGACTTCCACCTGAAACTTTACCATAAAAGCCCCAAGGTAGCACTCCCACATCCTTGGCCCCAGAGTCTCCCATGGGCCACCCTTCCCCAGCACAACGGCTGCATTGGTTCAGATCCCTCCCAGGCCATCAGCCCACATCCCACCCAGCTCGCTTCCATACTTCAAGTGTGACCCAACTGCCTTGAGTATTCGGCTCATAAGACAGCATGATGGATTTACTATTTCTACATGATGTTGTTTGGCAAAGCTAAAATGCACAAACTGGAATGTTTATCTCAAAAAGTTAAAGTTTTGCTCTTCCTTGATGAAGATACCATTTTGAGGCTCCTCTTGACTGCGAAACCAGTTTTCACATAGCTTGTAGACAACATCCTTAAAACCTGTACTCCTCCAATTTGTTTGAAATTTTTCAGTTTCAAAGTTTCTGACACATAGATGCCACAGCTGCATTAGCCTCATTTCTTTAGAGAAAAAGGTGAAAAATACATTTCCTCTTATTTTTCCCTTACTATATAATAGCAGAATGCTTCATTCAAAATTTAAAAATAAAATAAAATAAAAAATAAGATAAAGACATAATGGTAAGTTAGGCGAGCTTAGTAAATGTTCAATATTTATTCAGTGTTAGAATCTAGTTAAAAAGACAATTGTTACCTCTTATTTGATTCACTAATAACCTGCTACTGATGCACAATTTTAAAGTATCGACAACCACAAACATCGCTGTAAATGAAGGGAAGTACTGTTTTTACAATATTCATTTATTTGGGACATTTGTATATTTGGACAATTCTGTATTGGCCAATCACCTTCTAGAAGATGTTTCCTACATCCCTTTGGAAAACGTAGTCCTACAATTTGAGCTAGTGCGTTAGTATGCCACTGCCTGGCTCTGCCAGTTCAAGATCTAAGTCTTTTAAAATAGGAACTATGTAGACTATTACAGAGTTGGGGGGAAGTGTGTGTGGGGAGGGGTTTATACTTCCATTCCTATAAAGTACCTTATTGCTTTGCAGGGACCTCTTCAGGAAGGGAGGAAATAGGAGCCTGTTCCCCAGCCCCAGACACATGAACTTCATGAAAATGAAATGTCATTAGCAGCACTCTCAGAAATCTCCTGAGGACAAAAATCTCCAAATCATGCTTTTTAACTGGAAAAGAGACTGTTCAGTTGTTCACTAATTTATATTTATGGCCTTACAATGTATAAATTTAACTAGCAATTTTACAAAAGGAGAATATACCTAAGCAAACCCTATTAAAGTAATGAGAGGAAAAAGAGTGCTTTTTATTAACATCAACGCTTTATGGCAGTGTCAGGCTCCATCTTTTCTAACTTAACCTTGAAGAAAATAAATTGCTTCTCTGATTTTAATTCAACTAGTTACTCTCCACTAAAGTATCTCATCCCTAAAATATCTAAAGCCTTGCAGGGAATCTTGTCTCCATCTACAGATCTCTTCTTTGTAATGTTGACTGCTTCTCTGAGCACAATGAGTGCTCCTCAAAGCATGAAGAAATTATTGTAGTAGATCCTTGACTTCTGGGCTGTTTATCGGTGCAGTGACATCTGTCCATGGACACAATGTAGTCGCCTTTATCCCTTATTTATATACATAAAACTGGAAATCCTCTCCTGCTATACACAGTCCACGGTAAAGATCCAACACAAAAGCAAGCAAGTCTTGCATTTCCCTGGGACATAATCACAGGGTCTCACTCTGTTAACAGTTACCAGAGGAATTTGTACTCAGTGGAACTCTACACCGATCAATTGCAACAAAAACTTTGGTATGATCCTAGGTCAAATAGTAATTTAGTTATTCTCCTTCTTGTCCAGTTTCAACAAAATACATGTATCACCAGGTAGCTTTAAACTGCATTACGCTGCTTGGAATTGCATTATTTTCTTCCTCTTTTCTCCAGGCTCAACAAAAGAAGTCAGAATTACGGTTCCAAACATGCACTGAGACCCTAGTTTGAGAAGCGTTTCAAATCCTCTCTTTTTCTTCAAAAACAGCAAAAGACCCCTATGGAAGACCTGGGTAAGAATAAATATATATGAAAACACAACAGAGATGATCAGTGAACTTCTGAAAAGATCTTGTAGTCAAACTGCCATTCCCAGGAGGAAGAGGAGTCACAACTGAAACAGTCCCAGGAGACTGATAAAGAAATCTACACTAACTCACAAGAGAGGTTCATCTCTTCTTCTCCAAAACCAAGTAACTAGCAACATTATTAAGGGCTGTTTCTGCTTGTAAGTACTCATTATAATTTCCTTGGTTATCCACCTAAGCATTCCTGAATCATGCTAGCTAAATTGTTGCAGACCTGTTTCGAAGCAGGAATCTCTGTCAACTCTGTCCTGCTATCTTCTCCCTTCCTATCCTCTGGCAAGCATGAACACACCCTGGCTTGCCTTTCTTCTATCCAGGGGAGCAGGGGAGGCTCATTCCAGCATTCTCCTTCTCTTTTGATGTTCAAAGTATTTCTTTTCCACCTTTGTTTTAAACTTTTATATCCATGATCTCTCCAGCCTGCAGTTGCCTAGAAGAGTCTCTCAAGCAGTTCTGCAATGGTGAGTAATGGTTAGAGTTTCTTATCAGATGTCCTGAAAAGACGCAAGTAGAGGCCAGCAGGCTTCTCTTGCCAATACCCACCTTCCAGCTGGGGTGCATAAAACTTCTGAGCTAGCTCTCCTTCCATTGTATGGCCTTTAGTGTTCCGAATTGCAAACGCATAACTTAGTCAACAAATATTTCATTTCCAATAACCTTTGTCAAAAGTTCCTGCTCCTGGAGTTTGACTTAGACCAAGCAACGATCAGGGAATGCTC
The DNA here is from genome assembly GCF_028858705.1 of Grus americana. Taxonomy (NCBI): domain Eukaryota; kingdom Metazoa; phylum Chordata; class Aves; order Gruiformes; family Gruidae; genus Grus; species Grus americana. The sequence goes on from NC_072854.1 coordinate 28,582,923, forward strand.
TACCTTGTGCTCAAGTATTGAACAACTTTTTCCAAATAAATACCCTGGACAACTGACTACCTGATTGCCACCTCCCCTTCCCCATCCTCCTGGATGACAAAGCCTCCAAACACCCTGTAATCCTGTGACATCCTGGAGGCAAGCAGATTTTATTAGCATCAGAGTTTTGAGATTTTTTCCTACTCTTTTAGTTGCTAGAATTAAATAAATAAATCTTACCATAAGACAGATGTTATTATAAAACCATCAGCTTGCATAGCAAGATCTTTTGGTTTGGATCATCAAAGTCACAGATCTCCAAATTATGAAACTGCATCACTGTGAGAAGCAAGCCACAGGCTATGCTCCTCATTACGAGGACTGCATATAGAGCTTCTATTTAAGTGTCATCGGAAAAAAAAGCAGCAACAGCCCTGGGAACAGGGACTCTAAGCTAGGAATTCTTCCTGCAGCAATGTGACCTTTTTATCGGGTTACAGTGTCAGCACCTTTGGGGTCTTTTTGCCTTTGCCCTCTCAGATCTTGCATTCAGAGTTATAGTGTTGTCTGGTTTGAAGAGGACAGAAGGGGAACAGCTTAATTCTCAATCTTCCCTGCAGGACGGTGCCTACAACTGGGCACTAAAACCTGATAGCTCTGAGAGCCCCACATTCTGCCTTCTCACTTGCAAAGTTTCCATCACTCCAGAAGAAATGATCTAGTCTTTCTCAGTGGCTAAATCTGCAAAAATTCTAACATGTCATTTCCTATCGTCCTCATACAACTGCTCACATATCAGATCCACTATTATTCTTTCCTGAGACAAGTTTTGGCCATGAACTTGGTGATTTTTTTTTTTTTTTATATTATTTTTCTGTCATTACCCTGCTGAGATAATTACAGTGATTATATTTAAGTGCATAATTGTATGTACTTAATCTTGTGTAGGTATGCTCAGATTATCAATAGAAATATTCTGGAGTGGATAGTTGCCGATGCGTTACCTCAGAAGAATTAATGCATTTGTAATGGCTAAGTCTGCAGGCTCTCTACCTTTTTGTTCTGGAGCATAAAATAGTGGGAAGAGCCCACTATTTTTGTGTTTGTGTTTTGTAGGACAGAATGCATTTGGGGGTGTGTGTGTGTGTGTGTGTGTAGCTCTGTATATAAATATGTGCCCACAAGGCTAACACTGTTCTTCAAGAAAGAAATATTTTCAGCAGAGCTGTCAGGGTTTTCTACTCTTGGACAACCATTAGCAGTCCCTTACCCACATCTTCTAGCAATACTGTTTCAAATATTAACTGCAAGACAAAAAAATGTTAATTTTTGGATGGTTAATACATTATGAGATGAATTGCCAAAAAAGGTACTAGCATTGTGGTGAGTAAAATTCAGATTTATTTCCCAACTTCCACCAACTATAAAGTATTTGTATACATGACTAACTTTGGTCCCTCTGAAAGCTTTGTTAATGACTAAACAACTCCCATCTTATTTCTGACGAAGTACTCTGTGACTTCACTACGGAATTTTCTTTAGAGTAAAACTGGTCTGATTCCGTTTAATTTTGATATCTATGGAAAGAAATAAAAAAAAATGCCATTTAGGGACTTTTTCTCTGAGTCATCTGATATTTTCTATTGTGTGTTTGATCTTTCCTGCCAGCTGTGCTTATTTCTGACTTTTCACCATCCCTGCTGCTCTAACCCTCCCCCAATACCCTTGACCTCACTCAAGAAAATATGGCAATGACTGTGTGTGGTTTTGTGGGGGGTTTTTTGTTTGGTTGGTTTTTTGTTTTGTTTTGTTTTGCTTTTTTTAAATTTGGAAATTTTACAGTTAGGGCCAGTTATTTCTCAACCAACGTGCATGACAATGTGATGTTGTCACGCTGCCCTTCTCATAACATCTTTGCAGGTATTGTGACATTTAAAATAGTTTTTTTAATAGCAATGAGCAAAAATTCAAATGGGAAATTGGACCCTAGTTGGTCTGCCAATCTCAAAGAAATTAAAGCTATTAATATTCCATTAAAAGTGTGAGCATGCTGTAATAATTGATCATAATTTCTCTTTGAAATAAAAAAAACAGGTAAGGCTTAATATATTAATGTCAATGGTAATTTTTACGTGGAGTTTACCAGCTGTTGCATATGCCCTCCTATGAAATGCTTCCATCACAGTTAAAATGAAAAATATAAAAATAAACAATATGAACAAGTACTGTTTTCTCATAGACTTCAGAATTCATTTCTCATAACTAAAATAATTACAAATATTTATGCTACACTTCATTTAAAAGCTACTTTTCCTGAAAAATTAAACAAAATTCAAGGCACCTAAATTTTTCATAGATGCTGTAACCACAGATAGTATCTTTCTACTACTATGCATCAATTTTTTGTTTTGTTTTTTAATCATTTACATTAATTTAATTTTCTTTATTCCCCTTGGTTTTCCTTTTACTTTCCCATCCCATTATTTTTATTTTCTCCATTCTTTCATGCCTTATATGTGGTCCCATTTCCAGATGGGAGAGATGGGACAAACACCAGCTGAGAGGATCTCAGAGAGGATCTCACTGCTGGAACCTAGCAACCGGCACACAGTATGTAATGGTACCCAAAACATAATGCAGAAAAGATCCCTTTTTTTAAGCACTATCTAGTGGTGGAAGAGGAGGTGGGGAGATGGCACTTTACTGCAAGGACAGTGTTCACAAGAGAAGATTCAGGCCCTCAGATAATAGAAGTTAGAGCTTTCTTCAGGCAAAGGACGGAGCGTAGGTGTGCACGTGTTACCGATCACTTCTGTGCAAGAAAACAAAATGTTCCTTAAACTTCTGCTCTTACTACATGGGAAGGAAAAAAATATATAATGGGACTGACTTTATCTTGTAGATCTCTGCTAGATATCATAACATTAAACTGAAACAAAACTGTAATGTTGCTAAAACAGGCTAGGTTATAATTGCTTAAAGAACAGCCTGAGTTCAATGTAGAACGACTCAGCAGTGAAAGTATCCTGACGGAGAGTGTAGGCTCAGCTTGAAAATTAGTCAATGCCTAGATACACACTGATCTTGATATGTTTTCTGTGATTTTGTATCAGGAACACTATGTGCGTCCAACATTTTAAAAGGGCCATCTTTTTGAAACTTGAGTTGTTCTTAGTGTACCCATCTGGGAATGTGAGTCTCCAGCCAGAAACGTTACAGAAAACTGGGAGCTGTTGACGAGCATCCTGCAGACTGCCCACATAACCCAAATGCCACAGATATTAAACAGGCAGCACTGGGCAATAAGCTACTTAGGTTAAATGCCTATTTCAGAACAAAACCAACATAAAATGATAGCAAAAAGAATGGACAGGTATTTCTTTTTGATATAGGTGACTGATAATGGAAACAAGCGATATCAGTGAAATGAGAGTGATCAGTATAATTAAGGGGAACATACAGGCATTTGGAAATACAATATAATTACTCCCTTCAATTCTCCTCCACTCCACTCCAAAAAGTAGGTCAAATAGAGTTATGTTTCTAGATGAGGTTGTAAAGACTGTTACAGAAAACACCGAGACATTTAAGTCATGCTTCAGTTCTGCCTTTGCAATGAAAATTGAGGTTTTATTTATCCCACGTGATATGGATTGAAAGTTTTACCTTTCTAATAGAATAGGATGTGAGACTATTTCCGCTGTATGCAATCATTTCCAGATCAAGCACCTTTGCTGAACTTTTTATCAGTTAATGTCCTGATTTAAAACTGAGATGAAATTAGCAGGGATTACACTGAATGATTTGCAAACTGGTATTGTGGTATAGGTATTTTTAACTATTATTATTTGAGAGAAATCACAATGCAGAACAGCGTCCTCAGAAATTGCTTCTTGGCTCAACACTATTAAATATTATTAACTATTTGGACAATTATATCAAATCTTTTTGGTATTGCTTTGTTAACTAGTAGGTGGTAAAAATGTGACGGCTAAATTACTATCACAAATCTACATAGCTATTCTGACTACAGGGTCAGGAATCAAGAGCTGACATGAGAGAGCAGTCAAATAAATAAAAAAAGCCTGATGAAATGAGGCTTACTAACAATATTCTGTTTACTGAAGAACTGGTTTGAGGAAACATCTGATTTCCTTAACACTCTCTCTCTCTCTGAATACCCAAAGGAACAACCGATAGCTGGAAAGAGGAGGAGGTGCTTTTAACGTGGAAAAGACACAGCACTACTGACTGGAAACTGAATTTAGGGGCAACCTTGAACCTTGAAAATAGACAGCTTCCTACCAGTAAGGGTAACTAAAGCTTAGCAGGAAGATGATGAACTCCAGATCATTTGGAGCACTTTAAGTAAGATTTTATATCCTTCCGAAACATATATTTAGCACAATTTTTAGGAGAAATTCTACCGCCTGTGTGGGCTGGGGATCAAAGGGAAAAATCGTACTTCCCAGTTTCAGAATCTGTGAATCTATAAATTCTTTCCTCTTCACAAGTTCTAAGGACAGAGAACTGCCTAGATTATTGCCATCATGATCAATACAAGCCTAAAGAAGATGTGGTAAGTCACTTACAAGGGTCAAGAAGCTTTTCTGACCCCCGTACGATACCGAGCAGATGCATTCTTTCCTATCCTTATAACTATTTTCCCTTGTGAGCCCCAAGAAACCTGCCACCCTTTGCGACAGGACACCGGTCAGTTTGTGCCAGTAGAGAGAACCTCGCGGGTGCATCACATAATGCTTTACTCCTGTACACAGAAGGAAAACTGCCAGGTTTAGTATCCAAAAGGGATTCTCCCTCCCTTCCCGACTCTTGGTGTCTGATCAGATTGGTTGGAAAGATTCATTTTTCTGTAAATAAAAGTCCTCAGCTGCTCGTTCAGGCAGTTTTCCTCACCTGCAGCAGCAAAGCGGTTGTTGTGCAGAGCAGCTGGATGACCTGAGAGCAGGATGCACAACTAAACCTGGTGGTCCCGGTACAAAGGTAGCTGGATGAAATTTAACAGCCTAACATTATATAATAATAGACTACACTATATTATAGTAATATACTTTCTAATAAGTATAGCGATATATATCATTATACAGAACACAATACATACACTATAATAATATATAATAATATACACAAACTCAATGTAGATTTTCTGTTCCCTCTGGCCTTAAGCTACATAAAATCACTTCTAGCTCAGAACTGATTAAAGGGCTGAAGTACAAGTCAAGATTTAATTGATATACTGTATAAATAGCCTTCGACTATGGCCTCTGGATACAGCAATTTACATAAAAACAGGCTAGGGTTTGGCAGAAAATAAAATACATTCAGATTTTGTTTGTTTGCCATTTTAATAATAAGGATATGACTCAGCTGTTTAGTTTCACATGTGACACAGGATAAATTTTTTTTAAGTGATATTACAATTCATGATTGAACTACAAAAAAAAAAAAAAAAAAGGCTTTTGCATTCCAGCCGAAAATATGATTTCTGACCATGGAAAAAGTTGAGCTCCGAGTGAAGACTGATTAACCTAATTAAAAATGAGATCTCTTTAAACATACTGCAACATATTCAGACTGCTTAAGAGACAGATGGAGATCAGTTAAACCACATTCTCATGCAGGTATGCAATAGCATATCAGGGACTCATACCACTTTATGACATGAATCACCCACTGTACCACACTGAATATGCGGTAGCGAAGCAGACTGTCAGGATTCCCATTGCACAAATATTTTTCAGAGCTTTTTATCACCTCTGTTTTTAGCTGCACCTGCTTTCAGTTTGGTATGCAAGCTCGTACCCTGGATGCAGTTTGTTTTAGAGACTGACGTAAATCTATTAAGTGCTTTTCAAAGCCAGATAACACAGAAAAGTGTAGACCAGCCAATACCCAAGGCACAATCTGTCTTTCTGACGTGTTCATAGGCAGAAAACAAATCTCAATCAAAATCAGAGCAAAATCTTTGTTTAGCATTGGTTCCTTTCATCAATTTTTACTGATCAGTTTAAGGATAATGACTGGACAGAGATTACAGCTGTTTATTGTGTAATTTAGCACCATGTTACATATGCAATTGTCCTTTTCGACATTGAGGGGATTTTCTTAGCCCCTCTGAGATAACAGTTCTGGTTTCCTGAACCTGCTGTTACTACTGTTATTTTACACCTCTTGACTGATTTTCCTCATCTCTTTTAACATGGTGGCCCACATGTGTTTGGCACCTAAGGAAATCCTATGGGCTAGGGACTTGCGACTAGATTAAAGCAACTCAGAAATAGTGTCTTTAGAACAAAGCATGATTTATTCACTTCCTCAAAAATAACAATGATATAAAGCAAATAATGAAAACAATGAACAGCTATTAATTTTCACTCTGAAAGTGATATTTCGTTTTTCTCTACAAAGTTCTCCATGACCTTTTGAAGCCTTCACTGGCTGGAAAAAATCACCTGTTTCCCTGCCAGTTCTCCCACTGACAATTCTCGGACAGTATATGTCTATTCATTTAATCCCAATCTTAAAGCCTAATTAAGACCCCAGGGCCAACTACTGTTCAATATCTTACTTTTGGATTTTAGCACAGTTTATAAAAGAGAAGAAAGAATCAGAAGAAAAATTCTGAAAAATAAGGACTTCCCATTGTTTTCAGTTCCTTCTTATACTGTCCTGCTCAGGCTAACTCTGTGGTAAATATCCATTATAAACAGAAATGTAAGTATGTGACTTAATCAGAAATAGACACAGATCCTGCCCAGCTTGTCACACTGTCTGCTTCCAAAAGTTTCTCACTTCTTCCAATCTGGCCCTAAAAACTCTGATTTTCAACAGTGCTGTAACCGAGTCGTTACTCACTGGGTCATTCACAAGTTCTGGAGCCATGAAAATCATGCTGAAGTTGAATTAGTGTCCAACAGACACAAATCTTGTTCTAGCATGTCTAACGGAGATAGTTCCAATTTTTTTCCATGTTTAGTTAGTAAGAAGTGTAAAAATAAACTGCATGCATCAAAGAGTTTTCAGACAGCTGAGAGAAAATGGCAAGCAAGTAGGTAGACAGTAATTGTCCTCAAGTCATTTAAGTAGGAAATATGAGATATCTCTTCTTAAGCATGCTTTTGGTGATGTCTGCATCCACCCCCAGTCTTCCTCTCTGAACTAGCTCCTGCCTCTATTCACTAGTGAGATTCTGCCCCATCATTCCCAACTGACTCCCATTTACAGCTTTGGGTACCAGACATCCTCACTCCTCTTTCCCCACAAGCTCTCCAGTCAGCTCTGAACAAAATTGATCACTAGACTCCAGTGTCATCATGTGACTCTTCAGAAAGATTATGCTCCATATAGACTTTCTTTTGAAAAAAAGGCTTACGTACTTATAAGAGTTTCATTTTGTTTTAATCTAAGTCACCAATGGTTTCCCTCTGTAGTCAATGGACTATGGGCAGCTCTAGAGAATGAATCCTCTCTTATTGAAATCCTTTTCTAGTTTCACACTTATTTTATTTGGAGGTATGGCTCTCATCTTGATGTTTCCAAAGAAGTGAAGTGTCTAAACCTAGCAAGGTGGCAGGATACGAAATACATGCTAATTCTCAGCATTTTAGTGTAGGTGGGCTGATGGCTGGGGACGCTTGTTGAGGTACCACTCTCAGACAAGAAGTCTCTTCACCTGCTTAACGGCTACAGATTTTGCTACAGGGTCTAAGTATTGCACTACCTGTGCTCCTCTGTAGGTCGCACCCAAAGGAACCTGCTGTGTTGAGACAGGAATATGCTGAAATGAAATCAGCTAGTATCAAGATGCAAATCTCTATCTTCAAAATTTGATACACAAACCAGGTTTGACAGACAAAGAAGTTTCACATACCAACTCCGTAAGAAAACTGCTACAGACAATACCAATTTAGGGAAACTTGCTTATTAAGGAGTTTTGAGCCCTGTCACTTATGTCATACAAGTGATAGATTTCTAAAGGAATATCAGGGGTCACTAACACAATTAATTTTATCAACAAACTTCCTCATTGAATATGAAATCAGATTTGTTGACAATTTTATTTTATCAAGCCATAAAAACATTAAAGCAGTGGCTAGATTCCTTTCTCAATTTTTTTTATAAGTTGCCCTGTTTCCCAACTAGTCAGCGAAGGACTGGTGTCAGGCTGCTCACAGCATAATCACCACATAGTCACGCTGCTACCGCAAGTTTTTCTTTCACTGGCCAGGTTTCTATTCCACAGCTTGTCATTCCAACCCAATTAACTTTTGACTCACTGGTCAACTCCAGCTGTATCTGACAGATGTCCGGAAGTCCTAAAAGAGGCAATCCTTCCCAGTTTCATGAAAGTGTTCATCCGGAAGGGTGAGGAACATACTGTTAGTGCCCTTACTGAAGAGCAAATGCCCACATAAGGTCAGTCAAACAAACCCACAAATGAATGAAGTTGTGAATGTCTAGAACACATAAAAGTTTCGGAGAACACACCTTCTACCCGACCCCCCAAAATCCAAACACGAGACATGAAGTCATTAGAAATCAGCCTTCATTAGCTCTGCTGCTCACAGAACTGCTCTCACACCAGCACGCTATGACCTCTTCTCCAGTTTCCTGACTTTTTTCTAAACAGGTTTTCTTAAAATTAACATTACTGTACTAGTAACCGCCAAGTATTGCATAATTTTGGTAAGATACAACTACACCATCCTGTATTTTTCCAGCCACACAACTGATATTTATGGAAACATTCTGCTTTTTCTGCATCATTAATGTTATTGATAAAGTTACCATCTCCAGGGATTGAAGTCTGTATCTTTTTTAGGATTCCTTTTATTTCTAATGTTCCTTGAACTCATTTGTATCATCATTGCATTGCTGACCATATACTTCCTCCACAACTATTCAATTAAATATGGAATTTTTATTTTATGAATTTAATTGCTATTAATCTGTCTTCTGCATCTTTTTCTGATTTTTATACAGTGATTGTTTATAAGTTCTTGTCATGCCTTCATCACTGAGGCTGAACCAAAACCATATTAAAGTTACTGTTTTTCTGTAGAAAGCTGTTTTCACAGGCAACCGACAATCTTTTCTTTTCAACTTGATATTTGAGCTGACTTTTTCTTTTAAAAATCTCTCATGCCAATTAAATTTTGTCATATTATTCCTTGCCATTAGGACACTTTAAACTTTTCAAATCATCAGGAATATATACAAATATATATCCTTTACTTACTGAAACCTTCTCATGTTTGCACATACTGACTGTACTCAGGCTGTTGTCACAGGTCTTGTAGAAGTCCCTTCTGTGGATGAATGTACCTTTACCCTTCATACAGATAATTTCTGAACAGGTTTATGTCAGATGGCATGGTACAGAGCAAATGAGACATTCATTTTTAAAGATCTCCACAGATGGAGATCAAAACTCTCGTCAGCCACACCAAAAGCTGTCAAAAGCTAAGAAAGAAAATCTTCTTGATTAATAATTATATCTCTGATTATAGGAGAAAGAATATTAAGAATAGCTGGGCTGTTTTTATAATTTTCTGTTTTCTGAGGGAAAGAGAGATTCAAAAAAATCTGTTGTGCTCATCACATTTATAAATTATTGTGTTGGGTTTGCGTGGCAAGGTTTTGGTAGCGGGGGGGCTACAGGGGTGGCTTCTGTGAGAAGCTGCTAGAAGCTTCCCCTGTGTCTGACAGAGCCAATGCCAGCCGGCTCCAAGACGGGCCCGCCGCTGGCCAAGGCCAAGCCAATCAGCGCCTCTGTGATAACATATTTAAGAAGGGAAACAAAACAGAGCTTTTGCAGCCGGAGAGAGGAGTGAGAAGATGTAAGAAACTCTGCAGACACCAAGGTCAGTGCAGATGGAGGGGGAGGAGGAGCTCCAGGCGCCGGAGCAGAGATCCCCCTGCAGCCCGTGGTGAAGGCCATGGTGAAGCAGGCTGTCCCCCTGCAGCCCATGGAGGAAGGATGAGGGGGTGTAGGGATTCCACCTGCAGCCCGTGGAGGACCCCACGCTGGAGCAGGTGGAGGCACCTGAAGGAGGCTGTGGCCCGTGGGAAGCCCACGCTGGAGCAAGTTCCTGGCCGGACCGGTGGACCCGTGCAGAGGGGAGCCCACACCAGGGCAGGTTTGCTGGCAGGACTTGTGACCTCGTGGGGGACCCCACGCTGGAGCAGTCTGCTCCTGAAGGTCTGCACCCCGTGGGAGAGACCACGCTGGAGCAGTTTGTGAAGGATTGTAGCCCGTGGGAGAGACTCATGTTGGAGAAGTTCGTGAAGGACTGTCTCCCGTGAGAGGGACTCCATGCTGAAGCAGGGGAACGATGAGAGGAATTCTCCCCCTGAGGATGAAGAAGCGGCAGAAACACCGTGAGATGAACTGACCGTAACCCCCATTCCCCGTCCCCCTGTGCTGCTGAGGGGGGAGGAGGTTGAAGCCGGGAGTGAAGTTGAGCCCGGGAAGATGGGAGGGGTGGGGGGAGGTGTTTTAAGAGTTGATTTTATTTCTCATTCCTCTACTCTGTTTTGCTTAGTAATAAATCAGATGAATTTCCTCTCTAAGTTCAGTCTGTTTTGCTCGTGACGATAATTAGTGAGTGATCTCTCTTTGTCCTTATCTCGACCCACAAGCATTTCGTTATGCCTTTTCTCCCCTGTTTAGTGAATGAGGGGAGTGAGAGAGCGGCTCTGGTGGGCACGTGGCCTCCAGCCAGGGTCAGCCCACCACAATTATATAAAAAATGAATAGTGAAGTGACAGTATTTAATTTAAAGATGTTCAGGGCAATAAAATCTAAAGGTTACTGCAAAGAATTGCTCAAAGATCTCATTAGACTCAATTATTAGAAATAAAACTGGCAGATAAAATTGAGCGTTGCTAAATGCAAAATAATGTACATGAAAATAATTAAACTTAAATATTGATAAACATTAAAATACTGAAAGTAAATAGCTCTAAATTAGTTATTATCATTCAAGAAAGATGCCCTGAATTTTTTCCAAATGCCATTGAGAAAACATCAAATCACTGCAAGCAGGAAGAATGGTAGATAATACCAGAAAAAAAGCTGACACTAAACCATAAAGTAACAGAAGATCCATTTCATTAGTGTACTGCTTTGTGACTACTGAGATGAGGCTACTGTGTGCCACCCTGGTCATCCCATCCCAACCAAAAAATAAAAGGGGGAGTGTGTAAGCTAATGAAGACAGAGAAAGACATGGAAAGGATAGCCAGAGTTATGTCACACGGATAATCAGAGCCACCTCCGCTTCTGTGCCAGAACAGATGGGGGGGCTCAGAAAAGAAACCGAACCAGAGCAATGTAAGAGTGAGGACTGGTGTAAGATTATCCATTGCTTTTAACCAGGCATGGAGATGAGGACACTCATAAAGTGTTAAGCAGCTGCTTTGAAACAAACAAGAGGAAGTTGGCTTTGGGTTTTCGGCTTTGTTTTTACACACAGTGTAACATTGAACTGTCAAACTCATTTCCACCCGATGTTTTTATGAGGTCAAAAACTTAACTAAGGTTCAAAAAAGCATTTGACAAGTTTGGGGAAGAGAAGAAAAATCTGCCACAGGGTATAAGGCAAGGTGGTCTGGATACAGCCTTGAAAAGATTCAATTTTTGACTGCTGGAAGCTGAAAGAACACAACAGAGGAAAGATTACTTTGTATTTGTGCTTTTTCTTCTATGCTTTCCTAAGTGAGCATAACTTGGCATCCTCAGAATTGGCTATACTGACCTTTGCGACATTAGAAAAATAGATATAAATTTTAAAAATGCCACCCAAACCTTCTCTATTCCAATTTTTTTAAAAAACAAAGAAACAGAAAAGAAACTAAACCCCAAACCCACACTCTCTGGGATTACTTGCAGTATGTTTTTAAATTTGAATTAAAGCAGGAAAAGATTTTTTTTTTATTTGAGTCTACCTCCACAAATGAATTAAACCTCAAAAATCCCATTGCCACTTTGCTGAAATAAGTGAAACAGAGATAAAGTAACCTGGCTAAGCCACACACCAATTCCTTAAAAAAGCCAAAATAAATAATGTATCTCCTTGCTTTCAGTCTTATGTTTATAACCCCAATATTGTCCTTTTCTTTCCTCATATTGGTAGCTGAAAAAAAAAATATTAATATATATGATGGAAACACATAACAACATCTTGCACATCTTATTTTTTTTTCTTTATTATGAATACTTTGCATGAAAAACAATTATTTTAGATACACTTTTCACGTTTACATTTATATAGAGACACATGGAATTTTGTTTTCAGACCATGAAGCTGAAGACTCTTCACTGGGTCAAACACCCAACTTTTATTGATGAGAGGATTGGCCAAATTTCTACTCACACATAGAGTTCTTAAATGAAATGCCAGATGTGTAGGAGGGTCTGGTGGTCCCTCTGAGGCGAAGAGGTTTGTACAGTCTAATGTGCAATACCATAGCCAACTTCTTGCTACATATTACAGACCTGCTATTAAGAAACAAGGAGCAAGACTGTAGGATTCAAATTTCTCTGCATGAATTTTATCACCCACGCCCAAATAATTGCTTCTGATCTGCCACTGGTGAAAAACCTACACCCTAGCAAGAGAAAGCAGGAAGACAAGCCTATAAAATTGCTGATGAATACAGACTCACCAAGAAAGTTGTAAATATTTCTTTAAACTACAGCCATGTCTCAATAGTATGCTCAGAGTAATTGTCAGAGTAAAATCCCCAATCAGGCTAATGAGTCTGGCTAATCTGAAAGGCAAAACAAAGAGCTGGCTCTGGCAATAAGGTTGTGCTTTTTATATTGATTCCTTCGTCTGTCAGAGAGAGATCACCAAGGGATTGCTTTCACAGACTAAATATGTCTGTGGCATACCTAAAAAGGTCTTAATCCACTCAGAGTGGGAGCATCAACCCTTGAAGCACATGTGAGGCTCAGAAGTAGCTATACCACCTTGAAGCTGCTGGGGAGCTAAGCCTAGGCAGAAGACACTTGTTGGTCTGGCATGCCAACAGGCAGCCCACTTGTCATGACACGAGTTTAAAGACATTTGAGGAATTATGTGCTCACTATCCATTTTAGAGCTTCACAGCAGAAAGAACCAGTAGTCTATAGTGTATTTCACGAAGTACATAAAAACTCAGTCAGTTGAGAAATACTGGAGCTTAATTTTCAATTAAAAAGGCCATTTTAGAGTACGTCTCCAGCCCCAATCCTTCACTTTGAGGGACAGCTTTAGGGTTATTTTCATCCAACTTAAAATGAGTGATTTAAACTATGCAAGTGCTGCTGCTCAATTGGCCAATATCGTGGTTGAGAAAAACTCCAGAGTCTGTAAAAAGTCAAGAACCACTGTCCACAAGTTATGATAACGCTCTCGAGTACACTTGTGTTTGAACATATTTATAGCAATTTGATTTGATAAGTAGCGTTCAGGAAAAAAAGCTGTGAGAAGGTAAAATGCTATGACATTTTAGGCCTTAACAGAATATCTGAAATTTTTTTCCTTATCAAACCTTGTGTGTGAAATTGCCAGAGATGTTGCACACAGGGAAAAACAGAACCCGGCACAACTGAAACAGCTGCTCAAATAATTTATCACAGTTTTTAAATAATTACTGTAGTAATTATTTATTACTGCAAATATCTTTGCAGAATATCTAAGTATAAATTATTTACTTTGATAGGTATAACAGATGTCTTTTTTAGCGATGGAGTTGTGCCACTGCTCACCGTCATAGTTAGGGAAATATTTTCTTGTTGAGGTTCTTTGGAAGAGGACAAAAAGACTGAACCCACACCCCAATAATATGGCTTATTTAGAGACAAAAGTAAGATTACAAAACCATGGAGTGTGAAATGGTATGTAAATAGAGATTTCATATTATACTGTAGCACAGAAGAAATTCAGATGGCTAATAAAAAATGTGCAAAATAAATGTCATATACCTACACATACTTGTTATAAACCCATCAAAACTGTGTTTTGACAGAATACTGTTACTGTGTGCTGTATATACTACAATATAGCCAGCAGAACATAGCACAAGAGACCATTAGTAACTTTGGTCTGTGGTACCAAACGTATGTTTGAAGTAAAACAATTTCTTTTGAAACATTAGCTAGAGAAGGACCTTCAAGGGATTAAACTCTAAGATTATTTAATTGTTCCCACTGAAAAAAACTGGTATTGAAGTGTGTTTTCAGTTACCCCAGATCTCAATATTTTCATACATACTTTCCAGTATGAAATTAGTAACCTTTTATTTCATTGAAAGGCTCTTTTTTCTCAGTAATTTTCCATCTTTAGTTGGGAAGACTGGAGAGCTGTTGCTGGAAGCTGGATCAGTGAGAATGTTTACTCTTTGTAAAAGATTGGTAAGAAAATTATTTTAATCAATGGTATGGAGCAAGGTGAGATAAAAGGATTGAAGTGAACTACTCAATAAGGGATGTAGGCATCTACAAGAAAACCTGTAAGACATTGTAGCCTGAATTCACAACAACAACAACAACATAAAAACCTGCATTCACCTGCTGCCTCATCACACTAGTTCCTAATAAAGGAATCTGATCTGATAAACACCCTCACAAAATATGGAGGTATACAGGCAGATGATCACGAGCTACCGTCCAGCAACTGGACTGCATTAAATGACCATGTGTTTATTCCCAGCCCTTGAGTGGTGCCAATATGCCTCAATTTAAAGCAGACAGAAGTGCCTAGGAAAATGTATGCAAATAAGTTGAATAGCAGCTCTTAAAGTGGTAATTGGTTCAATTTCTGATCATCTGACCGCATAGTTGTAAACAATCTTTTTAAAGCGGTCGTGTCACCGCAGCTGCAACCTGCCCTCTGCCTAATAGCTCCCTATTACAGAACACTCACACATAAAATGAAGGATCAGCAACTGCTTCCCTCCTCATCGCAAGGGATGCTAACCAGGTCAAATAAAAATGCACTGCTTAAAGGGATAAAAAACACCATAAAAAAAAAAGATTTTGCATGTGTTAGGAAGCAGAGAACTAAAGATGGTGTAGCCCCTTACTACATGGAAATGATAGCCTGTTCAGAAAATGTATTTGTATGTTTGGATGTAAATCAGAATGATATCGTCACATCTGATAAGAATGAAGTAGCATTTCATTTCTCATTAATGGTGAAGAAAGCTTCACAGCATTTAATAGCTATGAACCTCTTAAATTTAGCAGTGCTTGAAAAGATTCTAAGCGATTTCCCCCACCCTTCCCATACTGGCCATTTTAAACACCTCCCCTCCTAGGTCACTGACCCTGCGTCCCATCCTGAGGCACGGAGGCACAACATCAGCCTTAGGTTCCTCACCCGCACCTAGGTCCTTGGCAGTTTGGGGTCAGAAGTACTTGGTGGTCAGATGCCTATGGATTTTATCGAATCTGTGGTGGCCGCAGAGGTGAATCTGCAAAACACATGTCCTCCCCCTAAGCATCCCTACTGTTTGTACTTTCCACATAGCTAATACTGGATAACTTACCTTATGTTAACATCAGTTCCAAATTTGATCTTTACCCTAAAACCTCGACTTGGGGAAGCACATTTTAGTTTTGATTTTTCCTGGGTTGCCAAAAGAAAAAAAGAAATGGACCAGGCAGTTGTGTTTCAAAACTATGAGGTATTAATCCTATTTACTTAATCATGGGTCTTTTGATCTGTCCTATTTCGATTAGATTCAAATTTTCATATTGAGAGCAAACATCAAAATAAAATAAAAAAATAAAATGAAGCACAATATCTAGCTAGTAATATGAGACACCCCCCCCAAAGCTTTGCATAAAGCCTAGACAAGATCTAGCAAAGTCAGTTGCAAAATAAATCTTATCCACCAGTCAGCAACCCCCAGACGGCAGCTCCCACGCAGACCTCAAGCCACTGGCACGACGGCAGCCGTAGGCAGCAAATGAAGCAGCTCAGCTTTAAAAGCGCCTCAGTCGGCGAAGTACCAACTGCTGCAGACACTGGGGGTTCAGTCGTTCACTGAAATGCCTGTTGGAGGGGTCCACACGCACCACCTGGGGCCGAGCTGCCTGCAGCTGGGAAACGCGTTAACACGGGGAACAGCCAGCGCAAACAGCGGTGCTCAGTTTCTGCCTCTGACTTCGAGGTAAATCTTCACGACTGAAAATTTTGATACTATTCTTGGGCAAGGTCGAAGGTGAAAACTGAGTAATCACATTTAAATCAAAACTACTTGTTCATTAAAACTTTGCTTCGGTTAATAAACGTTCAATTATTTTTTCCTCAGTCCTATTCTACATTTTTCTCTTTTTCCATTATTATGTTTTCTAGGCACTTATTTTAAAATTCAGTCTCATTAAAACTTACGGGTAAAGTATAAAAACATTATTCCATCTTACTGACACAATCGGTGTAATTTCTGAGGGCAATATTTCACTTAAACTTCACAAAATTCATAAGCAACGTGAAAACTCATTTGAATAGTTTATTACACCCTCGATTTGGTATAAATAAAACTGTTAGATTCTACTGCTTTCATCCCTGTCATGCAATTCTAGTATTCACTGCTGCAATAAATTAGGTCTTATAAACAACAAAACATCATAAAAAATATTCAAGAGATGCTGTAAATAGGGAACAAAAAGGAAATTATCTACTGCAAGCTTTTTGAGTGTAAACCTCTTGACACATGTTGTAACCAGCCAGTTAATAATTACTTTGTAAAATGTTATAAATCTGAAATGAAGCAGAGAGGATAAAACTAACAAACAAGTCACAAAGTACAATTGTTACTTGTCTGGAGTGATTATTACCACTGCCAACCAAGTTCAAAATCTTTTAACAAAGAATCTGTTTTTGTATTTCCTCCAGTGTAGCTACTACACTTGCACTGGAAAATATATATAATCCTTATCAATAAATATTGTGTCATGCAAAATATATGCTTGCGCAGATGCTGAATATTTACAACAGCAACATGCCACAAATTTTAACGCTGCTCTCAGCACACACTGTTCTCTCTCCCTTATTCATCTCGAACGGATTTTCTCAGGCTGGACAGAATATGTAATGGATGTTAAAAATCCGGGGGGGCATAAGAATGGACAGCATCGTCACTGCGTCATGCTGTAATGCAGGAGCTCTCTTCCAGAATGAAGAGGACATACAAAGGTAGCTTCAAACAGCATCCTCTTACTGTTGTGGTTTAACCCAGCAGGCAGCTAAGCACCACGCAGCCATTTGCTCGCTCCCCCCCGTTCCCCCTGCAGTGGGATGGGGGACAGAATCAGAAAAAAAAAAGTAAAACTTACAGGTTGAGATAAAAACAGCTTAATAGGACAGAAAAGGAAAGGATAATAATAACAACAACAACAATAATACAACAAAACAAGTGATGCACAGTACAATTGCTCACCACCCACCGGCTGATGTCCCCGAGTCATGGCACCCCCTTGGCCAGCTTCCCCCAAGTGCATCTACTGAACATGACGTCATATGTTACGGGAGATCCCTTTGTCCAGTTGGGGTCAGCTGTCCTGGCTGTGTCCCCTCCCAGCTTCTCGTGCACCTCGAGCCCGCTGGTAGGGCAGTACGAACAGCTCAAAAGTCCATGACTTAGTGTAAACGCTACTTAGCAACAACTACAAACATCCCTGTGTTATCAACATTATTCTCACTCTAAACCAAAACACAGCACTATACTAGCTACTAGGAGGAAAATTAACTCTATTCCAGATGAAACCAGGACACTTACAGAAGCAAATTGAAGTTTGGCAAAGTCATAAACAACTGGAAATAGCGTTATCCAAAGGACAGAGATTGGCAATCTTTGTAATTTACCCTGTTACCATTTTTAGCTATAACACTCCAGACTTTTCAGGAACGTGTTAACTATAAATTTTCTTTCAGTGTTATGGCTTGGCAGATCTTCACCATTAACTTGCAGCCAAAATGTCATTCCACGTTATGTTGCCAGCGTTACGACACTGACCTAATTTGTCCCTTGTATTGTATGTTCAACACAAGAGTCAGAAATCATGAAGAAAATGCTTTCCCGTCTCATGGTTATTTCCATATATGGTTATTTCCAATTTGAAATAGTATTTTATTACCAGTGTTCCCAAACTGGAAGCATAATAATGGGATGGAAAGGGAGAATCAGAAAGACAGAGCTGTTTAAAATGTAGCTCATTTACAGGCACTCACTTGGTGCCAATAAACTTTATTATTTTAAAAAAAAATCCAGCTGTTTATTTTTAACAATTTTCAGTTACTTATTTAGTATTCTTAAAAAAGATTTAGCTGCTCTAAACAATTTGAACATTTGAAATACTGTACTTAAATATTGTACTTATAATGTATTCTCCTTTTTTCCCACCAAGAAGCCCCCACCAAATAAAATGTTTAAGTTCTGCCATGCAAATGCCCGTATGCTTCACTGAACATCTCTTATCTTGGCTTCATATTAGCCATAATAAACAGGCTTTCATTGAATCCTTCCGTTATTATCGAGAGATATGAACAGTTGTTGCACTTCAATTTTTTACCACAAATAGAAACAAGATCCCATTATATTTTTTTTTAAGGAATGCAAGTCTTGAACATTTTTAGAGTACTAAATAGTCTCAGGATAGACCTCAGATGATAACCCATGTAATTCTAGTACTACACAATGCAACCTTTACTTAGTGTTTAGTACGCGTATGCTTAAATTCTAGGACAAATTTTAAGTATGAAAATATCATGGAATACTGTATAAATGTGGAGAAAATAAATTTCAGAGAGTTTGATGGAAAATCAATAGACAAAAAGGTAAATATTTCAGAAAGTGATATATTTAGTATAAATCGAACTGAAAAGGTTCCTAGCTTTAGAATATGTTTCTGTGCTCTCCTAGTTGATGGAGGATTGCTAAACTGTGGTCTGAGTCATGACAAGCTGTCTGAACTGAAACATCTGAGGAATGTTTTGCTCATGCTGTTTGCTCCACAAGAAATCAACTAACTTCATTAACAAGATATTTAGATAAATCATTATGTATACAAAAATGTTTTTACAGACTTAAATATTTAAAAATCTTGAAAGGGTACTCACATACTAATGACTAAAGTCTGCAACCAGAAAAAAAAAGTAATCCACCCTTCCCTCCAAAAACCAAGAAAGCAAAGCAAAAAACAATGACAAATGGAAATAATAAACATCTAGAAAATATATCAGAGGATCAACTGTGACAATTAATGGCCTGTTTGGCATCTCCCTGAGATGAAAGAATGCAAGATGAATGTTCAACAAAACTTTTTTTTTTCCTTCAGCTAAAGGTACTTAAAGAAGGCACAAATTCAATGCAGCAAAACCATAACCAGGCACAGAAGAATGCTATAAGCCACTTACGGGAACGAGGAATTTTTTTATTTCTTCCAAGGCATGACTCATACGAGAATACGCCTCCCCAGGTGGAGCAAAGACTTCAATTAATACGTGAAGCTCATCACTCAAGTGCGCATACTTGGCTTCTCCACTTTTCCTTAGTTCTTCCTCCTATGAAAAAAGGGTGGGGTTTCTTTTTAGAACTGGGAATCTACTAATTTTGCATTGATTTAGCATTTACAGAGAACATGACAAAAGAACATAATAGGAGCAGACTTCTAAACCCTTTGAGAAATAAAAGTCTAGTACAAGCCACTTAAAGATTTAAAAATCAATTTTGAGTGTTTGAATGATAAAACCAGCATAATTATCATCTACAACAGATTTTAATCAGCACAGGGAAAAAATGCTAAATACTCCAGAAGCAAGTACTGAAATATTAAATGCATAATGAAACAGCTGCATTAATCTGTCTGAATCTTAGCTGTTCACAGAAAAATAAAATAAAGATCCATTTAACCATTTTGGAGCACTTTAACAAATGCTATTGTTTATTAAAGTCTTTAAGTTATTGAATAAATAGCTGCAGGTTGTCCATGTTAGTATCCCTAAAGGAAAGTATGCCTTAGTACTTCTATTGGAGACATGAGGTCTAAGATTCAGTCCCAGTTCTGATATATGGTACCTATGCAATCTAATGTACACTGGTTAAGCTGGTGATTCTCCTCACCTAGATTTGTCTTGACAATCTTTGGGTCCTAGTTTTCCAGCTATAAAATAAGCCTAATAATCCTACTTCACGTTACAGTAACATTCTGAAACGTCAATCCAGTTTCTTATACAAGGCTTTGAGATAGTGAATGCAAATTGTAATATACATTCATAGTAGTTACCTCTGCATAAAAAGCAAAGATATGAAATAGTGATCATGGTAATGGCATCGGCTATGACAACATAATGAAAAATTTATGTCATTACTACACAAGATAGCAATAAGTAATACTGAAGAAATTATGAGTTGAAAACTCAATCTTCAAAAATATTTTGAGAAATGTAATTTGGAAGAAAATGTGTATGTATATCTGCATTTTATAGATGGAAAACATAATAAAAGAAAAAGTAGTAAACTAATTTGCTTAAAATTGGCTAAGAAATTAGAGCTTTTTAGTATATACTAAAATAATACCTTATGAACATTTAGATATCTAAGATATAAAAACTGTAACAATAGATTACAATTCTTATTTACTTAGCTTATTTAATTCTGCATTAGCTTCACTTATTTTAGCGATGCCTAATTCAGACCATTGCTTGACACTAAAAATATCTGCACGATGCTATGCTTCAAACAATACGCATACAGTTTTTTTATCAAAAGCAGAAGATCCAGCCCCAAGGACTTTCTGACTTTTGACTGAATACACAGCGGTTACATCCTTTAGCTCCAGAGCCCTCGATCTGATTCCATGATAAATCAACATTTTGCATGATTTTATGATGATAAAGTCATAACTCAATAAATGTGATCCATGATTTTATTTTAAAAAGTTGAAAATTGACATAGTTGTTTTCAACTAAAACCTACTACTAAACTACAAATTAAGATAAGCAAGACAGATGGTAGAATATTTTTATCTTTACAGTTAAAGTATCCTTGGCATTTTAGCTTATCACTGAAATCTCATCGAAATGTCCCTAAGAACCAGAGCATAATACAACAGTCTATCATGAGATGATACAGCACTTTTCAGTTTTCTGAAAAAAAAACCCCAATTGATTGCAGCTTTTGGAATAATTTGATATGAAGTATTTCAGCAGAATTCAGTTTTAATAGTTATAAAGCTACATCCTAGTAATTGCTGAAAGTTTCTTTCATACTGCTTTTTAAAGATTCTTTAAAAAAGCACCAGAAAGCCCCAAAAGTTCTTATTCAGGAGACAACTACCAACAAACTTTGTAAAAAATATAAATTGGATCTTTTTTTGAAATGCAGAAAAAGTAAAAAAATAATATTTGGCTCATTATTTTGATGAGGATTTTGCACAGCTAAGTCACCAGTAACATGATTTTATAACACAGACCTGTCTTACAGAAAGCTAGGTATATGCTCGTATGGTGGTAACAACGGTAACAACGTTTTTATTTTATTTTCTCAACAAACTCAGGAATTCTTAAAACACATCATTCTATAACCTTCCTCCTAGGTCCAGCACGTGCTTTCTGTCGCTACTGAGCAGCCATTTCTATAGCTGTTAGGAGCAGCAGGTTAGGGCTGTGAGATCCTCAACAACCAGGAACCCTGAGAGGCATCCCTACTCAAGGGCACGTCCTGCCGTGCAGCCCGCTGCTGTGCAGGAGAGCCCTGGCCTGTCCACTACATCTGGAATAAGATGATTGACTCATCCGTATTTCGGTTGACGCATGCTCAACTGTTGAACAAGATGTCTGGGTTGTGCAAAACAGCCCTCGGCTGTCCAAGTTAAGCTGGGTGCAGCCGTCACGACCGCCACTGGTGGTTATTGCTTAAGCAGAAGCGGGGAGGGGAGCACACTGTCACACCTTTGGACTTTGGCTGTTTCTCTCATAATTCTGCCTTAACCACCTGTGAGGTCCAGCTATTCCCCACGGTGCTGTCTGTAACTTTTGCCAGGTTCTCATAGCTTTTTATGTTCTACAAGTTCCCACATCATGTCCGGCAGTTTTCCAGACCCTGTTCAGCTTGCACAGCCTTGGCCAGGGTCTACCCAGCAGTCCAGTTGTTTGCCCACAGCCCCAGCATGGGAATTGTAAATGCTTAAGCCTGCTCGCGTATTCACGAACTGAATTGCAGTGAAAGACAATGTGCATTGAAAGCCTGATGGATTCACTCTAGAGAACTACCCTGAAAACGAGCAAAATGAAGTTAAGTCTTCGGCACAGGATCTTAGGAAAAAAAGCAACAAATCTGGGACCCGATCAGTTCTGATTTATGAAATGAATGGAATAGATTCCCTGGGCTTCTGCATCAGTGATGGCAATCTCTCTTAGTACTGACCCTCAGGTTAATGATACGGTTCTTATTTACGGCATGGTGATGACGTTTAACTCCACTGCGGGTTGAGCACAGCAGAGGAAATGCGCACCACCCTCCAGAGAAAATTGCTCCCTCGTCCTGATCCTCTTCCACTCCCTTCACCTCTCAAGACTGACAGTACTATATCCCATACCCAAACCCAGCCACCCTCACGCTTCAGGCTTCCTTCATCCTCATGTGCTGCCTTAAGAGTGCGTCTGTCACGGTGCTGAAGTTCACCTGCCCTTAACCTGATGCATGGCTCCATAACCCACTCCCTCATAAAAGATAACAGATATTTTGAAACACTTGCTATGTTTTATACTTTCCAGTTGACCAAAGCAGGGAAAATGAATTATGAAACTCTATAGCAGAAATTTGAGGAGTAGCGACCTCTGCAAAAGTGAAGCATGTGAGTGAAAAGAACATAAAGGCCAGGAAAAATGATGAATTATCTCTGGATGAGAAGGCAGCCTTACCATTTTAAAAGGATACGTGCTGACAGAGAACTGATTTCTGTCTGGAACCCCGGCCAAAATACTTGAATAAAACTACTGGAAGTAACTTGAAAGAACAAATAGAGTTTGCACAGCAAACAAAATTACGCAATCCAGATTGATGAATAAAAAGTGTCCTCAAAAAATTGAGATAACAGACTATCCAAGAATAATGGAAGAGAAACCTGCAGCAGGAATTGTGTAGATCTCAGAGATAAATTTCACCAATACGATACATAGAACTTCCTATAATGTAAGAAATACAGCTATGAAAAGAAACAATGGGTACTTGAAGAACAATATGAGAACTGTAGTGGATTTCATATCTTGCAAGAATTTGCAAATAAAAGCATACTGTAGAGACTAGACAAAGATGATAATCACAGCGCTGTTGCTACAGAGGAATTATTCATAAGATCAATGGACAGTGCTACAGAAGAAAGATAATGAGCATGCAGTTTGACAAATGCAAACCTATTAATTTTTAATCTGGACATAAATGCAAAAATCAAGATGTTGTCTGCAACGCTGACTGTAGTAAAAGTAACAAGTGAACTATACGGTAACAAGTAAATCAGAATAGATAAAACTTCTTGGTGTTACCTGTTCTGGGGTTAAAAACCTTTTAGGTCCTAGGTCCCATCAGTGGAGAAACAGAGATCAAAAGAAAAAAGAGGAACAATTTGAGAATGGATGAGGTGGAATGGGGCAGTTCTCAGCAAAGTACCGAGCGAAGCTAAAAGAGCTTAGCCATCCCTCGACTCTTGTTTTTAAACCAGTTATTCTCACTCCAGAAAGAAGAATAAAGGAGATGGAGATGGTGAGTACGTGAGGAGAGCTCACAGAGCAGAGCAAGAAGAGAGGGTGTACAACACCTGCAGTCAGCCACAGAGAGCCCACAATGAAACACAGGCATGTAGAAAGAACATGGCTTACAAGAGAGGTAATTTCTGGAGATACAGGTGACAACAATTATTTTTCTACACTTGATGCATCAGTAAAATTCTTACAGTTACTTTAGTGAAATGGAGTAGAGATTTGAGTACATTCAGTACCACCTTGGGCAAACAGGCCCCTCTGTTCCAGGTTGCTTTATTTCCTGATGCTTTTCATAATGAAATACAACAACATCTTAATGACAAAGAGGTACTAAGCTGTACCTAGATCATATTTTATGTTTAGATAAGTGAGAAGGAAACACATATCAATAGAAGAATGAGATGATAACACAACCATTGAATCACTATCAAAAGAGCCCAAACACCTGGGGTAAACGTTAGATGAACAAAAATACAAGTTCTGTGAAAGAAAAGAAATGTTTGGGAGAAAGGTTAACACATTAAAGTGGTATGTGCCAAAATTAAGGCTACAACCAGTGGACACTGTTACCAACAACTAGTGATCTACGTATAAATTACCTGTCAGAAAACTGATAGAGCACAGAGAGAGTTCACAAACCTACAAATATGTTCCTGCACTTGTACAAATCTAAGCAAAAGCTAAACCAGCATAGGTACGAATCACCCGGTCATTAGACAACTGCTGTTAGAACTAAACAAGCCCAGGATGTGCAATGAATGTAACCAATGAATTGCAAGTTTGCAAAGCTAATGCAGGAAATTAAAGATCCTCAAGAAATGCACAATTACCATGCCTAAAGATGCTTCCTAAGAAGATTATGTTCATCTTAAAACTTATGATCAGATCTAGGGACCACTGCATTCAGCATGCCTTCAGATTCAGGAAGAAGACTTTGCCTTAATTAACGAGATTACAAAATGTCATGTTTGTATTTATGAGAGGCTAATTACCAATTTGTTGCAACTATGTTACAAAGTAGGTTGGTTGAACTCCCACCAAGATGTTACACTCTTACCAGGGGCAAAAACATAGCTTGTATGAAGTTTTGGGTTTTTTTTCCCTAAAAATGTTGTAAAAGTCTGATCAAAGAACTATTAGTAGTCTAGTTCCATACTAACAGTTGCAGCTCAAATTACATAGAATCATAGAATCTTTAAGGCTGGAAAATACCTCTAGGATCATCAAGTCCAACAGTCAACCATCATTTTATAAAGGCTGATGACATTGTAAGAACTTTAAGAGCTTACTGTGTGAAAAATAAAGCAACGAGCCCGTGGCACAAGAGTGAAGATCCTTTGAGCAAAGCAGACACAGCTTTGTTTACACCGGTTGGAGGAAAAGGTACTTTCTTTTCCTCTGCTATCATTCTTACTTTCTGGAAATAATTTTACTAGTTCTATTACATCTTTCTAGCTCTATTTATTTCATTATGTTTGGAGCCAAGTTATCTTGGTTTTATACATTTTAATCCCTTTTTTTAGAGGCAGAGAAGGTGAACAGTCACCTTAGAGTGATACAAATGTTATAGACACTAGAAAGATCAACTAATGTTTTAGGTAATTCAACAAGCTAGCTGATGACAAATTATCAGACATTTTGAAAAGAGGGTTAGCTGTATTTACACTAAGAATTCTATACACTCTCAGTAATAGTAGGATATTTATTTATCTACAATTCTTATTGTTCAGGAAACTTTCATCTTGATAACTGTGAAGTATAAACAGTGTTCTCAAAAGCTGTGTTTAATCAAAGTAATATCTGCCATTTAAAATATACAAATAGGAAAATTTAAATTAAATATCTATACAGTCGTTATTTGTCTTCTCTGTAATTAAGTTTATTATCACTATTATTGGTCCAATGAGAATGCAGCTTTTTCTCCAAGGAATAGACAGAATATTTGTATCATAAGATTTGCAAAGGGCATTATGTCTTTGAGTATAGGGACTTGTATGAAAAGAAATGTTTTGAGGTTCTCAAGGTTCTGAATGAATTATTTTGCTACGCTCTATCGAACTGAAATATGTCAACTCCAGTTGTATAGTAGTCATGTACTTTAAAGAGTTTGGTTTTGGTCACCTAAAGAAAATACTAGAAAGAGTATTTCTACCATAGAGAAAATTCTGGAGGGAAAAATCCACACCTAAGCTATTTTATGTATAAGCAGAATGAAACACTTGTATTTCCAAAGAGTCAATAAGCAGAGGGCAAACGTGTGCACTTACCTTTGACTGTGAAGGAAAGTGAAGCTTCACTTTGGGAATTCATTTATTTGTATATTTAAACCTAATTTCACGATGAAAGCTCCAAGTGCACACTTAAAGGTAACCACTTGCTTACCCACCCATTAGATGAAGGATGCTTCCCCAAGTACGAGCCTAGAGATGAAATCCACGGATGCACGCAGGCATTACTTCAGTGCCTACATAAAGAGATTTCCAAGCCTTGCCCAATCTGACTGCATAACCTACCCACTTAGCTTATAGCTGCAGGAGAACTTAAACACCCAGGACTTAGGCATGACTTTCATCCTAAACACCAGATTGTGGCCATCTCAATTCCTGTTCAGTTGCTTCCTACCCCTGAAATCTATAGACGTCAGAGTTGTCCACAGAAGTGTCTGACCAGCAGTGCCACATTAGGGTGAAGGAGATCTGATAGTTATTTCAGGCTTAAGCTTCTTTGGGATTCATAAACTAGCGAGGGACTAAAGATAGATGTTCTGAATACACTCCTACTGAATAAAAAAGCAGTGCTGCTGCCCTTTTCCTTAATGAGGCAGCAGTTAGAGTGCTCATCAAGTTACACATTGCAAAAGTTAGGAAATAGGTGTTCATTTTAGGGAAGTTACTAGATGAATCCCACAAGAACCATTTGGGGACGTGTTCTGTTAAACTATTCATAAGTGATTCAGAAAATGAGTTGAACAGTAATAAAAATTCTCCAGTGATAAAAAACAGCTCTATCTGTGCACACTATGAAAGACCCTAGATAATGCTATTTCAGGAGAAAGATCTTGGAGGCATTCATTCATTTCTAAAGAATTTGTTCAGTGTCCAATAGTAATTAGAAGTGCGTCATCTATTAGGTATTTTCAAGAAAGGAAGAGAAATGAAACTGCAAAACCTGTACAGTTCCCCCACCTTCAATACTGAAGGCTGTTCTGTTGCCCCAATTTAAAAAAGTATTAGAACCAAAAAAGATCAAGATGAAAAGGATGATTATGACTACAGAAATATTTCCATGTGAGAAGCTGAACACGAAAATCTTGGCAATCTTGACGTTCCTGCAGTTCAGGATGTCCTTAAACTGATTCTTGGAAGACCTCTCAACTTACACTAGTTCTTATATTCTTTCTCAAGCTTTTCATCCTGCAACATGTAGGAGCTGCAAACTGAGTCCGTTCTTATGTTATTCTGTCTCATTTGGAAACGTGAACGCATCTAGTGGGGCATGACCTGTTGTATACATACAGAATAAAACAACATGCAAATCTATTATGTTTTTCTCCTACGGTATTTGGAATTGCTTGCTGATGTTTAGGTATATCTTTTTTATTAAACAACAGCTAAAACATAGACGTGTATGCTTAAAGGCAGTTATGTGTCAAATATGGAACTCACTTCTAATAATGTTTCTCCCTAGGCTGCACATTTTGTTTTAAAGATCCTGTTACTAATTAGTATTCAAATGAGCCCAATGTAGTATTACAAGTGCTTCATCTAGAAAGCAAGGCAACACTTCAGCCACTCTGATTGCTCATTATAATCAGAGCTGAGAGAGTGCAGAGGAGACAGATTTACAGCCACTTTCGGCTGCAAATTCAGGAACCACGACTGCTGCAAGACGCACGGAGCATTGACTTCACCTCCTCACCTCCTGCGGTGGCAGCCTCCCCTGACCCTCCCACGCAGCAGGGCTTTTTGAAGGATGGTGTTGTTGCGTCTCTGACCAATCCTTCGCAGTTCCACTGGGAAGCCTGTGCAAGTGCAAGGTTTAAAAGCTAGAACTGATCATCCCATTTAACCCCTCCTTGCTTTTCCTAGTGAGTCTCCACCACTGAGCAGGTTTCCACGTTAACGCTTTTTACCCTGAAACGCAACAGTAGCGTGATGCAGGAAAGGTCCTTCCCTAAACACGTGGGATAAGGGAAGGGACCTCTCCCTGACTGCTGTATTGGCCTAGGCAGGGAAATGGGGAGCGTTCGGCTTCCAGCAGTCTAAAGACCTGGGTGATAAGCTGTATTACCAAGTTAATTTTCCTGCAACTGGGCTGATTGCCAGTATTTATTTTGTAAAGGCTGTCCCTTGATTAATCACAATTCTGCAAAAGAGAGTAGCAAATGGACTCGTGCATCCTACCACCAAACATAGAAAGAAACCACTATTTTCTATATCCCCTTGATTCTCATGCAGAGAGGCGGAAATCACACTGGTGGAGGGAAGCCACGTTGGCAGAGACAAACTGAACTTGGGGGAATGAAGGAGGAAAAGGAGGTTCATAAATAATTGGCAAACACTGTATCTCTAATGGCATTTACACAGACCAAAATGTTTCAGTATCTGAAATAACGTCAAAAATGCACAGTCTTCTGAAAAGTATTTCAAATAACAGAAAAATACCTGAAAAATCAACCAGTGTGTCAGACTCTCTTTCACAAATGTATCCTTTTTCTGAGTAAGAATTTTAATGTCTTGCAAATGAGACATTACCTCTCACATGTGACAGTCACACATGACTTTGCAGGCTTCACTGGCTTTTCCTTTCATCGTAGGATTAGGTTTTGCATAATGACAAAGAACACAAACACCCTTTTCAGCGGCAAAATTACTTTTTCCTCCACTATCCAGAAAATCTACCTAGTCACAATTATATTCACTTAGACAAATAAATTCTACTGAGAGTGCAAGTTCTTGGATGATTTCTCACAAAAGTGTCAGAAGTAGTTAACAGATGAGTATGTTATAGCAATATTACATATATCATGATTTTATGTCTGACAGATTTACTGAATGCAAATAAAATTGCTTTACAAATAGATTTTCGGTCATCTCAGCTATGATGGTGATTTGCACTGCAAAGATGGAAGAACACATTTTCTAATCTTCTTATAATGGAAAACTGTAAGGATATTAGTCCAATATAAGCTGTAAATGAGTCTGACTAAAAACCCTGAATTTTTTAATGAGTAGTGATTATAGCAATTCTAA
The DNA here is from genome assembly GCF_028858705.1 of Grus americana. Lineage (NCBI taxonomy): Eukaryota > Metazoa > Chordata > Aves > Gruiformes > Gruidae > Grus > Grus americana. Next base: position 28,611,928 of record NC_072854.1, read on the forward strand.
TATCCATTTACTAGAAGGCTCATTTTCATGAAGTGTGCTGAGTACTTGGACCATGGACAGACAATTCAGGTAACATCCAGCTCCTTGTCTGTGTAGTCTAGACCTGACCTGAACTCTGAATCATGAGAAAGTGACTTAAGAAGCTACCAATCATAAATGAAAAGTAAAGGAAGTCAAAATAAGTTCTGACAAGTTTGTTTATCTTAAGATAACTTGGCCAGAAGGAGATGACGGTAGCTTTTGGTTGAGGTAACTTAGTCCGTGACTCCAACACGAACTCTAGTGTTCCTCACTACAAATTTTCAGAATACATTATTTACCCGAGAAAAACAAAGATGTATCTGGAAGGTAGACTGATTCCTTTGACAAAGTACACAAAAATCCTAGTATCACAGAGAAAGCAGCCTGGAGAATGATAAGAGCTTTCCTCTGGGAACTCCAATTTTCAAAATTCCATATCATTCCAAAGGAAACATCAGGTATGCGTTGCCCCGAAGGAAACATCGGGTATGCGTTCGCTTCAGGGGAGCTTACCCCTGGCTGAAGGGGTCACTGGTACTAAACTGGCCTGGCCAAGATGTCAGCGACCAAGTGCAGACAGGACATTTCCTCTAAAACTTCACAGCATGCTGCTCCTGCTCCCCTCCCCAGAACTTCCCGTCTCCCACGAGTGCTCTTATGGGGCTCAAACCAGAACGGACTACCACAAATACACCAAATCAACGTAAAATTGCAAGAGTAAAATAAATTAAAAATTCAGTTTAAAGCAGATCACTGTACTCCAGGAAAGGTTAAGTACCAGCAATCTTTGAAGAGTCAGCTAATTTTACTGCACTAAAAATTAATATTAATTTGCGTTTAAGTTTTACTATCCAGATCATCCTTGGCAATTTAAAGCGCTCCTCCACCCCCCCCCCCCCTTTATGCTCTCAGATTTATGCAAGAAGACATAACCTTGTGCACAGGCTTCGAGTGTTGCAAAATTTTCATTATACCGCAGCCATATCTCAGATAATTATAAAATATGCAAATTACATTGATCAATTATAGTCAATTCTGCTTAATGTCACCATCAGTTTACCACAAACTTTCCTTCTATTAAAAGCCTTTTCCCAGGAAACATTGTAACCTGCCTCTGGCTGAAAATGAAGCATTGCATTTGTTTTCCAGTTCTTTAGTGCTTTAACACCTGTGGTCTCCCTTGCTGCTCATTTTCAATACCAGTACAAATGAACATAAAATAAAATTGAACAGCAGCCCTGTTTATGGCAGACTTTCTCCATAGCTTTGAGACAAAAGATGAGGGTATTTTTATTGTTGTATGAGCATCCTCAAATGTTCTGACTGATATTAAATGCTGAAAAAAACCATGCTTTTTTTCCTTTCTTCTCTTCCCTCCTAAATTGAAAAGAGGGTAAAATAAAAAATAAATCCTAAATTTTGAATATGTGCACCACAGAAGCTCATCAGAGCTTCGGCTCCTAACAAACTTAGCTCCTTGTGCTACATTTTCCATCCGATTTTTTTTTTTTAATTGAAAGTGTGCAAAGAACAAATGACTCGAGTTCTTTGAGGACATAATTGCATTCCCCAGGCTGTGCTCAACCCTAAATCTTTTCTGAGGTGCTGGACCCAAGACAAAGGTCCCAGTCCGAAAAGATAGCTACAGGAGAACTGGACAATTATTGGAGTTCCCTGAGGAGGATTCCTTTACCTTGACTTAGGTGTCCAGAAGCTAGATACTTAAGCCTAAACTAGTCATGAGGAGGTCTCAGTGGAAAGAAAGAGATGCTTTCAGAGGGTGACTCATCTCAAGCTGAGGGTGGTGTTCAAGATGATTTGGGAGTTTAGGCGAATAAATCGGTTTAAGAATCTAAGTATCTTTTTAGATCTGCCCAAACGATGATAATAAAGAAGTAACCACAGTACAACTGGCAAGTCTAAAAATGTGAAAAACAGGCCTAGCATCGGTTGGTTTCTTTTATAAAAATTATTAGCGTGCGGGGGAGGGGGGGGGGGCGGGAAGTACTGGAGCCATGCTAGACAAGTTTAAAAACTGCTAGGCATCACTTCTGAAAGTGGCTGAAGGATTATAGACATCATTTTCACTATTCTGGAAAAAGGTAACAGAACCAGCATGAATCTGAAACACTGTATATATCAATTTTCTCCTTCAAACACATATTTAAGCGCTACCTGTTTTTACTGGGCAAGCTGGATGAAAATTGCATTATTTTACAAGTGACCTAGATGTTCCACTGCTGGTGCCACAGAGAGCAAACAAGGAGGTGGAAACCTAAGCAATCAGGCAAGAGCTGGTTGAGATGTTACTATTACCAGCTTCAAACATATTTTTTCTGCTGCATGGTGTAATTTTTATTCCACTCAGAAACAGTTGGTGATTGCAAAAGCAACACTGGGAAACAGATCATGGTATGATTTAAGAGGGACGATATACCTAATCATGAGAAACTCCATTTGTTTTATTTCCATTTTATGTAAGTTACAGAGGGGTTTGACAATAATGGAGTTTCCCAGCAGAAAAGCCACATGGTGTTCAGGCTTTGACCTTTCTCCTGGGACCTGTGGGAATGCCGCTGCGCAACAGCAGCTGATTAATTCAACCTCTCTCAGCTGTGGTTTACCACCTATATACTTTCACCACCAGTAAATCCATCACAGAAGGACAGGTTCTGCCCCGCTGCAGCCTGAACAACGGCCCAGTGGCCATCACATTGTATTACTGCAAGGACCTGAGACGCATGAGGCAGTCTGGAAAAGTGCTTGAGACGTCTCTCGGGTAACTACAACACGACGTCTTTTCCATTAACAGTGCTCCTCGACAGCTGGCTGTACTCGTACTGGGGGACTGCTGCCCCCCGCCCCCGCCATCACCCGCCTCCAGGTCTTGCACTGTCTCTCCCTGGGTCATTGCCACCTTCCCCTGCCCGCCAGCACCAGACAGGATCGGCGTTTCCTTGCCATGTCCTTCCTCCACACCCTCACAGAGAGCACTCCACCAGCCAGGGACACATGTGTAACCTGACTAATGTGAAGGAAAGATCCTTTCCCTCCCTCCCTCCCTCCCTTCCTTCCTTCCTTCCTGCCTGCCTGCCTCCCCCTTCCCTTCCCTTCCCTTCCCTTCCCTTCCCTTCCCTTCCCTTCCCTTCCCTTCCCTTCCCTTCCCTTCCCTTCCCTTCCCTTCCCTTCCCTTCCCTTCCCTTCCCTTCCCTTCCCTTCCCTTCCCTTCCCTTCCCTTCCCTTCCCTTCCCTCCCTAAGGAAAGGGTTTCTTTCTTTTTTTTTTCTTCTTTTTTTTTACATTGCTATTAGCATGCTATTTCACAGCAGCTCTCTGAATCCCATTCTGCCCGAGGCTGTTTCTATACTAGAAAGGTTCAGCGGGGAAGGAAGAAGTCCTCTCGTCAACCACTTCTGGCTACTGTCATTTTGGCAGACCAGTGCCTGCCTTCGCCAGTGCTGCCTGCCTCTGCCTGCCCCCGCTGCTGGCGCCGCACAGGCAGCAGGGCTGGTAAGCGCCCGGCGAGAACGGCACGAGGGGTGACGGAGCATCTGCCCCCGGTGCACGGGGTCCCTGAGGGTCTGCTTCCCACAACCGCTCCAATCCCCTCTCTCGCTGGTTTTCAATCTTCCTGCCACCGTCTCCTCAAGATACCCGGAGGGTGACAAATGAGACGAACTGTCACGCTCGCTGCAGAGACAGAAGATCTGATTCTTCTGTGTCTGTGGAAATGTAGATCAGCAACTGCAGCAGCCCGCTGTGCGGGAAGAGAAATTAAATGCCACTTTCGGGTGGATAATATGGAAAATAAATGTAACCGACCATCTGTGTATAATGCAGCAATGATCCTCGAGTATCTAAATGACAGCTTCAGACTGTTGGCTGAATTAAAGCCCCAAACCTGTTGGGTTTGTGCTTAGGAATTGCTCTGCTTTCATTCCTATAGTGCAAATATACGTGATTTCAGTGTTGCTAGCACCTTCTGTCACACAGGGTGATACAGGACTCCAGACAATGTGTAGGAAGAAGAGGTTAATAAAATGGACTTTCCTAACTGAGGTCCCCTCAGCCTTGCTCTGCCCAGAAAACATAAAAGGCTATTTTTTGCTCAGATTATGCAGGTATCAAGAGGTCAGCGTCTGGACAGATGTTCGCAGCTGTAGGAATGCAGTGGGTTTACCTGCAAAGTTCAGAAAGAGTCCTTTTCCCTAAGTCAGCACATGTGATTGATTGATTGAAATACTTCTAACCTTGAGGAGGCCCAGCGTGCTTTCTTCTTGCTTACCTTAGGAAGCCACAGTAACCTTAGGAATGGCAGTAACAGTCCAGAAAGATTTAAGAGGTTAAGAAACTGTGACTATAGAGTACATATTTTACGAAATGAATGTAGAGCCAGATAATGTTATTGCTACACAATATATTGCATGCTATTGCATAACATGTTTCTGAAAAAATAATTTTAAAAAAAATTGATGCTGAGTTGAAAATATTCCCAGCAGGTTGAAGGGGAGAAGCAGACAGGCTGCCTGCCAGACCTAGCCAGTCCAACACAAGTTCAACAGGTAGGGCTCCCCGAGGTTCTGCAGAGCCAAAGGAAGCTTTTGGAGTACGCCTTGATGGGATGGGTTGGTTTAGCTTTAAGTTTTATTTTAATTTGTGAACATACAGGACTACAGGGGGATGTATTGCTATGAAGTGCTACGCATTAATCTTAAATATAAAGGATTTTCCTTTGTCTTATGGCGTTCCCCTCAATACACAAAATAGACTACTATGAATACAAATACTGTCCAAAAAAATGATAGCATGGCTGTGAGCATCATTTACTTCCAGGCCAGAGCACAGAGGGTCAGTACAGAAACAATGTCCAAGATGAAATAAATCACCACATTTGCCAGTAAACAAGGCCTGCGACCGCTGACTAGTTTTGTAATCTACCCGTGCCATATCTTTTGAGCCAGCCACCCGCTGTTTCTATCACTTTTTGAATCTAAGCACAGTATGCAAGTTTTTTTTAATTCAGACTTGGTCTTCTGCACTGGAAAATCAAAATATTCTAGTTTTGATTTGAAAATATGCATCCTCTAAATTTACAACCCTTTTTTGTCAACGTTAGGGAATCTGAATGATCAATGAATGGTTTACGCACAGCAGTCTCTGTTAACATTTCCAGTAGAATTCATTACAATGCTCATCTAAATACTGTGGGTTTTTTCTTGCTTATTTTCAGTAAACTGTTTTGTATTTTATTTCTCTTATTTCCATTCATCCCTTTTACCCAAATGGGTCAAACATATTTGCAAACATACACTTTGGGGAATTTTTTTGGCTGTTTCCCAAGTGTGTTCATAGAGAAAGAGGTGACTTGGAAACAGAATCCTTCTGTTCCGTGCTCACAGAAATTCAGCTTTCATTTTCAGGAGAAAAAAAAGATAGAGGGCTAGAAGGAGAGGGTACATAAACCAGTATGCAGTAATGAAGGCAGAAAATAATACCTTTCTCTTTTTTGGTACCTTAGGTTTGTATAGGCTACCTGAAAGCTGCAAGATCTTCATCGCTGATTTTCTGCTCCTAGTGGATTGGCAAAGGGATGTGACTGTGCTCTGTGTAACGGATAATGGTGGTTTTAGAGGACAGCATCAGATTTTCTCCCTTTTTTTTTTTTTTTGGTCTATTGAGGAGATAACTGCAGCTTCTTCACTGTTGCTCGATATAAGAATTAACTCTGTTCTCTGGTTTCTGACAAATGGAAAACCGTAAGACATTGATCAGGCACATCCATTAGGTGGTTTTGCTGGTAGATGGCTACTAATGTGCAGGCAGCTCAGTGTCCACAGAAGCAGCATGGCAGAGCATCCGTGGCAGCCTTGGGGAGCTAGCTGGTGACCAAAACACTGACAGACATACGTGTGCCATCAAGTAGTACTGCCAAGAAAACTTGTAGAATAGCTACGAGAGTTATTCAACTAAATATAGTCTGTGCTGGATACAGCTTACACTTGCCATTATACGTATCTTTCACCAAAGGCTATCAGATCTGGTGGGCATGCTCGACATCACTCATTTGGGCTACGTGAGCGAACGTGTAATTACCGTGTTGACTAATGAGGGGTTACAACCAGCAGACATATAAGACTCCTGAATGGAAAATGAAACAATCCATTTTTTAATTATTTTTTTTTCCCTGCAAACCAGCAGAGAATGCAGAACTCAGTACCCACTTGGCTGGAGCTAGAGGTCTATTTGCCTCCCAGCAAGAGAAAAACAGGCAAAAGACAAAGTGGTCATGTGAGCATCTTCATAGGAGGAAGCCCAGAAGAAGATCCTGTTTGGAGGTAGGATCTTTAAAGGAAAGCTTGGTTTTCTGAACAAGAAAACTGCCTGTTTGCCATTTCATATTATGTTCATGTAAAGGGGGTGTGGCACAGATTATTTGTGAACAAACTAGAGAAATGCTACTTATTCCTTCCTCTAAAAGAAGCAGAGAGGGAGGTCCAGTATTATCCAACCAAGGAGCACCAGTAACAAGGTCTAGAGATCTTATTGCTGTTGATGCAAGGCTAGACATTAAAAGATGAGTTTAAGAAACAGACATGGAATAGTGATAAAGAGTTACAGTCTTACTTCAAAAACTTGACTCTCTCATGACTTTAAAAAGTTTAAAAGGCTTTTAAGAATGATTTTCTATTTGAATAAGCTTTCCTGCCCTTTGTAGTCTAGCATAATTCCACTGAAGATGATGCCATGGATCTTCATAAATCTGTAACTATGTTTGACAGCTATACCCATACATTTGCCTTTGTGCTTTTCATCTGAAAAATCATGTTTTAAGCTCCTGTGTCATTAATGTCACCATTACTTGAAAGCGAAAGGCAAGGACACGATGAGTCATGTTGAATGCCCAAGGTCTCAAAGAGCAGTTCGGGCTGCACCAGCTGGCTTCTGAAGGCACCTGCAATCACCAGGAATAAACAGAAACTTCAGCATTCATCCTCCCAGGAGTGACCTTTCCACTTGGCTAAGAAGAACGTGTTTAAACAGTGTGTCCTACCCACAGTCCAAAATGAACACAAGTACATCAGCTGAAAGCCAGGAGCTGCAGAGCTGCAATAAGCACAGCAGAGACCCCACGCTAATGCTGTCTGTTGGGAGGCAGATGCATTAGCTCCGGCTCAGCACAGTGCTGATGTTTTCCATTCAGAGTTCATTTCCACTAACTGAGCAGAGCAGGCATGCTGCTTTTTGGGGAAAAAAAAAATTAAAAAGAAAAAAAAATCCCCACAGCCATATTCAGTCATACTCTCTTTTATTCTGTGTCTCTCATGACACGATTAGAGCACCCCTTCTTTCAGTGTGACCCAAAATAAGCAGAAAAAATCCTTTCCCCCCTTAGCTTGCAAAGTTGCTCAAGTATGTCCTTCTTCCAGTTCATGGGTACATGACTCCTCTAAAAAAATGCACAACTGCGAGTTTATCTGCCAAAGTCAAATCAGATCCATACTTCCCAAAGGCCACTACCCTCTTCATTCAGGGGGGGTACTTATTTCTCCAAAGGCAGCACAGCATCTAAATCTCAACTGGATAGAAGTTGTGAAACCCCACATCTGACATGACTTTAGACATTTCAGTGTGCCCACTGTCGCCTTCTGCCTGGCTTTAGGCACAGTATAACAATCCATGCATTCCTATACTGAGAACAGAATATACAGATTAGATTAGGTTATCTTTGTTTTCCTTTGGGGGCCTGTTCTGCCTTCGCCATTAATTATGTATAAAACTCAGGCTCCTGAATTAAGTGCCCGTAATCCCCTTGCTGTGACTGGATGACTATTGTCAAAAAATAAACCATGATACGTTCCTTAAAGCACACATTCAGAAAATGGACTTATACTGTCATTACCGATTTAGCCCGTCTGGGAGAAGAGAGTGAGATTAAGGAGCGAGAGGAAAGTGGCTCCATTAGAACCATCCAGGCAATTGGCAATGTCTATTCCATGGCCGTGAATTGGATATGAATTAGTAAAAACATTTAAGATGATAGTGAGTGATAAAAGAGTTACACTTCAGGTTCTACCCCAGCTTGAATTGCTTTCATTTTGAATGTGCCACTTGTACTAAGGTTTAATTAAATGAAAAAAGATTAGTAAATGAAAAAGATCTAAATACAGAAGCAACAGAGAGAAATCACAAAGGCCAGAAGCAAAATGTGCTATATCCTCTGCATTATTCACCGACACAACAGCCGAAGGGCTCGGGATCACAGCGCTTAATGTATTAATGCTCTCCTGGCCAGGCCCTGAAAACATCTGCATACTCTATCACAGGACTAAAAAGACTTATGCAACGCTTTACTATGCTTATGTAGATAAGATGAATACACTTTTTTTCTCACCCAAAGCCCTCTTGAAGCATTGCATCTCTGAAAGTGCATCTACAAAATGAACCCAACACAAAAGTAAAACTACAAGCGGCCCCAGAAAATACAAAGATCAATATCCAAGTCTGGAAAAGATACATAATATTTTACTGGATATATTGAATTAATAAATATATAGCTTAGAAATACTGGAACTCCCACCAACATTAAACATTATTAAATCTAATATTATTTATTTTGCTCTGAATTTCTAAATATCTATTACTGTGCTCTATGTAAACTATACTGTATGGCAACATAGGCATTTTTATTTAGATCCTCACTCGTACTTTTTGGTGGCACAAGCACTTAGTCTTTTCCTTATATCCTTGGACAATGTTGTGTAAGTGTTAGTATATTCTGGTTTTATGTTTCTAAACCAAACAATAAATGAAATGAGTTGTTCATTGGACTCTATAGTGAAGTTTTTTTGTTGCAAAGCAAGACATATTGAACAAAAATCATTCCTTGAAAATAGCTACTGCAGCCAATGCAGCATGGATGAGTTTAGGATTCAAGCTGGAGTAGGTACAAAGACAAATGACTAGGATGTTCAGAAGTACTTGGACTCTATTTTAGGAGAGGAAATTAAAATAGCTTGGGCTTTTTGTTTAGCCAAAGCCAAGACTTAGAAGGAACATACGTTCTCTCTAAATAAAAAAAAAGAAAAAAAGAAAAAAAAAGTAAACATTGAGGAAGGAAAATAAAATCGAAGGACTACATTTCTAACTACCAGAGACTATTTTTGTCTGGAGACAGTCTTCAGATGCCAGTAATGGGAGCAAAACTCTTACAATGAGTTTAATCAGGTCATTGAAATGGCCACATACTTCAATTACAGACAAGAGCAGGATCAGCAAGTCCCCTTCCAGAGCAGGGAAGTGCGATCTTCTGACACAGACTTGTTATGCTCAGTCTTAACTTCATCCTTCTTTGGGTTAGCGCTTTAGCATTAAACATATGCTGAAGCTTCACTGATTTCCTGGAACATTCTCAATCTCTGTTGCCTATCAAGACAGTCAGTCAGAGAGCGTTTGGAGCTTCAGGCTATCTATGAGTTAGCTGCTGTCTTCTTTTCTGTAGCAGCAGTGCATTGCCAGAGTGCTGGTAACTTGATTATTATTACTGACATGTGAACTGCTTAAATATGAAATGCTTTTGTTAGGAAAAAAATAAAGGCCAGACATACTGATTTGTTTTGCATTTTTCAAAAATATCTGTATTTTTATTTCCTACTGTATTTGTATTTTGGCCAAAATATAAGAAATAGATATATCGCTAAATTTGTTTTTACTGTGCAATTTCCCGTCAGCTCAAAGGAAAGAGCAAAACGGATGGTACTGCAGCAATAATATTAAGACATATACAATAGAGTAAAATGGAGAATGAGAAACTCTAGTAGGACCTTGTGATTGATACATATAATTTTAAAATTTGATGTTAGAATAAAATTCTATGTTTTTCACCAAAACATACTTAACATGCATACACAGATACAACTATAATTAAATGACCAAGTGCCTGGGTTCCCTTGGTCACCCTCTCCTCCTCCTGTAACCAAATCCTTCCTGCCCAGGAGTTTTACCGGGCCAACTTCCCAGTGATGCCAAACGTGATGCCCACTGTTTGAGAACCTGTGCAGATCAACCTCATGGTGTATCCAGAATAAAACTGACTTCACCGTAAATGACGGACATTGCTCAGCTCACGGCCAGCGTATGCCTGAGCAGCACACCCCATCCTGTGCCACTCCTTTACCCCTATCAGTGATTAGAGGTGTGCTGTGATTGAAAGCATGCCCAAACCATTGTGCACATGCTGTACAGCTTATTCTCACATCTGAATCCCAATGAATCTGTAAAGCCTATGCACTGAACATAAAGTGGACGTAATAGGCATTTCCACAGCTTACGCACATGCTGATTAGTGCTTTGCTGAATTGCAATTTTGCACTGAATTTTTATTTTATTTTTGCTACTGAATTTTTCAAGTGGCCATCGTGGGTTTCTATGTTTCTAGTTAGGCAAAGCTGACAGCTTTCTGGCATTAAAGAATAACTCTTTCAGTTTGTGTTGGGTTTGCGTGGCAAGGTTTTGGTAGCAGGGGGGCTACAGGGGTGGCTTCTGTGAGAAGCTGCTAGAAGCTTCCCCTGTGTCTGATAGAGCCAATGCCAGCCGGCTCCAAGACGGGCCCGCCGCTGGCCAAGGCCAAGCCAATCAGCGCCTCTGTGATAACATATTTAAGAAGGAAAAAAAACAGTTAGAGCTTTTGCAGCTGGAGAGAGGAGTGAGAAGATGTAAGAAACTCTGCAGACACCAAGGTCAGTGCAGATGGAGAGGGAGGAGACGCTCCAGGCGCCGGAGCAGAGATCCCCCTGCAGCCCGTGGTGAAGGCCATGGTGAAGCAGGCTGTCCCCCTGCAGCCCATGGAGGAAGGATGAGGGGGTGTAGAAATTCCACCTGCAGCCCGTGGAGGACCCCACGCCGGAGCAGGTGGAGGCACCTGAAGGAGGCTGTGACCCCATGGGAAGCCCACGCTGGAGCACGTTCCTGGCAGGACTTGTGACCCCGTGGGGGACCCCACGCTGGAGCAGTTTGCTCCTGAAGGACTGTAGCCCATGGAAGAGACCACGCTGGAGCAGTTCGTGAAGGACTGTAGCCTGTGGGAGAGACTCATGTTGGAGAAGTTCATGAAGGACTGTCTCCCATGAGAGGGACCCCATGCTGGAGCAGGGGAACAATGAGAGGAGTCCTCCCCCTGAGGATGAAGAAGCGGCAGAAACACCGTGAGATGAACTGACCGTAACCCCCATTCCCCGTCCCCCTGTGCCGCTGAGGGGGGGGAAGGTTGAAGCCGGGAGTGAAGTTGAGCCCGGGAAGATGGGAGGGGTGGGGGGAGGTGTTTTAAGAGTTGATTTTATTTCTCATTCCTCTACTCTGTTTTGCCTAGTAATAAATTAGATGAATTCCCTCTCTAAGTTCAGTCTGTTTTGCTCGTGACGATAATTAGTGAGTGATCTCTCCCTGTCCTTATCTCGACCCACAAGCATTTCGTTATGCCTTTTCTCCCCTGTTTAGTGAATGAGGGGAGTGAGAGAGCGGCTCTGGTGGGCACCTGGCCTCCAGCCAGGGTCAACCCACTACACAGTTAGAAGATCACAGTAATTACTACATTATCAAGATGAACTATAATACTCCTATTTTATGTAGCATGCCAGTATGCATGAAATAAAAATGAGCTAAGGAACTGTAAGCACACTTCTGTAACCCACAAACTTATTCAAGATCATTATCCTTCATAACCATTTAGACCAACAAAACACCCTGGCAGGAATAAGGACTTACAGTATGATGGTTAACTAAAACCAGAGAATATGGTTTGCATTATACTACTTTGTTCATTTAGAGGAATTACATATTACATATGTATACATATTATAGCATGCATTTCATTTTGTAAGGAATGATTCAAAAAACTAGACTCCTTACAGGGTGAAAATTCAGTCTTAAAATTGAAGTTATGTTAGTTTTAGAAAAGAAATAATCCATCCATGTAATTTTGCTACTTGTTTTAGTTAATCTTTGTCCAATCAACTGGCTGAGAAAATAGGCACTGGCTGCCAGCAGTTGAAATTGGCAGGGACCAAATACTCAAGTGCCTCTAAGTTTCATTTGAATTTCCACGACAAGATCAGGAATATATGGCAGGAATTTTAAAACACTCGATTTGAACAGAGTACACTTTCTCCTACTTTAATATTGCTTATTTAATCACATTTAACTATCAAAGCAGTTCTCTACTTACAGTACATTCCTGCATAGTGTGTTTCCTCAGCTGATGGTGAAATATCTTCTATTCATAATATTATTTTGCATTACATTTAAAAAAATGTTTTCAATTATATTTATACATGGATGTGTGCTCTTTTCCTAATTTCCTTATGTGTTCTAATAAACTTTGTGTGAAAAAAAAAATGCTGCTCTCTTGCTTGACTTCATTTTACTTCATTTATTACAGAGGTGAATGTGCTAAAAAAGTTTTGTAGGGTTGGTTTAGATTGGGGGGGGGGGGGGAGGCTGTGTGGGTTTTTTTTGAGGGGGGGGTTGTTGTTTTTTTCCCCCAGAAATCCACCATTTTCCAGACCTAGAGTGCTGGACAAAGACCTAAGAGCATGTACTCTGAGCTCATAATCTAAGCTCAGCTGTGACATGAACTCCTCTTGTGGTCCTGCACTCGTCGTTTAGTGAGGGGTGATGGATTTAGTCAACCTGAACACAGCACGCACCATAAGCTGCTTCAGTAATAGGAAGAGCCCCAAGAAGTACTCTGTCTCAGAGACTACTTCTGAGAGCCAATTTCCTTCCCTATTTTCCATCCCAAGAAGGAAATGCTTTGATGTTACCCTCCAGCAACAGTAAACCCTGACATCTCTGGTTCGGATTCAGCTGAGCGTCACCCTGGGGAACGCTCCCTCCCAGCCAAGAGGAGCCTGCCGAGCCGCCCGCTCCAGGGCTAGGACAGCTCTCCGTCTCCTGACCAAGAACAGGCGAGCTGATGAGTTTGCTAATATTGTTTTTCCTCACTGGTTTTCATCACCTTTCTAATCCCAAAGGTACGAAACTAAATGGTGTGGAAGGAAAATGAAGAGTATGGAGGGTAATTTTAAATCTGCATATTTATGAAGAAAATTTTAAGGGTTTAATTAATAGCAAACATTTTCCTTACACTTGCCATTTTAAGGTTTACTTCTTCAGGAATACTTTACTGTTATCTCTGCCTGGTTCTGTAACAGTAGCAGAAACTGGTACAGAAAACTGTACTTCTTTCAAACAAATAAATTGGATCCAAAGTTTTCAAGTTTGCAGTACCACAAAGGAGAGGTAATTGGCCATTTATATTTCACAGTTTTTAACAAAGGGTTCTTTCAACTTGGAGCAGAGGAGCAATAATTCTGAAACTTGCTAATAAACCAGTAAGCTGCAAAATATCCAAGAAAATATTGCATTTTTATAGAGAATGACACTTTTAAGAAATATCTGTGAACTAGCTAGAAATACAGGTATTGAGCTCAATTTCAGCAATGAAAAACCTGTCAGTAGGGTGCTATAACTGAAAACTCAGCAAAAATCATCCTAACCAAAACACATTTTTAATAATGACAGACAAAGACAAGGAAAAAAAAAGGAGAAGATTTTAAACTAGAATATTTAATGCAGCTATTAATTACACTTAATAGTAAACAACTTAGTGGGAAAAGAAGCATTAATATCTCCTCTTAATTTTGAAAATTAACACTGCTTTCAGTTAGAGGCAGTACTAATATAAATGCAAAGATAATTTACTTCATAACCCACATTAACATTGTTTAAGGCGTTAAGTCAGTGTCTCACAAAATGTCTTAAACAAATAATAGGATCTCAGCACTGCGGTACACACTGCTATAATGCACAATAAAGTACACTGCTATGCATCACTGCAAACCTCAAGCATACGCCAACAATATAACCTGAACAACAAAACCAATCAAGACTTTTCTCTTCTGAAAGTAATATATATATATATCTATACGTAAAAAAAAAAAAAAAAAGCTGTGAAAGAAAAACAGCAACATGGATGCTCACTATTTATCCTTCTCTATTCTGATGATGCTCACAGCTTTCATCTGGATTAAATGCATTGGGTGCTGCGCTACAAATGGCCTCATTAATGCGGACTCTAATGAATGTGTACAACATTAAATGGAAAAGCATCCCTTGGAAGTCCATAGGATGACTTGCAATTATAAAGTATATAAAATCACCTCCAACAAAAAGAAAGAAATAGGGGAACATTCCCAGCTACTTTGTTACTGAGATTCAGAAATCCCTCAGTAACCACAACAGAGAAGAAAAACAAAACAAGCCATAGGATTCACCATATGGCACAAATTTAACCATGTCGACTTCCATCTTTCTGCCCACAGCCTTCTGTCAGGATTCCTTTCTCTCAAATATCACCAGCTTTCCATATTTGGTGTAAAAATTCATTGTACTGGAACAAAGCATGCAGGTGACGATAATGCGTGGAAGATTAATAGAGATGACAGGCTACCATCCTTAGGGGAATGAAAATTGCTGTTGCACAGTCTGTTTTTTGTTGAAAGGTAATGGGAAAATTTTCTGCTTGTACGTGGAGAAATAAAACATAGGTACTCCTTAAAAGCACACACTGCCTAAAGAAAATACTATGTAGCACATAATGCTTACACATTTCATCTATGAACAATGCAAAATGAATCAGAGCATCTCCAGCAAGGACCCATCTCCATCGCAGGAGAGCTCTCAGGTTTGGTTGGGGATGGTCTGAGAACCGTCTGTGGGGTGAAAGCCAGCAGGAAGAGTAGCCAACAGCAGACTAGGAAAGCACTAGAAATACAGAGTAACAAGGAATAACTGAGAACATTTTTCATCACAGAGTTACTTTCTACATAGTGAAGCATTGAAGAGGGGCTACAATACTGAGTGCTTCCCAAAAGACTATAATTATGCTTGAGGTTATGCGCCTTAAGATGATGCATGGTTGCTTCTTTTAAAAAGCGTTTCCTACAAAATCTTTTAATAGCACAAGTATATCTGGTTTGTTTAAGAAAATCTGCATTTGGTAATGAAAACATGCAGGTTTCCCCATACCAGTGCAGAACGTGGGTAGTACTGAGTATAGCCTGGCTAAGGGACCCTTTTTTTCCAGAGGTTTTTAGGAGAAAAGGTTATCATTGACAGCTTATTTTGAAAGGTAAAATCAGTTTGTAGAAGTGCTGAACGCAGCTGAACCTCTGCACTGAAAATTAATAAAATAGAGTAATCCTAAATAAGCTGGTTATTGATCCTGTAACAATCAAGTCATGCATTCAATTATAACTTCTTTTTGAACTCTTACCTTCCGAACCTATAGGGAGTTGTTTTGCCCAGGGCCAGGCTCAGACACCAGCGCATGCCACAGACCCCCCCAGCTCCAGCTGGAGGTCTGAGGCAGAAGGATCAGCCTGTAGCTACAGGGGATGGACAACTGCCCACTCAGACAACCCTCTGCGTTTTCTTTACTCCTGTGATAAGCTGAAGAGTTCTTTGGGGAGAAAAACTGGAAGGGACGGTTAGGAGAAAAAGCATCGGTATGACGACAGTATTATCCACCATAGCACTGATCCTCTCTAGACTTTAAAAACACTCCATAGACCACATCTGCCCTTCATCCTCCATTCTTCTTCTCATCTGAATGTGACTGAATTGTGCCTTGGGGTCACTGAAGGGACGGGATACGCCACGGAGGGGAAGTCCCATGGAATTTGCACAGCTGCTGTGTCCCACAGCACTGGATATCTCTAAATGGAACCAGAAGTCATGGAATCATAGAATGGTTTGGGTTGGAAGGGACCTTAAAGATCATCTAGTTCCAACACCCCTGCCATGGGCAGGGACACCCTCCACTAGACCACGTTGCCCAAAGCCCCATCCAACCTGGCCTTGAACACTTCCAGGGATGGGGCATCCACAGCTTCTCTGGGCAACCTGTTCCAGTGTCTCACCATCCTCTCCATGAATAATTTATTCCTAATATCTAATCTAAACCTACTCTCCTTCAGCTTAAAGCCATTTCTCTTCATCCTATCACTCCCTGCCCTTGTAAACAGTACTTCTCCAGCTTTCTTGTAGGCCCCTTTCAGGTACTGGAAGGCTGCTATAAGGTCTCCCTGAAGCCTTCTCTTCTCCACACTGAACAACCCCAACTCTCTCAGCCTGATTTCACAGGAGAGGTGCTCCATATGAAATGGATTTGAAAGGAAGCAGCCCCAGTCCATCTCCTCTCCTCTCCACTCTCCATTCTCCTCTCTCCTCTTTTTTTCTTTTTACCTTAGATCCCAGAGAATATGTGTACCATGAAGTTCCTTGGACAGGACTCCCAGATGATGACAAGGCGACTTGCTAAGACTTCATGGGACAACCCGGTGAAGTGCAGACTTGGCTGGAGTAGGTCTGGATCTAGTTTAACTTGGATACAATGCCACACTGGCAAAACTGGACTGTTTATAAACACAGATGGGAGAAGTCTCCATGTCACAGCATGCTGGGTGGGCTTATGGACTCAGGGCTCTGCCAGCTAAGACCTCATTTCATGATGCTACTTTCCAGAGGATAAATGCCATTATGTTTTTGTTGAGAGGTTTTTCTTCCTTTTGAGAAGTGAATGGATCCATAATTGAAAAGTTTTGAAATTAATATCTTTTTTTTCTTAAAGGCAAAACCCAGTTACGTTCTAAACACTAGGAAAGTCTGATATGTTAACTGCTAAGAAGGTCACAGCAATTTAAATACTTAAAGGATAAAAACCCTCTGGTTAAATGGCTAACCTTTCTTAAGTGATTTTTTAAATTGCTTGAAAGTTATCTGATCGGTGAAACTGCAAGTAAAAAGGAAACAACGTACCAAGCTGCACAAGCAATAATTAATGAAATCCCACATGCAGCAATTTTCAACACAAATACTATGTTCCTAGGTTTACTGAAAGCAGGCTGGACAAACCAAAAACCTCCTTTAGACACTACAGGGCTTAACGCCTTTCAGTCTTCTAGGAGCATTCTAAAGAAAAGGAAAATATTACTAGTCTTGTCTGAAGCAAAACAAAAATATAAAATTGGACCTTATCGATCATATTAAGTTGCATATAGAAAGACATTAACACAGCAGCAATGACAAAGATTTTGGTTTGAAAGGTGTCTAATTTATGGGCATGAAGTAGAGCTGTGTAAATAATCTGCAATGAGTATTTAATTTACTGAATTTTGACCTTTGCTTTTTCCTCCCAAAGTACCTAGCAGCAGACTATTTGATGTCAATGCCTTTTACATGAGATTAGCCAGTGAGCTGAATTTCCCTGGTGTTTATTGACCACAATGTTATTTCACTTCTGCTAGTGGATGAGCATTTTAGGCACAGGGAATAAGCAAAAGTGGATTACCAAGTGTATTTCTGGATGTGATTCTAAAAATTTATAGCAAAACTTGATTGTTCAAATACTAAAGGAACTACTAGAAAAGGGATGAACCCCCTGGTTCACTGTTTAGATAAATACCCAGCCTACCTCTCCCCAGCACCCTGCCTTGTACCCTGGCGCTCTAAAAATATCAAAACTCTGAATTCCCCTTAATACTGCTGAAGTGCCATCAGCTTTCTGGAAATTAAGTGAACATGGGCCATAGTCACTAATTCTTCTTGGTTTATTTTTAAGTTATGTGCTAACTAGTTACTTTTAAAAGGTATACTCTTTATTACATCACATAAGCATTCTTATCATACTTATTTCTAGGCTCATGAACCCCTATTTCTCATGCCCCACACTTTCTTTTCGTTCTTGAGGTCTCCAAAATTGACTTGAAGATCTAATGCCAAACATCACAGCAAATGCAAGGGAAATGATAGAACAGGCACAGCACTGCAACGGACAGGTCAATGGGCCTGTTGGATGATCTGTGGGATGGAAGGGGATGATGGGGCTACAGTCCACCTGGCAGATCTGCAGTAGATGAAAACTGATGAGCAGAGGGAAAACAAAGAACGGGATCTTCTGACCTAAGATTACCTGTGGTTTAAGAGGAGCTTTCTCTGAAGTTACCCCTGCATTACAACATGTTTCAAACCACCAGAAAAGAAGTCAGGAGAGCATGTCTGAGTCTCTCCTATGGCCTTACACCGTGGTTGCAAAGACGCAGCATGTAAAACCAGCTTCCAATACAGATACTGGGTATTGTGGCATGAAAATTTTCCTCAGGCAGAAATACATCTCAAATATATATCAACAGACATTAAAAATCTCTTTCCCCACCTCCCATTTAGAGGGAGTGGTAAAAATCAGTAAGGATGATTATTCAGATGAATACTCTGACTTACTGGAAAAATATAATGATTTTATTTGTATTAGCCAGACTGGAAAGACAGTATAGTATCTGATGCACGCTTGAGGAGAAGAATTGTTCAAAACTAAAGCAAGCAGAAAAATGTTTAATTCACGAGAATGGTTTATCAGCTATGCTCCCAAGCAAGTGTCATGAAGATTTTCCTGACTACAGCACTGCTGGGTATTCTTTGATAGCTCTTTCCTGTTATTCCATTTAGGGAAAAATAAATGAATGAAGCATTTTGTAACAACTTAGAAGTTTCTAGGATGAGTGTGTGTTACCAGGAATGGGTGTGTGCTTTCTGTGTGCTATCAAGAAACTGAAACTCAAAATATGGAAGAGCTCATCAGTGGGACAGGCCCAGGTCAGAAGACACTTTTTGTATATTCCTGTTATGAGAAACAGTGCCTTGTACCTACTGAATTACATGACTTCAAGCCAGCATCTGCCACTTCATCTTTCCAGGATTTCCAGAATTTCACAGTGTGATTTTTATGGCACCACAGACCGGTCAGGACGCTGCAGGACTAGCTGTCCTGTTGGACTGGCTACCCCTTCCTCACCAAGAAAGCTAGTGTCACTCCGTACCTCTTTTTTTGAAGCACCAAATTCTTGGAGGAAAATCTGGATTCCCTGTGGAGTATTACGCTTTAAGAGGCAACTTTATATACATCGACTTCCTCAACGAAAGTACAAACTAGATGGAGCCATGTCTTCTTGCATATGCTTTGGAAGACAGCCCCTTCGGGCCAGGGAGAGGAGAGATGACAGAAGAATGATGCAGTGGCTGCTGCCAATCCCCAATGACTGCTGTGTCTGCTTTAATTGACATCATGCTTACTGATGTTGGGGTTTGCTAATGAGAATACTGTGTACATGGGAAAAAACACTGAGCCTTGCTTTTTAATGCTGGTCCTCTTTATGGGGCTTACTCTGGAAATCAAGATTGACAGCTTGTGAGAACTTGGCACCACGCCTGCCCTTCAAAGCCCCAGGCTGCCAGAGCCCAGCGATCAGAGAAGGGAAAAGGGCTTTCAAGCACAACAAGAAAGGACACAGCAAGTAAGACAACTGCTGTGTATGCAGTAGCAATGCTGGTGGCCTGAAATGAATACTACTGAATAGCTGGCAAAATGCTTAGGAGACTCAGAAGTTCAGTCTAGCAGCAAAGCTGGGGCTGAAAACACTGAGAAACTGCAGAACCAGATATTAAAGCAACTCTGTTTAAACATCCACACGTAATGAAACTGGCATTCATAGTAGATATCAGAGGTACAAGAAGGATTTAGATATTCCACATTACGTTCCAGCTAAACTGCTTCTGAATCAGAACATTATACGGAACAGAGGTATGCACAGGAAAGTGTAACTAACTGGGCAAAAACCAAAATCTAACCACAAGAAATTCAGAAGAATATAAGAAATTAGGAGTAGTCACCCGAGTAACATCAATCCCCTCAATTTTGAAGAAATACTTGGTCCACTACCATACCCATATGCCAAAAGCCATATTACACACAACAGGTAATTATCCAGGCAGTACGAGGCATGTAACACAGAGTGTGCCAGGTCACACCAGTGGATACCTGAAGTTTCACAAACATAAAGGGTGGGAGGCAAGTGTGTGCTAAGGTCCAAGTTCACAGTACGGGGCAGGTGAGATACCCCAGGGCACATTAAATGGCACTAAACACCCACTTTCAAGTGAATCAATACTCTACATTCTCCAGAGAGCAATTCAGCTTGCCTTAAGTAAGACATCTGGATTTAGTCAGATGAAGAGATCACTGCACCCCAGTGATGGTGCTCATTAAATCTCCACCGATTCCAGCAGGACTTCACGCACTTCATTTCCATGTAGCCACCTACATTGCTGCATCTGAATCAGGAGCTGTATCCACCCACAGCACGGGTTTAGATGAGACTGCCAAAGTTTTGTGCAGTCAGTGGCAGTGCAGAAGATGGACTGGTGAAAGCAGAGAAGGAATCTGATAAAAAAACCATTGCCAAAGCTTGCATGGCCTTGGCAGGTAGAAGGATGTTTATTTTATCCCAAATTATACACTATTCAATATCTAGTAGACATATTCTTTTTCTTGGATGAAATCCACATGCATTTGCTAGCTTCATTATATAGCAGGACTTTTTTTTTTCCTTTTAAATCTATTTTCTCTGTTGTACTATGTCAGAGATAACACTGTACCTACATTAATTATTTCTTTTTACTGTAGCTAAATATGTTGGTCATGACACTTCTTTCAAAAGTTTATCTTTGATGAATGATGTTATTAAGAAGCTGATTATTTTCCATTCTCAGGAACACTTTTGGTTTCAGAGTTTACATACAAATTGAAAAGACAATTATATGCTGTTCTGCAGAATATTTTATACCATATTGCTATCTGCATATCCTCTAGAAAAATGTCATTTTATTTGTATTTCAGTGTTCTCTTTATATTATGTTGCACAAAATACTTGGTGCTGTCATTTTCACAAAAGCTGCCTGATAAGTCTTTCTTATCTGTGTCAAAACTAAATTGAAATGCAGTATTTAAAGACTGTTCACCTGAACCAATAGTCTGCCAGAAACATGTTTATGAAATGCCTAAAAAGAATGCTCCAACCACTTTTGAAATTATATTCACATTCATAAGATTTTGGAACAACAGAAAAATAAAGGCCAGTGAAGTAATTAGGAATGGAGAGACAATAACAACATATTTCATTATGTAAGACAGTGAAAGTTAAAACAAGAGATAGTAAGATATGTAATAAATGCAATTTGAGATTTATTATGTTATTTTACACATGAACATAATCAATAACAGCCAAGTAGTCTATTTTTTTACTGTTAGATAAAACTATAGAAAACTATGAACAGCAATCTAGTAGTGAGGACCTATTATTTTTACTCATCTTGGAAACTTGGATCTTAATGTCTAATTAAGGTAGGGAAAAACTTACTTTGTTTTGTTTTCCTACAAAAACCATGTCTTTCTCATGTTCTATAAAGAAGACACTACAGCCTGTCAAAAATTCATGCCAACCAAACCTCTGAATGAGATTTCAATATGCATATGAATACAGTAAAAACCATGAAACAGCACAAAGGAGTGGGAAAATATTCTGGAAATCATAATAATCTAATTATGTAAAATCGTGTGCAACACTGAAAACTATACTACTGATTTTTTTTAGACACAAAATCTGAGACAACATAGATTTCCTATGTCAGTATCTAATTGAGTAGAAACAGCAGAATACAAATAAGTGATGCTTGAGATTTTCTTCTACTCAATCCCGACCAAAGTCACTGAAGAAACTACCTGATGATACCTAGACTTTATTTAAATATGGGCTCGAATTTAAACTCAAGCTCCAGCATATGCCTGTGAAGTCTTTGTTGCTTAAGAAGGTGAAAATGTTATGCTCTTACTATACTTTAGGATAGATATAAATATTCAGGCTGGACATTGCAAGCCCAGATATCTTCATGTCTGCTCAAATTAAGTCTGTATTTACATCACAGAATCACAGAATCATAGAACGGTTTGTGTTGGAAGGGACCTCAAAGATCATCTAGTTCCAACTCCCCTGCCATGGGCAGGGACACCCTCCACTACACCACGTTGCCCAAAGCCCCATCCAGCCTGGCCTTGAACACTTCAGGGATGGGGCATCCATAACTTCTCTGGGCAACCTGTTCCAGTGTCTCACCACCCTCACAGTAAAGAATTTCTTTCTAATATCTAATCTAAATCTACCGTCCTTCAGTTTAAAGCTGTTGTTCTTTTACCTGTTACTACAGGCCTCGGTAAAAAGTATTTCTCCATCTTTCTTGTAAGCCCCCTTTATATATTGAAAGGCCACAAAAAGGTCTCCCCGGAGCCTTCTCTTCTCCAGACTGAACAACCTCAACTCTCTCAGTCTTTCTTCATAGCAGAGATGCTCCAGATCTCTGACCACTTTCATGGTCAATGTCTTTCTTCTGCTGGGGGCCCCAGAGCTGAAGACAGTACTCCAGGTAGGGTGTCTTGAGAGCGGAGTAGAGGGAAAGAATCACCTCTCAAAGACCTGCTGGCCATGCTTCTTGTTATACAGCCCAAGGTATGATTAGTTTTCTAGGCTGCAAGCACACATTGCCAGCTCATGTCCAATTTTTCATTCATATATTTTACTATGCTCTGCAGTGATATCATATTACCATTACCAGGCCAAAGAAGCAGCTTGAGCTCATTCTTATGAAAATTTGATGTGCATTGAAGTAGTATTCACACCACCCAATTTCAGGCATGGACCTTAGCTAGCTAAAGAGAGAAGACTGATGTCCCCCAGGCTATAGCCAGTGGAGACTCATAGCCTCTCCTGGAGCATGGCACAATGCAGGAGTTCACCTGTGGTGATGTGAATAGCAATGCATGGAACAAGGTGAAGTTTCTCCTGCTTTTATGCTCAAGCTGCCTCAAACATCAGAGACATGCGTGTCCTTTGACTTTTGCAGAATTTAATGTCTCCAGGTCAGGCCCACAGGGCTAATCTCAGGGTTGTGCAGGTACAGAAAGAATAAACATCTAGAAATTGGTTAGAAATTGTCCAGATTTAATAATGCGACCTCCCTGAACTGAAAATAGAGTAATAAATAGGACAGAAATAAAATCCTGCATTAAAAAACACCACATGTAAGTAAATGCAAGCAGCTCAAAGATCCAACTAATGACTACAGCAATCCAGCCACCAAAGGCATCTAAAGTAGAAAGAATAGCCAATATAAAGTATCACTTTATGTGTAGTCTCAGCATTTTTGTTTTTATCCCAAGATGCCAAAAGCTGACAGGATAATTTCTAACATTCCAAATCACTCAGATGATACACTCCTATCAGTCCAGAAGCACATTCATCTTCTTAATGACACTCAACTGTGGCCTATTCAACATATTATGAATGACTTTTCTATATTTAAAATTAAAATGAGAGCATACATCACGAATCATTCACAGAAATAAAGGAACAAACTATCACAAATATATCATGGTGTATGGAAGAAGTCCCAGTTTTTCATGCCCCGTAATATTTGAGTCTTAAAGCAATGACACCTCCTTGAGGTCTACAAACCCTTTTCTTTAACTTATAGAAAATGAAAGAAATCAATCAAACTCAAGATATGGAAACCTGTTAGACTGGTATCACCTGTCAGAGCTTTGTTGCAACTCATATCTAAAGATATTCTTTCTCAGATTATCTTTCTGGTATCAGGAATCTCTTCTAATATTTGCCTGCAATACTCCTGCCATACTTTCAGTCCCATACATATAATCTATTCCTAAGACTCAAAAGATTTTTTTTTTCTAATGACATTTCTTGATACAATGCAACAAGAAATATTTGCACAAATAGCTTAGCAAAATTTAATTAGGCATGCTGAATGGAAAAGCATAACATATGCTTCTGTGTTAGCTAATGTATTATGAAGGGTCATTTGATCTTGTATTTCATGGTATAAGGTGATAACTTATGTGTGATAGAAAAGAATTCTCTCCTCAATCATATTAGCTTTTTCAATTATCCAGGAATATTATTTGCCCCTATTTCTCCCCTCATAATTTTCTAAAATACTGAATACTATTTCCAGAGCCAGGAAATAACACTAGATGAGTTAATAATTTAGAGTAGGATGACAACTCCCAGATTTCAGTGCTGTACAAATAGTATAATGGAGTATGTGAAAATTTGCCCTTATTGCTCTATAATATGAGAAAATTTTATAGTTGAGACATGGAAAAGATCACTTTGGAAACAAAAGTCCATACAACAAATAACATGGTCTATGATCTATCATAAACCCTTTCTCACTGAAGCTCACATGAACAAAAGTAACTAAATTTATATAGAAGGGTTTATTGCTGCATTCTTAAGCTACATACATAAAATATTTTCATCTATTTATGATTCTAGACTATTCCCTTCATGAACAGATTGCCAGGATACATTTGAAATATATTTCTGTATATGTAATAGGCCAAAATTCCATATAGTCCTGATGAAGAATGACATCTTATTCACTGTACTTGAAGTACTGGATATGAGTTCCCAGTCATGTGTGAACAGTTTAAATCTATTTGTGAATAGATTTCGGAACCTTATTCATAAACTATTCTAGCAATTCTTAATACTGATACACTTCAATGCAATGACTGTAAACATTTTCATTTATTCATGAATTTGCATTACAATTATTGTATCTGAATATGTATAGATAATAATAACACACATTGTATATCTGGCAGACTAAGCAGGAAAGTAACAAATGGTAAACCTCAAAATAAAAAAAAGTTAGCAGCTACCTTTGTGAACCTCATTTAAAAACCCCATAATTTGTAAGTTCATTCTCTACATGATTTTAAATTTGATGCAGAATATACAACAGTAACATTTCACCTAAATACTTCAAAATAAGAAGCCAGCAATATTATTACAAGTGTTATTACAATGAATACGGCCACCACCATCAAGTTAGAAGCATCAACAGCAACTGCATATGAATGGTATTTGGGACATCTCAGATCCCTTGCTGTATATGTGGTATGTTAGGTAGTTTTGTGGGCATTCTTCCAATGGCACCAATGTTTCTTGCTCCATTAACAAACAAAATTTGAAAAAGATGGGAGCATGTGTTAACGGGTAACTTTAATTTTACTTACACACGCAGAAGATTATATTAGCTGCATTTTTCTTCAACACCTCAAAAAACTACTTTGAAATTCTTGGACTCTTATATGCATAATATACTCTGAATGTACATGAAATCTCCTTCATGTTGCACATTATCTATGGATAATGAGTTGAGTGCCCCAACCAACTGAGATCTGCAAAACTCTCAGTATTTTCACTACAACTCACAGAACAATTCAAGTTACAAAGAACTAGGCTGGCATTTGGGCTAGCTGGTTTTGTATTCTTAAGAAAAAAATTTGGACTGTGTACTTAATCATTTGACATTATATATTCATCATATTCAGTAAATGTTCTTCCTTTTCAATACATGTTCTTCAATTCTGTTGGAATTGTATCATGAATTTAGAACAGACTCAATTGCCCTCAATCTCTACTACTTCCTTTCTCAGTTGCATTCTGGGTTTTTTGGATTGTTTCTTTGGGGTTTTTGTTTGGTTGGTTTTCTTTTAATTTTGGAAAAAGTTTACAGTAGGGTATGTCCCCTCTAGTGTGAAGAGACAGTTTGCAAAGTCTGTTTCATATACTCATTTGGACTGAAACATCCATTAAATATTTTCTATGAATTCACAGTTAAACACAGGAGGAATCTTATGTTCTCAAGCTGCAGGTATGTTACAAATATGTAAGAAATACATACAGGTGGATGAAATTTATAAAATTCCCATTCACACAAGAAAATATAAAAGTTGAATGACTAGTTCTGCCCCAAAAACCTGAAGAAAAGTGGATTCTCAAGAGAAAAGTTTCAACATACACTTTTCCCTCTTACTTCTAGAACTTGGAACAGAATTGGCTTCCTCAAAGTGAAACAGGAATTTTGAATAGCATCACTCCCTCAGTGACTGTGGGATCAGGAACAGCCCGTATCCATCTCATGTACTTCTAGCTCCCCAAAAGTCAGGTTTGGCGCCTAAGCAGTTGTGTAAGTCAGTGAAGACAGTGAGTTTCATCCCATGTGTCTAGGAGACAGGAGGGAAGAGACTGTCTTACGGAGGTGGCTGACATTTGCTATACAGAGGGCCTACAGAGTAACTTCCACCAGAGAGCTAAAGTAGGAATCTCTCTCCCCATGTACATTCTGTGATGTTCAGAAAGTCCACGGTAAAAAATGTTAAAAAGTGAGAATTTATCCATCTTTTAGCATGGTAGTGCTGGGCAGTAGCCACAGGACAAGCAGATCACTCAAAACTGGAATAGTGGAAAACTCATGATAAGAAATTTCTCTCCCCAAAAATATCTAATGTATATAATAAGCATTATCCACCTACATTATTAATCAAAGACTGTACATAATCTAGCTATCAGTGTGAGACACCACTTTATTCCCTGTCATAGCTGCCTGCATCATGGGAGAAGAAAGCAAATCTGCCAATTCATTGCGTTGCTCTGCTTATGTAATAAGAAAGAGGAAGGAGAAGATGGCAGAAACCAGACAAAATTAAAGGTACCTATTTCCAGTACAGGAACTGTAAAAGATGGAGACTCATATGATCCTCATTACAAATTATCTGGGGGCTGGATCATCAAGTGGACAACAAAAGAGATTTTGATTCAGAGGTTCAATATCACATTGTTTTTTATGATGGACTTTTTAGCACCATAACTGAGCCTCCTACTTAAAACTAGTTAAAAAAACACTCTTCCTATATTTCATTGTGTGATGACTGCAAGAGATTAATTTCTGTGGAGCACATTTTAGCAATTGCGGCTAAATCTTTGAAAGAACAAACTAAAATATTAATTCTGTTTGCAACAGTTGACGCCAACAGTTTGGCCTTGAACAGTAAAACAGAATTAATAATTTATTGTCAAACTATTCAGGAGTACACATTTGCTACATCAATTTAAAGAAATGTGAAGCATTATTTTTGGACTTACATATGTACCTATGGATCAAGTCTCTTAATAGCCAGAGACTCAATATAATACCAGTGTTACACTAGAGTTGAGTTATATGCATGGTTAATTATGTTTTTAATTAAGGAAGTGAGGCTTTCTGACCATCCCCTCTATCTTCCTACCCTATAAACGGACCTCTGGAGAAGGATTAACAACATAATACAAAGGAAACATCCTTTTTCATTCCCTCTCATGCCATTGGTAACAGACTTTAATATAACAGGAGACGGAGTGGGATCTGTAGCTGGACAGAAGAAGAGAGCAGTTTTTATTTTTTTTTTCTCACTTCAAAAAAAATGACTCTTAAGTGAATTCTTCAATATAGATACCCCTAAATCATTCATCCGCTGGAGCACCAAAGAACAAACACACAACATGCAGCCATTGACTTTCACAGCAAGGGTTTGTAAGCACAGGAAGGGAGGACTTGCCTGTAAGGCCTAAATTCAGCAAAGCATTTGCACATCCATCAGCTAAAAAGATCCTAACCATGTTCCTACATCTTCTAAACACAGTTTATGAGATCAGGGTCTGGTATTAAGTGCCAGGGTTTCTTCTAAAGACTTGGTTTCAAAGAAACTTCTGGGATAGTGTGAAAGATGACAGAAGATGGGGATCAGGGTAAGGCTTTGTGTGCCTATTTTAACCACTAACCCTCCCACCTCCTCCACAAAATCTGTAAAAATAATTTTTATTTCTTTATTATTACAAATGGAGTTGATCTGATTTAAACCAATAGAATATCCGACTTTATAAATAGGTAAAATATCATACCAGTACAAAAAAAGGGAAAAGAAGCTGAAAGCCTTTTGAGCACAACCACAGGTGTCCATAGGAGTGGGATGTATTCTGCAGGGGTAACAGCTCACTCTCCTGAACTCAGAAAACTTTGAACTGAGTGCAATAACATGCAGTGTTTGTAAAGAGGTTTATAATTATCAATTAATTAACTCTCTGTAGACACCTCTAAAATAGATAGGCAAGAATTGTTATCCTTCATTGGATAACCTAAGAATCTGGGAAAGAAAACCTGTGGTGGTTTGACCCTGGCTGGAGGCCAGGTGCCCACCAGAGCCGCTCTCTCACTCCCCTCATTCACTAAAACAGGGGAGAAAAGGCATAACGAAACGCTTGTGGGTCGAGATAAGGACAGGGAGAGATCACTCACTAATTGTTGTCACGAGCAAAACAGACTGAACTTAGAGAGAGAATTCATCTAATTTATTACTAGGCAAAACAGAGTAGAGGAATGAGAAATAAAATCAACTCTTAAAACACCTCCCCCCACCCCTCCCATCTTCCCAGGCTCGACTTCACTCCTGGCTTCAACCTCCACCGCCCTCAGTGGCACAGGGGGACGGGGAATGGGGGTTACGGTCAGTTCATCACACGTTGTTTCTGCCGCTTCTTCATCCTCAGGGGGAGGACTACTCTCATCATTCCACTGCTCCAACATAGAGTCCCTCCCACGGGGTGCAGACCTTCAGGAGCAAACTGCTCCAGCGTGGGGTCCCCCACAGGGTCACAAGTCCTGCCAGCAAACCTGCCCTGGCCTGGGCTCCCCTCTCCATGGGTCCACCGGTCCGGCCTGGAACTTGCTCCAGTGCGGGCTTTCCCATGGGCCACAGCCTCCTTCAGGTGCCTCCACCTGCTCCGGGGTGGGGTCCTCCACGGGCTGCAGGTGGAATCTCTACACCCCCTCATCCTTCCTCCATGGGCTGCAGGGGGACAGCCTGCTTCACCATGGCCTTCACCACGGGCTGCAGGGGGATCTCTGCTCTGGTGTCTGGAGCACCTCCTCCCCCTCCATCTGCACTGACCTTGGTGTCTGCAGAGTTTCTTACATCTTCTCACTCCTCTCTCCAGCTGCAAAAGCTCTCTCTAACTGTTTTTTTTCCCCTTCTTAAATATGTTATCACAGAGGCGCTGATTGGCTTGGCCTTGGCCAGCAGCAGGTCTGTCTTGGAGCCGGCTGGCATTGGCTCTGTCAGACACAGGGGGAGCTTCTAGCAGCTTCTCACAGAAGCCACCCCTGTAGCCCCCCTGCTACCAAAACCTTGCCACACAAACCCAACACAAAACCAAAGCCACACAGTGATGGGAATAAAATTTATACTCCTCCTGACTACACATGATAGCTCCATATTGGATTGAATTCAAGTTCATGTCCAATAAAAATAACAGAAATAAGAAAAACAAGGAAAAAAATCAATAATACCATTTGCAATGTTAATATCCTACCTTCTGACTTCATTGCATATTCAAAATAATGACTGTCGAGAGCTACACACATGCCTTACTTTAGCTGTGCTTAATAAAACAGAAATGTATCTCATGCTCAAGTGTTCTTCGAAAGGAGCTGTTGTCAGAGAATATGTAAAACTAATATTTCTCTTTTTCAAGGAAGATGACAGGAAGGCTTCTTTTTTTTTCTTTTTTTTCTTTTTTTTTTTTTTGTGTAATATATGGCTATAAACTCAAGTTAAATCTGTACAGATTTCCTTAAAGCTGCTATTGAGAAGCCACAAATTACTGCAGATTGCATAACAACTGTACCACGATGAAGTTATAGCTCTAAAGTTATATTGATGTTGGGTAGATAAATGAGAAAGGAATGCTACATTACAACAGTAATCAATCAGAAAAATAATCCAGAGACTAATCAATGTCTCTGAATAAGAGAACATTAATCCCTGATGGAGATATTGCAAACAAAATAGTATCTAGCTTAGCTATCTAAATTCCACTCACCATCTTCTCCTATTATGTCTATCATGGAATCGAATTTCAGAGGACTCCAAAGAGCTGTTGCTCCAAGTCTGATTTTTTTCATTATTCTATTTAATTGTGTGCACTGTAATTTAATTTACTGTAATGCTGCCTCTATTGTGGCAATGCAAAATTCCTTCTAACAGTAACCCATTAAAGTATATTAAAAGTATTTATCATGATCCTCAAGAGTACAGATAACATTATGCACGGAAAACTGGGATTTAATGTAATTGCTACAAATAATTCAAAGCAGTTCTTTTTGCATTTATCTATATGTAAACCAGCAAGAACAATAATCGTAAAACAAAACTCAGCAAGATCAAACCTGGTCTTCATGAAGCCGAAAGTAGATAAATAAAATACTTTGGAATATAAATCACTGTTCTGAAAAAGTATAGATGGGAAAAAAAAATCAGTGTGAAAAGATCTACAGTCCCCCAAAATGCTGTAAGCCATTGACTTCATTTACTTATAATTTCCTCCTCTCTTTATTTTTTTTATCTTCCTCTCTCTCACACATGAATGTGCTGGTCTGTTTCTTCCCAAGCTTATTTCTTTTTAAGAAAACTTATTGCCTGCTGCAAGGGCACAGTTGTTAGTGTCAGGACCCACACTGCCTATGCCATTCAGGCTTGCAAATGCCACGTGCAGGAGATGGGGATCTCCCAGTTGGCTGCGTGGTCTCACAACCAAACCCTTTTGGCGAGGTGAGGCACCAGAGTCCCCCCAGGGACAGTGGCACCAACTGAACGGCACCAACAAGCACTAAATGAGTCTCTGGCTGATGAAATCTGAATGACCCGAAATCAACAAGAGTTTGGCACAGATCTGGATGTCAAAGTCGGACTTTTGGGTGTCAAATTGCCACCTTTACAGAGAGAGGGAGATCGCAGCTGAGTTACTCAGCAGCTTGTTTCTAATGCATAATACATGTGTACACAACTTTGCTTACTTTGCTGGGGTATTTAGAAAATCTTATGACATTCCACAAACAAAAAAAATTAAACTGTTTTCAGGTCAAAAATTTACTAAATGTTTACAAGTTGTCAAAACAGAAAGCATGTAATCTTTCACTACTTCAAATAATACATATTTTTCTTCACTAAAGGCCATCTTTACCCTTCCTATATTCCTCTCTTTTGCCACTTACTTGCTTTGCCTCCTTTAAAGTTTCATGGTCCTCCATCACTTTTAACTCAGAAAAGAAAGAATAAACCTGAAGCAGTATCTCAATGTTTTGCCCCTTGGAAGTTGTCTTATTTAGCAGAAAGAAAAGAATGTGTCCCACCGTTTCAAAAACAGCAGTATGAGTCTCACAAATATCCTATCAGAGCTACAAAATATGTAAGTGTGTTTTAACATTGGATGCGACGGAGGCAATGAAGACTTTTAATATCACCGCTGTGTTGCTTCAATAATCAAACAGAGATTTTTAGCATCTGTTTGAGGTCTGATATAATTCTTTTGAGAGGACAATGTAATTTTCTTAACTATCAGCCTTAGAGTATTAATTTTTTAACACAGAGTTAAATTGCCCTCTTGGTTATTCCAATTTGAAAATGCCATCACTAATTACATGGAAGTATCATATCACTCCATGAATCAAGTTAGCAGGAAATACTTAAAGTGATATATCTGGTTGAATCTCTGCAACCATTCTAACATCTCACTCTTCAGACTCAGACTTTAATCTAAAAATCAACAGAGAAATATTTGGAGATCGCATTTGAATTCTATTCACTCAGCAAAATACTGAAGAGCGATTTATTCTTCTCACTAGTCATTAGCAAAACTGCCACTGGCTTCAGCAGTAAAAGAAGTGCACTTATGGGATACTGAAAATATTATAGGAGATCTTAGAGAATTCTTTAGGAGTCAAAGGAGATCATTCCAACAATTTTCAAATTTTATTTAAATTACAAACGTTTTAAGTACTTAAATGAGTGTCCCACTTTCCTTATTGTTTTAACATACCTTTGCATGTAACCAACCTATGAACTTTAATTTTTCATCAGTAATTAATATAGGTCAAGGTCAGGAATCATAGAATCATTTCAATTGGAAAAGACCTTGAAGATCATTGAGTCCAACCATTAACCTAGCACTACATAACCACTAAACCATGTCCCGAAGCATTGCATCTATGAGTCTTTTAAATCCCTCCAGGGATGGTGACTCAACCACTTCCCTGGGCAGCCTGTTCCAACGCTTGACAACCCTTTTGGTGAAGACATTTTTCCTAATACCCAATCTAAACTTCCCCTGGCACAACCTGAGGCCATTTCCTCTTGTCCTATCAGTTGTTACTTGGGAGAAGAGACCAACACCCACCTGGCTACAACCTCCTTTCAGGTCATTGTAGAGAGTGATAAGGTCTCCCCTCAGCCTCCTCTTCTCCAGGCTAAACAACCCCAGTTCCCTCAGCTGCTCCTCATAACACTTGTTCTCCAGACCCTTCACCAGCTTTGTTGTCCTTCTCTGGACATGCTCCAGCACCTCAATGTCTTTCTTGTAGTGAGGGGCCCAAAAGTGAACACAGTACTCAAGGTGCAGCCTCACCAGTGCCAAGTACAGGGGGACGATCACTTCCCTAGTCCTGCTGGCCACACTATTTCTGATACAAGCCAGGATGCTGTTGGCCGCCTTGGCCATCTGGGCAAACTGATCCCCTTGATTCCCTCATCCAGACCATGAATAAAGATATTAAAGAGAACTGGCCCCAGTAATGATCCCTGGGGTACCCCACTCATTACCAGTTGCCAACTGGATTTAACTCCATTCACCACAACTCTTTGGGCCCATCCATCCAGCTTGTTTTTTACCCAGTGAAACGTATGCCTGTCTAAGCCACGAGCAGTCAGTTTCTACAGCAGAATGCTGTGGGAAACTGTGTCAAAGGCTTTATTAAAGCCCAGGTAGACAACATCCACAGCCTTTCCCTCATGCACTAAGTGGGTCACCTCGTCATAGAAGGAGATAGTTAAGCAAGACCTGCCTTTCATAAACCCATGCTGAATGGGTCTGATCGCCTTGTTGTCCTGTATGTGCTGCATGATGGCACTCACGATGATCTGCTCCATTACCTTCCCCGGCACCGAGGTCAGACTGACAGGCCTGTAGTTCCCTGGATCCTCCTTCCAGCCCTTCTTGTAGATGGGCGTAACATTTGCTAACCTCCAGTCAACTGAGACCTCCCTGGTTAGCCAGGACTGCTGATAAATGATGGAAAGTGGCTCGGTGAGCACTTCCACCAGCTCCCTCAGTATCCTTGGGTGGATCCCATCCGGACACATAGACTTGTGAGTATCTAAAATGGTGTAGCTGATTTCATAAAAACTAGTATATCACCAAGGTAAGAGGCTTCAGCTCACTTTTCTTTTATAAGCACGCAAGCTTGAACAAATTGTTTGGTATTTATAGCTTTTTCCAAGAAATCACAAGTGAAGAAGTTATAGAATCAATGAGGCAGACTGTTTCCAATATTTACTGCCCAAAATTTATAGTCCAAAATTTGTCTCTTGAGAGACAAAAAGGCCATAAAGTGGGGTTTTTTTATTTGTTCAATTTAGGATTTTCTCTCCTGGGGAATATACACTGAGCAAAATGCCAGCATAGCAATCTATACCGACGTCTTTTTGTTACTGGTTCCTCAGGGGGGGACTGGCTGAGAGATGGTCAGGAGATAAATATGGTGCTTCTGTTACCCAGCAATTCCTGATGGCAAATTCTTGACTCTGATGGTAGACCAGATCTTGCACTACTGAAAACAAGCTCCAGTATTGAGGAACAACAGCTACCTTGGGACCTGTATCCCGTTTCAGGAGGGGACATTGGGTACAAGTAAGTATCCAATTATAAGAAAATAAACTGTAGTAACTTGGGCTCTAGCTATAATATTGCAATAGTTGTTTTCATAAGGAAGATGTAAAAGCATGAAAAAGGTAGGAACAGGTTGCTTACTGAGAGACATAAATGACTTCCCTAATGGGACAACAAAGTTCTGGTCATACACTCCTACAATGATCAAGCAGAATATCCAGAGAAGAACTGGAACCCGACTGAAGAAGTCAACGGATGGCCCCCACTGCCTGACCTTCAGACCTAGATCTTGAAATCCAGGTCAGAGCTCACAGGCAGAATAAGCCACAAGCCACATCTCTAGAGAAGAGATTTTTCTAGAACTTGGGAGACACAAGCAAGGTGGAACTCACTGTGGCAGAGACAAGCACCCTTGGTGCCTCATACCCAGGCAGGAAATAGAAATTTGGGGGTGTTTGAGGACCTACAATGATACTGATATCTTTCTCTGGTATAAAGGGTGGTTTGGTATTGATGTTTTTTCTTTGCCTGCTGCATGAAACTCAGAACAGAAATAATAGTGACACATCATCCACATTTAGGACATGTAATGGTCTGGAGGCCAATTCAAGTATGTCTTGAGAAGACAGTAAGTTTTATACCAAAATGAAAGGAAAACTGTTGAATAATTTTGTCATAATCTGAGAGTAATGCTATTTTAGCTATAATCCTCTTAAAATGGAAGGGGTGTCATCTACCGGGAATTTCCTACCAATCTGTAGAAACAATTAGGAAATTCGTTACAAAAAGATCTTGAAACTTTGGAAGCAATTATGCTTCTTTTGGGAATAGAAGAGCTGAATGTTAAATAGCATGGGATTTTCAAATTGATAAAATACAGACATCCCTGGTCACTGTGTAGAAGACATCAGGAGGAACCGGTGAATATAGAATGACTTACACCCAACCATTAATTACACCTACATATCACACACACATCTTTCTCTCTCTCTGAACATATATATACAGATAAAAAGCTTTTAAAAAGCTTTCCTCAAGCCTGACTCCTCTAAGTAAGGTCAGAGTGGTTGAGCCATCCAGCCAAAATAAAGGAGACCTCTGCTTAACCCAAGAGGGACCAGGGATGATGGGCTATGTTCTTAAATGGGTTCTAAAACTCAGAGGGGGAAGTCAGAGAAAACATCTTGAATCTTCAACATAAATATGACAAACTACCTTTGGAAGGAAAAATCCATACCGCAAGGAAACAAATAAACTTCACCGAAATGGAAACAAATGGACTTTCCCAAAATTTTATAGCAGAAACTGAAACAGCCAGGGGTTACTGTGTTGCAGATCATTTGAAACTGCATAAATTGAAGGATAACAGGCAGTTGATCTTTCTAGCAAGGTTCCAAATCCAAAGTTACTGGTCAATGATACTAAGGAGATGCCTTGTTACAAAGATGAGTTTTCTCATAGATAAGAGACTATCTATCAGAAGGCTTCTTATTGATTAGGTATGCAGACAGGGCCATCTGAATATCAGGAAGGGAAGCATCTATCCCAGTAGGGCCAATTAACTGTCTTGGCTCAATGGCCTCATATTTTTGAGACTGGTCCCACCTCAGCCAGCGAGCCAGACAGAGAGGTAACCAATAGAAGATGCAAAAACTACCAAACAAAAGATGCTCCCATCTGCCAGGAATGCGGCGCTAACAAATGATCTGAGGAAAGACAATATTCCCTCAGAGTGCAGAGAGGCAAGAGGCAAATAACCCAAAATACACAGGGATGTGGTAAAAAAATGAAGAGGTTACTGACTCCCCAGCTAGAAAGATCCTTGCTGAATAAACACATTCTTTTTGTATCAGAGGGAAGATATATGACTGAAAGCCCTCAGTTTACTGTGACATTAAAATATACAAATTTAGTTAAAAGGATGCAGCTGGGTAGCAGAAAAGATGACTTGCTTTTCCTAGTGGTTGCACTCTGGGTAACATGGAGTCTTCTGGAAGGAAAGAGAAGGAACAACCTTCTGGGAACAAGTTGATTTGCACAGCTCTGAAGAGCTAGTCAAAGATAAGAGGGGTCAGACAGCATGTGTGGACATGATGAGACACCTACGAGAAGCAATGAAAAGATGAGCATCCAAACATTTTTCATGGAAGTCCTGTCCACGTAAGTTTGCATGAATTGATTCTATAGGCATCTGTAAGTTTTAATGGAGAAATAGTTTCAAGAAAAAGAAAGGAAAGTATGTGCTGAGAAGGTGGCATGTGAAATCTTCCCAAGGACTGGTAAGCCCTGGAGACTATCGGTGTTGGTTCACCTGCAAGAACATACAGTCTGAAAACACCAAAAGGCTGCCGAGCACCAGCGCACACTGGTGTCAGCAACAGGCTCCATAACTTGGCCCTCATCCAAAATGACTGCTATATGCAGATGAAGGCTATGGGATTACATACGCATCTGACGAAATAAAGGACTTTCCGAATACCTACCACTGACCTGTCAGTATCACCCTCTGTTTTCTGAGTGTATAGTTAGAATTGGCTTCCCAAACGTTGCTCTAACCAGGTAATTGTGAGAGTGCAATTCAGATCTGAGACTGAATAAGTGAATGTGCTGTGAGAATAGTTATCTGCTATTAGTAAAAACAGGTTCAAGAATAAAAGCTCTTCTAAGAAATATTGGTTGTGATCTGTATCTACCTCAAACTCCCTACCCTATCAGGGCAAAAAGGAGTTTACATGTTAGAGGTGATACATAACAGAATTTTCCAAAGAAACCAGGGTGGTTGAGCAACAGGAAGTTGCAGTAACACAACACTGCAGGATACAGTGGTAAAGATGGTCTCTTCTTTTAATCTGTGTCTACCAACAGATTTATGTTTTCTCTGCACAAGGAGAAAGTATATTCTCTGGAATTTTTCTTCAGGTATAACCTAGCTTTAGAGCTTGAAAGCCTTTGGTACTTTTTGACATTCTCACTTAAAGGAAAAACTGAGAGAATGTAGATTACAGTAGACTTTCTAAAGAGTTAACATCCTTTTGCAAATGATCCTTTAAAGATTTCAGTCTCAAAATATGGGGTGCTCTGCTTTTTGTTTATTTCCCTTTGCTTGCCTTTTTCTTTGTTGCTGGTTGTTTATTATAGTCCTTACAGCCTCACAGCAGTCAGTATCAGGAAGCTGGAGAGATTTAGGAAGGGAAAAAAAAGATATGTAGGAACAGAAGCAGTGTGCTGCTGTAACTTCTGCTCGTATCTTGAAGGCATGCGGAGGGTCTAATCCTGCTCTTGGTCGCAAACCTGATTGTGGGGTAAAATGGCTGTAAACTGTAAGGTACCATGGCTGTAGAGATAAAAATATAAAGTCAATAATACTTTTACACACAGCGAAGGAAAACTTAACAGAAAAAACCCATTAAATGGGTGAGCACCAATTAGTGATTTAAAACTAGCTATTGATGCTTCTGGATCTGAGACAGTTTTGTAAACCCAATGCCATAGATTGCTCTATCCTTCCCTTAGAGATTTTACAGCTAAAGATGACACAGGAGTACTTCAATCAAACAGAAACATCTTACCTAAGAAACAAACATTTCAGGGATTTTGCTTAAAGTCCAGCTCAAAATTCCCAGCAGGCTGGAAGTAAACCTACAGGTTCTGTTTTAAAGAACTAAAATGGACTTTTTATAGAAATTCACAAATTTGTATCTCCAGCTATAGGAGCTGAAACCTCATGACGACACACTGCGCTTAACTACTATAGCCATAGGCTAGAATGACCAACCTCACCAGCACGAGTGGAGTGGCACCAGTATAAAAACTGATGCAACACAACACTAGGGGATTGTTCGTTTGGTTTTTTTTTTTTACTTTCTAGTGTCTTTTGTAATTTCTTATTCTTGTTCAGAATGCTGCCAATCTTATTTGGAAGGAAATATTGCATATGTAACCATATAGCATAAGCTTGCACGATTATAACAGGCAGTAACACTCAAAGGCTTCTGAAACTCAGAACACTAAAGACGACACTTCTCTTCACTTGTTCAGAAAGGACTGGGAAAGAATATAATGCGATACATGGATCACCTCCTGTAGACAAAACTTACATGTTTTTTCTTCCCTTTTTGGGCTATCTGAGTATTATTTAAACAAACTTCTTGAAAAATGACTGAAGTCAAGAGAATGCTATCAGAGAATTAACTCTCCACTCTTAGGACACTATGCTTATGGTAGATGTGATCTAATGAAAAATATATTATGCTTCAAACCAAAAAGTTATTGGGCACTATTCATATTATATATATGCACTTAATTCTGTAAGCTATTTACGCATATATTTGAAGGGTGCGGGATTGCAGTCAGAGCACTTAGCATTTGCAGCGAACAAACCAGTGTGCACCACAACTCTCCCATATTTTCAAAATCTTTTATAAGGTACTTGCATAATACGGCTGTCAAAAACCACACTAAAGCCAATATGTTAATCACTGAATATAGGTAGGTTCTCTGCATGCTGACTTCAGATCTTTTTAGTTGCCAACAAGTCCTTAACACCTGTGTTTTTTGAAAAGAAAAGCTAATGCAAGAAATCCTGTCTAACGGGACAAGCCCTTGTTCAGTGGCAGTGGAGCTTCTTTGGAAAGTGCTTAACCCACAGATTAATGAAAGGCAGATAGTTCTACTGCAATTAACTCTTATGTGATGAAACCTTCTGTCTTTAATAACTAGTTTAAACAAATGAAACTTGAAGAAGAAAGCAGTTAAAACTTCAGTCAGTAGCTGACAAAACATTGAGTCACAGACAAATAGTTGACATGATTTTTTAAAGCTGCAGTGCAAGCTTTTTCTCTCATTTCCTGTGTTTTATAGGAAAGAAACAGGAATATTTAATAACAGCATCATCCAAATAGTCAGGACAAAAGAAAAAAGTAAGTGGAAGTTTAAACAATGGAAGAAATGGGTAATAAACATAACGCGTGCAAAATGGGAATTAGTGTTGGCAGGATTTCTCTAGGTGAAAAGTAAGACTTTAAATTGGGGTGGCAAATATACATCAGTATTGAGGAGATTTAACTCAAGCACTATGACTTATGCTTTCCTTCATGTGTGGCTGACAGCCCATGTGCTACTGTAGCAACTGACATTTTAGCTTTCCTTTATCTAACTATCAGGCTATACATTAATTTCCAAATCCTGCTTTATGTTAGTAAAGAGTGTCTGTGACTTCTGCAAAGACAACGCGAGCCTCTTCAGTTTAAATAGTTAATCTGTCTTGCAAAAAGTGTCTTGCAGGGGATGAACGATGAGTTTTCAGGAAAAATAATCAGGCTAAAAATCCATTTTTCATTTTTGTTAACAAAATTAAAAGCAATCAGAAATCCTCCTGTAGGTAACACTTGAAATGTTATTAAAGCAAAATCAAAACATGTTATTGTTCTTAGGTTATTCAGCTCTTCTACACATATTCACTTAGGTTAATTTTTAAATAAAAAGTTATTAAAAAAAAAAAAAGTTTTACCCTGAAAAATTTTCAACTACAACACTTCCACATTTTCAAGATTTCTCTCAAAACCCTTCTTTGTTTCAGAATTTTGGAGCCTCCACATGCCTCTTTTCTACGTAGTTTTGTGTTCACGTCATCTTTTTCTTTGAATGTTCCCACTATAAAGTTACACATGCAATGGGAAAGACAAAAGATAAAATTCTGTACAAGGTAAAGTTTTTCTTACAAAAGATTGATACCTGTTTGTTTGGGTTTTTTTCCCCAAGCCAGTCCTCTTCCATTTCTCAACATGTTTTTGCTTTTTCTATGCCTTGTTCACCATTTCAGTTACTAACCTGGGATCATGGCCTTCATTTGCTCTCTTTTACCAGCATTACCCATATCGATTAATTACTGGTATCATGCTACATATAGTCATTCCAGGCAAGCCTCACCATATACAGTTTCATCTACTCTGGTACAGTTCATCTCTGAAAAAAACCGTAATGAAAAGCGATGAAGTCATGTTACAGCTAAGTACCACAGCTGAACTAACGCTGTTGGGTTAACGCTGTTGATCTGTTTGTTCTCACTCCTGCTATGCGGGGGAGGTCCCACCTCAGACCAGTGTTCCTTAGGTCACTATTTTCTCTCCAGTCAGTAGAGGTTTCTTAGGGAAACGTGAAAGAGGAGGAGTATGCTTTTGACTCTTCCTGTATATTCTCCCCAAGCTCCAGCAACCTTCAGTCAGGTCATGCAGCCCTTAAAGGCAGTTCTAATGACACCAGTGGGGTTATTTTACCTCTGACCCTAAATATTCCTGGTTTTCCTACAAAAATTTTCCTTCGCTCCCATCTGCATGAAATCATTGCCATTTTGCTTTTTCACATACGATGCTCTGAAGTTCCAGAAAACACAAAGACCAAGTTACGTATACTATCTGGTGCATGTTTGTTGCACATTGGTGTAT
Source organism: Grus americana (assembly GCF_028858705.1). NCBI lineage: Eukaryota > Metazoa > Chordata > Aves > Gruiformes > Gruidae > Grus > Grus americana. The sequence continues at coordinate 28,651,957 of NC_072854.1, forward strand.
AATTAATCTGAATAAAAAAAATAGTGCTCATATAAATAATCTAAACCCAAGGAGTATGGAGAAATGGTGCAAGCCCCAAGACTGTGCTCTCTCCTATGAAACTCTGGCAGGTAACTAGCTCAAGAAATAGAAGTGTTTAAGAAACATTGCTACATATTTTTCTGCTTCTTTTTAAAGAGAACACATGCTCTTACTGCTATAGTTTATGTAAAAAAAGCTATTCCAGTTCACTGCATACATTTATTTTTTTAATGGCACAGTGAAAAGCATTTGTTGCATGGTTGAAAAGGAGAAAATCTGCATCTATGTATGAAAGCAATCAATTCATTCCGCTCGTAATGAGATTTCTTCCGTCACTTCAGTTTGATTGTTTACCTTTACAATCGCCTCCCATGCAGTTTGGAAAAAGAAGAAAAATAAATGGAAAAGAATCAAAAGCCAAGCAACTCAACATGACTATGTTTAATCTCATCTCTACCTGTTCTGAAGAATGTATTTGCATATTTATAAAACGATGTTCCGGCAGGAATGACAACCTTTACTGGCAGCATATAAGCCAGCAAGATAGTGGGAGCTCCACCTGTTCTAAGAACTCACTGGAAATTGGCTGTGCTTTTATGGTGGGCACAATTCTCAGTGGTCATGGCTATGCTCAACATATTGAACATGATTTGCTATGATTTAAAAATAAATGGGAGTTATTCAGCTAATAAATATTTCAAATTTGAGCTACAGTTTTGCATGCCAAATCAAGAGGAGGACGTATCTAAAAGCCAGCATCACCTTCTGTTCTGTCTAGCGGACTGTCCATGTTTCATGATGGTGCTCGTTTTTCCTGTCAGAACACTGTAGGATCTTTCTTCTGTTACAGAAGACTAAACTTTTGCTGAGCCAGTGGCATTAGCTTAAACACAGAGATTTAAGTACTCACATTAGCCATGCTGCTCTGGAAGAATCCTAAGTTTTCCTTATATCCCAAATAATATTCTGCAAAACTGCTGCAGCTACGCTTGGGCATTTCTTCAAGAATTTCTAACACAACTTTCTGTGACACATATATAAGCTCTGTGGTATTTAGTGCACAATCAGAGTTGTTCATAATATTCATTTTAAGTAAGTTGCATTCTCTTTTCAAATTAATCTGTAGGCACAGCAGATACTCAAAAATCTCAAGTCACTCTTAACAAGTGTTCCCTGAGGCTCTGGAAAGGAACAGCCCAAATTCTTTAGTCTCTGAAATTTACCCACAGATTTCTTTTTTAAAGATAAGGAAATTCTGAAAAGCAGATATATCTCCCTTGACAGAGTCCACTTCCCAGAACTGGAAACTGCCCCTCCATATGCCCAAAATTACAGAGCATGGCCAGAGTCGTTCATTGTAGAGCCAAGCCTTTGCCTACTGTCATTTTGGCACTAAAAAAACCCAAATCAGTGGATCAGTTCTTTTCAAACACTAAGTACCTAAGGATTTAGGGCATAAATGTATTTAGTATTTTCCAGCAGAAATTTTTTTTCTGCTGCTCTGATGCAGCTCAGCATCCAGCTGCACTGGATGGGAGGGGAAAAGCACATGTGCCTGCAGTTTGCCTAGAAATTATTATGGTTCATGGCATAATATAGCCAGCTTTAAGGAAATTCTCGTTTACAGAGAGAAATTACATAGACTTTTCTTGACAGTTCCTCCAGAAGGAATACTCATCCACCAATATACATTAGCTGATTTCTTGTATGGTACAAAATAACCACAACAAGCCTCCAGACTTCGGTAATTTGTATTTAAATCAGTAAAAAAATACTGTGTAAATGAGACTAGTGGGCTTGTTTTATGGCAAGAAAACTGTTTTAACCAGAGCAAGTTGCAATTTTCTTAGCGATGTAGCAATTCACGCTATTATTTATGCTCACAGTCAAATATATTTTATTTAAGTTTTACCAGTATCTCAACCTAAAATATCCTCTCCGAAATGCTAATTGCAACTATTACCCATCCCATAATCATTCTCAGCATCTTTTGGTTGGAACCGGCAACAGTGATGTACATGGATCAGATAATTCCTATCGCTCACTGTAATTGCTCAGGGATTTTGTTTTCTTTTGAGTCAGTAATGTCTAAATTGGATTAAGATAACAGTTGCTTACGAGACATTCTCTGCAGAAGTTGCTTTCACCACTACTATATTTAATGGTATTTTACTCTAGAACTTCATTTTTTACACCATTCTCATACAAATGAGTTTACATGAAGTTCATACTGAACTTCAGATTACACTTAAGGACTAAATACTCTATCAATAGGAAAAAAAAATACCCTGAATTTTGTTTTTGCTGACATACTGATGAGTGAATGTAGTAACACGCTGGCGCTCTTCGTTATGATCAGATGATATTCAAATGATATGATGAGTAATCAATCTCAAAATCAGAGGACTTAGTCTATCTATTTATGTGTGTTTAAACATCTTTAGCTGGTAACAAGCCCTTCACACTCCCCTGTCTGGGCAATTGCTGCTCTTGGCAGTAATAGTCTGAGTGGGTGGTTGAGAACGGAGCTGGCAGATGCAGTACTGATGCAAATTACTGCTACTTCGCAGCACATGCATTCATTCATCCAGGGAGTCATTTTTTATCATTCCAGAACTAAGCCAAAAGTCATAAAATATTTTACTTGTCAATACCTAGAAATAAAATCTGTAGTGTATTCAACATTTATTATCATAACATATAATGTTAAAGAGATAACTGAAGTGTCAGTATGCCCAATGTCATAAAGAAATCTCTGAAAAAGTGAAATGCATTTTGTGTGCCTAATTAGTCTGTTTTGTGGGTGGGGTTTTTTTTTCAGTATTGTAATTGGAGACCTCATAACACATGTGTGACTGCTGATATGCATTATCAAGACCAAATAATGCCAACCATAAAAATCTGATTGGTCTTTCCTTTATTCTGGCATATTATTGCTTTCATTATTTTAGCTACTGAGATGAATGACAAAGATGACAGAAAGGAAAGCAGAATAACGCACAACATTACTAAAGGCAATATACAGTTCAGCGAAATTAGCAGTCATTATTTCTGTGTTGACCATAATACTGCTGTTCTACAGACCACAAAGTAAGATGTCAGAATGCAATCAGTGCTTGTTCTTTGGGTCAGATATATATGAAGTTGCCTTACCCTACAAATAATTACCTTAGGTGTATTGACCAGGCAGTGATGCCGAACACAAGTTTTTTCTTTTATCTATAGTACATTTTTACACACATTTAAGCAAAATGTCCACTTTGTTATCTCTGTTTTAGAACTATGCCCTGAATAATTATTCAATCTTTTAAAAAAGTCCGATCCTTAAAGAAACAATAAACAAAAGAGAAAACCTATTTATGTACACCAATATTATAGCAGTATTCTATACAAGCTATACTTTCTCAGGACAAATGGACTTCTCTCAGAACAAATGAACTTCAAGCTGGTTTATCTTTTAAGTGAATTATTTAAATAAGAGTGGTAATATAACAGTAGAGGTCTACAATTATAAGTAAGGTTTGTGTAGCAAGAGAAAAATTGTATTTAAGCAACTGACATAACTTGAAAAAAACAAACTAGCCTTGGAGTTAGAGTCTATTATGAGTCCACTAATTGAGTCATTAATAAGTAGACAGGCAATCAAAGTATAACAGCTAAAGCACAAATGTTTTGACACTAATTGCAACCAGAATCCAGACACAATACCTTAGCTTTATCCCTCATGGATCCTTTCCCCAGGATCGACATTTTTGCACCTGTTTCTTCTTGTAACCTCTTCAAGGAGTTTCCTCTTGGTCCAAGCAATTTCCCAACAAAATTGAACTAGAAAGCAAATAAGAGAACTATTTTAGACCATGAGGTACTTTTTCAAAAACTTAATCTGTATAAACAAACTGCTTAAGAAAAGTTTCTTTCCTTTAAAAAAATACTCCTCCTTAGTTCTGAGCCTAATTCATTGAGATACAAGTCTGGAGAACCGAGGTATCCTCTCATCTAGGCAGTAAAAGCATTCATGGTTTATTTGAACCCCAGGAGGCTCCTCTCTAGGACAAAAATGGCCAGTGGCTGCTTAGGTTTAGCTAACTGCTAAACAAGATCTTTGCTTATCTGATAGTATAGATGAATTTTTAGGAACTGACGTTTTACACGTTGGTTCTAAAATCACTACTGTTTTGTGTATCATCAGCTTCAAATATTTCTTTTGCCAGCAATGAAACAAATCAGAAATAGTAGGTCACTGTAGATATTCAAGGCTATTTTCTGAGAGGATTTTAAAAAGTGCTGGGCTTTGTTTGCCATGCTGCTAATATTCTTAAACACTGCATGGTTAATATGACACATACAACACTGTTTTTTCTGTATGAAGAGGAGAGATGTCTACGTGGAAATTAGAGGACAGAACATTAAATAAACGAGGTGTTAACGTTATGTTGACACAAACTATAAAAAAGGGGTAGTCTATTAAGTAACAGTAAAATTTGTTTATTCTGTAATCAATAGTCTCTTCAATTTATTATTTTTTATGCTTTCCAAAGTCTTTTTAAAGCTCTATGGCATGCTGTCTTTGGAAGCTGACTGGGAACCATCAGCACTTGCTTGGGATGTTTCTAAATTATGTTAAAGTCCAAACAGACAGTACTCTGGCCTGGCTTTCAACGAAGAATAAGCTTAGCCAAAGAAAAAGGTGTGTAACTCTAACAGCACTTTCTTGGTTTTATTTCAGAGATAAAAAACATGACAATAAGAAATAGCAATCAAGAATATGCTGCAGTCAAAAATATACCTGAATGTCTAAAAAGATGTTATAACAGACTTTGTTTTGCATAACTTTCTATTTTAAAAATGGAAAAAATGGGGAAAATTCTTTTCTCCACTTTAGCCAGCAAGAATATAACACCACAAACGCATCAGGCATGTTGATAACAACCAAACTCAGAATCAAGCCAGATACCCCAGAACCCAAGCTGGCTTTCAGTCCAGTGTCTTAGTTATAAATCACTTGTAACTTCCTTCAAATATTGTTTAAACCATCAAAGAAAATAATATGTAATTACAGGAAAAATAAACATGCAAAGTGAAATCTACTGCCACCTAAACCAACATAATTGATTTCAGCAAGATAACATGTACAGAGGGAATCAGTAAGTGGTAATGTTGCAGAAAAACCCAGTAAGCTTTCAAGCTCAAAAAAATATATTTTTCAAGCTTGTGAGCTTGCACTTTTATCCAATTCTATCTGTTGATTTAATAAAAGTTATCAACTCTTAAATAAATCCTACTCCATTCTGGGGCAGAATTTAGAGATGATGCCGTATCATGGCATCAACAATAGTATGTCTTGAAACTGTAGCTATGTTTCTTCCAAGGACAACTTGGCTTAGAAGTAGTTGTTGGCTTCAAATTGATTATTAAATTTCATATGAAAATAAACCAAAGAGTGATGAAGAAATGTCAAAGACTGAATTTCACCTTTAATACTAGACTTTGGACTTAATCTATTGATAGAAATAAGATTTCAAAAATTACACGTCTTGTGTATGTGAAGTTTTATTAGAGACAGCAGAGCAAACAGCAGAGCTTTCATTCTTCTGCAGGGACCATCTTACCTGCAGAATGGCTGTTCACAAGTTACGACACCAAATCTTTTGTGCCACTTGTATTTCACCAATCAGAGAAGAACCATCTCCTGCTGCATCCCTTCAGGGTCTCTCAAGAAAAGCCACCTCTCAAAAGCTGGAAGAGCTACACTGCTACGTAAGTTTGGGGGAGACTATGAGAAGACCAGCCAAAGCTCGTCTCCATTTGTTCTCTGAATGGAATAAAACTATTAAAATACACTCTATGAAGATTTATGCTGACCATTTATATTTAAGCACTTCATAAACTGTCTAATAATTACCCTGACATATTGCTGCAAAGGAGCGGTATGGCCAGCATAGACTAAATACTAAGTGGATTTTAATCACTTCACAAGAAATAAGTGCCTGGGGATTTTAATTCTATTGATTATGTAGCAGACAGACACTCACATTTCATCCACCTTCTAAAAAACACATATCAGGAAGCAAGCAGTTACTTATAACTGAATAACTGAATTGCTCTTAATTTGCTTTTGTCTGAAGTCGCAGAAAAGCCAGTGCACTATATCAGACATTCAACTGTTGTGCCTGGTCTTCCCAGCATCAGTCTGGGGCCACTGGCTATCCTCAGCACCAGTCTATAGTCACAAAACTCCCAAAAGTCTGAAAGTACTGGTAAAGTAACTTTGACTCAATAACTTATGAAAAATTAAATCCTTTATGTTCACGTGTAGGGAAAACTAGCACACAAGTAAGAGAAAATTTCAGTGAACAGCACAAATTGTAAGAAATCTGAAACACCAATTTACTCCTCTTATTTATTTTATTAAGACATACTTGACAAGAACCTGAGCAGAATCATTTTTAATACTGGAAAGCTTCGGCTCCAGTTACAGCCACATGCACGCACAAACAGCCAATGTGTATAGCAACGGTGAAGGAAAATGTGGAAACTCAGGTAGTTTGGCTGCATATAATGATGACCCTTGCCCAGAAACGTGCATTCCTGGTATCGCCACTGTAACTGCTGATCTTATTTGGAAATCTTAGCTCCGATCCAATTCCACCATGTGTACAAATTTTCTCCAAATAACAGAAGCTCTAAGTCTCTGGGATGATATGTGGTCATATTAGGAGAGGACAGCTGAGAAATGATGACATACAGAAGAGAGAGTATTAACAGAAAGCTTTCATTGCTGGGGAGAAAACAGACTTCCACTTGAAAAATATGGTTATTGTTGTGTTACTAGAGGTTTTTATAGGTGGCTTAACTTTTCAATCATATTTATGAACGTGAGCTACACCTTCTGCATACTTATAGAAACCCTTCCTGGTTTATGGCAAAGGTTTTGCATATTATTTTCTTAGATTTTTTTATTATTTGTCTGGGGGATACAGATGCATGTCTTCAGGGGAAAATGATCAGGTGATAACAGGGGATGCTTTACTTACAATCAAATGCACACGATGCTTCGTGTGTCAACAGCTGGGCAATAAACTTTCCCTGTGCAGAATAAAACCTGACAGAGAATACAGCTCGATAGATCTTTGGAGTATCCACAGCCAGTCTCCCCAGCATCTTCCCCAACCACTATACACACAGTTTCACCAGGTTTATCTGCATCTTGATTACTTTCACACTCCACCCTGCACAAGCAATTGGAATGTAACGTGCCCAAAGCCAACACTCCGGCTTCTCAGTCTCCAGCAAAGTCTTTGTTCGTAATATATACTTTTTATACTCGTATCGAAATAGCCAAAAATGATACTGCACATGTGGACACAGAGAAGTCATTCTCTTTCCCCAAACTGTGCTGCTCCCATCTGTCTGCAAAGCTTTATGCTTACACATGGAGAATACTTACTGACAGGGTGAGTCATTCTGCTGAAGTCTATATGCTAGGACTGAATATCTAAACCCAAAGATTAGACACCCAGCAAGTATACAGAAAATGGAGAAGTCTAAGAACTAATTACACAAAATTTCTTACCAAAAACACTGCCTATGTTAGTGAAAAGCTTAGGGTTGCGCTCCATGCATGAATACATATATAATCACAGGCTTGCTCATCTCCAAAACCCCTTGCAGTAAAACATGCTGTACATCAACACACCTCACTTGCTTCGGGCTAAGCCTCTGAGAAGAGAATCCCTAAAACTAACCAGGTGTTGTCAAGCTGGATCACAGCACAGGCAGTCTGTCTCCTAGTGTCAGCATTTATTATGTCGATATACCATATGTGGTTTCTACGAAATGCCAGAGATTAATTATAACCTGTGCTGTGAATAAAATGTGTACAATAAATGTGTTCTTAAAATATATCCTGCAGCTTACAATGTTGTGATAGTCTTAAGTGTACTGCAGCATCTCAGGAAGATGGCCACATGTATTTATTCTCATTGCTGTGCTTGAACTTACCTCCTTTAACATGGACACATCAAGTGCTGTTCTCAGAAGTCATAATATAAGCAGAATTATGACAGAAATTAAACACACACATACATTTGTAAGTTGATATTTACATAACATCTGATTTATATAATAATGCAAACTCAGGTGCCAGTTTCTTCAGTATATGGCATGTTAAAGCAAATTGTCCAGGAGATGAGCGTAATGGGAGTTGGAACTTTGAAGCGGGCATCAAAGGCAAATAGACACAGCTCCACTATTGTGCCTGTGTTTAAAAGATGGGGAAAAGAAAGACAGTGAACTTGTGCTGCAGAGAATCTGTAGCTAATACTAGCATATTTAATTGTCCTTGGCTCCTGGCATCGGAGCCCTCTCACTGGGAAGGAGCCCACCCTGACAGCTGCAAACAGGGCTAACAGAGCTAGGCAGATAGAAGCTGTTGACTTCCATCACTACCTCATCTTTTAATGCTGAGAATTGTAATCAAACATCAATCTTTACGTCGGTTGTATACACAGGACTCACTTTATTCTCAGTACGTGATAAACTGGCCTTTGACTAGGCGGACAGCCATACAATGGTCAGTTCTCTTGTGAGACTCATCACACTGGTGGGCTGGCACTGCTGCTCAGCTTACGTGTGCCAAGGTATTCAGTGAACCTCCCAAGAGCTGGGACACAGGCTGCAAGGTCCGGCGGGGCGACGGGTGCTGTGTGGCGGGGGGTCCCCCCAAAGCCAGCAGCAGCCTCGGGCTGAGAACGGTCACACACACTCGGGACACCATCCCGCCTGCCCGGCCACGTGTCACCATCAGAAGTACATCGAAAGGTACCCCACCATATAGCCGCACTAAGCGCTCCCCATAAAACCTATCCTATTTAAAACCACACCTATCTTTCTCCTCACTTCCCTTCTAGGGGCAAGAATGCTGGTAACCAATTAAGTAAAGAATCATAGAATTTGCTGTTATGTTGCAACACAGAGCTCTAACCTGCAGTTCTTTCAAGATTAAAAACTCCAATATTAGTAAGGATTTTGACTACCTCAGCACCGCATACCATAGGTATAACAAATCTAACATATAGTTTACAGCATTAACATTCAACCCTCAAACTAAATGCAATGATTGATAGAAAATGCATGTTTACATTTAGAAGAGTATTTGTTTCCCTATTTGACGTAGCTCAAATACATCCCTACTAGAACTGTAACATTTATTATTTTATAAACACTATTTTAATTGGGTTTTACAAACAGGAACAAGAAATATGCTTGCCATTCAGAAAAGGTGTTTGTGTCAGTGACTGTTTCTGTTTTATACACGGATCAGTGTTCAGAACAGTAACAAAACCTATATAAATAAGGAATGGGACAGACAAATATTTCCAGCCATAAGATGAAGCAGCACAAAGCCCTGAACTGGAAGATAAAATTAATTTCTTCTAGAAACAGCAAAACAGAAATAGCACAGGCTTGGCAACATGAAATAGGTTTGTTATTTCTTAGTGTGTTCTGCTCACCATTGCTATCAGTTCCTTTGTGAGCTGACAAAGTGTCTCCATTTTCAGAGCTACTTATCCTCACAAAAAACTTTCCTTATTCATGAGAGAAAAAAAAAATCCTTCTAAATTCAGTCCTATACTAAAGAAAAGGGGAGGAGACAAAGATATTACTCAGTCTTGAATAAATCCTTACTGACTGAAACCTGCTTATAAATTAGTTTTCTTCTGGTCCTATTCTAGGACTTCTCATAGTTCATTTATTTTAGTATAGCATTTATTTTAAGAGTATCTCACCTTTTGATATGCACAAGGGACTTCCCTTCATGTTAAGGTAGAAGTGGACAATTATGAAGGCAATTTTTTTATTTTTCTCAACACTTTGTAAGCATGACAATGCCCGTAATAACATGCTTTAACTTTTGATCAGCCCTGAATTGGTCAGGCAGTTGGACTAGATGATCGTTGTAGGTCCCTTCCAGCTGGAACTCAAGTCTTCTCCTCTCCTCTTCTCTTTTCTCTTCCCTCTCCTCTTCCCTCCTCTTCCTCAGTACACTCTCCAGAGTTCAAGTTTGCCTCCCTCTGGATGTAGCTGCTTACCCCAATAGCTATTCAGTATCTAGTACTTTTTGGCTTTTCCAAAACTGTGTTCCAGATAAGGATGCAACATTGTTTTTTATTACAGCCATGTGATATTTGCTGTCTCTGGAGAAGAGTTTCCAAGAAACCTGTTTGGTAGCACTGAACTTTGCAGGGCTCTACTTTAGGAAGGCATGTGTGGTGGGTTGACCCTGGCTGGAGGCCAGGTGCCCACCAAAGCCGCCCTGTCACTGCCCTCCTCAGCTGGGCAGGGGTGAGAAAATATAACGAAAGGCTCGTGGGTTAAGAACAGGGAGAGATCACTCACCAATCCCCATCATAGGGAAAACAGACTCGACTTGGGGAAAATTAATTTAATTTATTACCAATCAAATCAGAGTAGGATAATGAGAAAATAAAACCTAAATCTTAAAACACCTTCCCCTTGCCCTTCTGTTCTTCTTGGGCTCAACTTCACTCCTGACTTCTCTACCTCCTTCCCCCCAGCAGCACAGGGGGATGGGGAATGGGGGTTGTGGTCAGTTCATCACACGTTGTCTCTGCCACTTCTTCATCCTCAAGGGGAGGACTCCTCACACTCTGCCCCTGCTCCAGCCTGGGGTCCCTCCCATGGGATACAGTCCTCCACCAACTTCTCCAAAGTCAGTCCTTCCCACGGGCTGCAGTTCTTCACAAACTTCTTCAGTGTGGGTCCCTTCCACGGGGTGCAGACCTTCAGGAACAGACTGCTCCAACATGGGTCCCCCACGGGGTCACGAGTCCTGCCAGGAGCCTGCTCCAGCGTGGGCTTCCCACAGGGTCACAGCCTCCTTCAGGTGCATCCACCTGCTCCAGCGTGGGGTCCTCCATGGGCTGCAGCTGGATATCTGCTCCATCATCATCCTCCACGGGCTGCAGGGGGACAGCCTGCCTCACCACGTTCTTCCCTATGGGCTGCAGGGGGATCTCTGTTCTGGTGCCTGGAGCACCTCCTCCCCCTCCTTCTTCACTGACCTTGGTGTCTGCAGAGTTGTTCCTCTCACATCTTCTCACTCCTCTCTCTGACTACAGTTGCTCCTGGTTTGTGGTTTGTTTGTTGGTTTTCTTCCTTCTTAAATATGTTATGATAATAGAGGTGCTACCAGAGGTGGAGCCGGCTGGCATTGGCTCTATCGGACATGGGGGAAGCTTCTAGCAGCTTCTCACAGAAGCCACCCCTGCAGCCCCCCCCACTACCAAAACCTTGTCATGCAAACCCAATACAACATGTCAGGAGACAGCAAACAGCAGAAGCAGAAAATGAAGGTACTCCTTCAGAGGGGTTCTGGAGATCTACTCCAAAGGACACGTGCTAATGCTCTTCTTAAAGTATTACACCACTGCAACTTCACTGTAGAGGTCCCACAACCAAAGGAGAAGGTTGCCCTTTCCTACAGAGCTCACTGGGTCTCATCTCTTCATTATGCTTTGAACGATAACCTGATGCCAGGCTGTGGGGAGAAAAATGGACTCAAAATTAAATGCTTAAAGGGAAAATACAGCTTCCTGAAAACTCTGGGCCAAATTAATTTTTGGTTTAAATCAATAGAATTACCTCAAGAATAAATTAAATCCAAGTAACAAAGGTAGAATCATTAAAGCTACTGTGACTAGAAGATTTACCTAAGAAATAAACACTTTTTTTATTACACATTTTTTATCTTGAAAAGTGCTAGGAGTTCATATTTACAGTGTGCTTGAAGAAGATGCTGCAATATTTGTCTGGCTATTTACTAGCTCATAGCAAGCATCTAAATCCACAGCAAAAATATATTTTTGGCATAACTCCATGAAACAGATGGTCAGCGACTCCAGACAAACATCTTCCAGATACAAGTCCACATTGAGATAGCAAAAATATCCCCTCACTTTTCATTTTTAGCAGTTTTCTGTCAGAATTTGGTAACAAGTTGTGGCATTTAAATAAAGCAATTTAAAGAAGCCTTAAAATTAAATGAATTTTCTGATTAAAAAAAAGAAGTTTGGTGTCTGGTGTATCTTTATTCAGTTAAACTTTCTTAACTCGGGAAAATTTGAATAGCTATTTCCCTAATATATGCATTAGCAGTGTGATTTATTATAATCTGCTAATCTGTCAGACACCCAAACATTTTATTTTCTGTGATTCTGGTTTTAACTCTGATGTGAGGTAATTGAGGAAAAGCCAAGGAACCAATTAAAGTTGCGGATCTGTATTAAATCTGCAATTAACAAGTTTAAGGGGTTTATTATTTTAATTGCAGAGATATCCAGAGAGACTTATCGTATCAGGCACTGCACAGACATGCAGGAAGACATGACCTTGATCCTGAAGAGTTGTCAAGAATGTCAAAAAAAATCAAATAGGCCTTGCTGAATGTATGTGGCTTCTATTGCTTATTTGGATGGTCAGAGAGTATTGCCATCAAAATCACTGGGCTCAGTTACGAAAGTGGGTGTTACGCAAGGTAAGTGCAGCAGGACCACGTTCTGCTGACAGGTGGACCATCCTGGAGCCTGCTTTTTCAACTCAGAAATGGGAAAGAGGATCCTGATGTCAAATTTTATCTTTGGCTTTTGCCTTATAATTCTTCTGCAATTTGGAATAAACTACTTTTCCCTGAGCTTATCCCTATCTGGCCAGCCCAGCTCGGGTGGTGTGGGAGGCTGAGGGCAGACAGGAATGGCTCGCAGGATTTTTTTGCCCATGTTGGAGAGGTTAGAGCTGGGAGCAAACCAGTCGCCAGTCAGAGGTCACGACTGATCCCAACGCACACCTACAAAGAGTTGGGAAGTTCTGTGAGGGCTGACTGCTCCTTAATGGAAAGCTTCTTCAAGAGCAGCAGTATTTTTAAAAACCGCAGAGTATGCTGAGCTAACAATGATTCTGCCCTAGTATTGAAGTCATATTCTATTGAATCAAGGGACAAAAAGCCACCTGTCTTTTAACATTCATCCTAGCCAAGCCTGCAGTAGTCAACTCTTACTATTTAGAAATAAGTAAAATACAACGTAAGTAATAAGGAGTTCTTAAATTTGTATCTAAGACTGGCTCATGCAAAGGACATTATCTAAACCTATATTTCTATGAATGCTAACAGCTCAGACTGCAGAAGTGCACCACTAAGCTTTTTTCAAAGTGCACAATTAAATAAGTTTATATTGAGCATATGCACAGGTATAGAAATAGGTACTAAGACTACAACACTTAAAAGCGCAATCAACATTTGGCTAATTGGGCTTATTACTCCCACAGATACACAGTCTACTGGTCACAGTAATAAACACCATCTGCTCTTTGCTAACTGGCAGGAACCTACCAACTTTTTTCTAACTTGAAGAGTTTGGAACGTAAAAGGAAGATCTAAAGGAGTTGCAATACAGTGGGATTTCCAAGCACATCCTCTTACTCTTACTGAGCTGAATATGATTTCATATCAGGTGAAAGATTTCTCTTTGCCAGATGCTATATTTGCAAAGTTAAGTTCTAAGTCAACAAGAACCAGGATAAGTTAGGGTTGAATGCCCAACCGTTAAACTAATACATCTTTCCCATGTACATTAGTGATACTGAACTAGTAAAAATGTAGCATAAAACTCCAATGTCTTTTCAGTCAAGGAAATTATAACAACAGTTAATTTGACCCAGTATGTTAATGAACTGATTTAACATACATGCATATAGTATCTAATTTTGTAGACAGCATTGTATTAAATCAGAAATGGTTTATGTTAATCTAATTAAAAACTCTGTTAGTCAACTTGATTTTGCCTTTCGTTATTAAAGTAATTATACTTACAGCAGCATTTATGTATCAATTTACATATACCGAGCACTACGCAAACATTAATTTTATTCTCAAGTCATGTTCATAATCAAAGCAAAGCATTACTTTAAATTGATTGACATATGCAAACTCACATAGCTCTATGGAAATTAAAGCAGTCTGCAAAAGCAGTCAAAAAAATCTTACAAAATTCTGGTTGGTTCTTCCCCTTCCCCCCCTACATTTTCTATACTTTTTTTCTTTATTACTAAGGGCAAATGCAAGAAAATACCATCTTTCTTCCTTATAGCTCATTACCTTCTATTTTTCCTATGCTTAGAGAGGAAAACCAAGTATCTATCAAGATTTTTTTAATGAGGACTTGGCTGATCTGTGGTGGTAATGCAATAAAATGTTTTAAGAGGAGCAAAGCATTCCAAAACAACATTAACAAGGTGAAAACAGTTAAGTAATAACGTCTTAATTCAAAGACTTGAACTGGTGCTGAATTCTGTTCCCACGGTGTTCAGGTAGGACATCTGTCCGATTTATACTTGAATTTCAACTAGGTTTTGAGTGAAAATTGTACAATTTAAGAACAGATATTGTCCTCTATTTGTCCATTCAATCAAATGTGGCAGGACAGAATACAAACTTGGACAACGCAGAATAAATACTGTTAGATATATTGCCACTGTTCATGGGCTTATTCTCAAAAGCCACATACTGCAGCACTCCGTTCCAAGAGCAAGCTGCACACTAACCTAATAGACTCTTTTTCTTTAGGTTTTTTTTTTTGCTCATGGTGATGAGCTTATGGAAGGAAAATAACCAGCATTAACCCAATATTTGGAACAGATGGCTTTCCATTGGTTTATATAGCAAACATACTGGGCACAGAAAGACCATCTCCATTCTCCAAACCTGAAACTGCCCTGGCTTGCTCTATAGCATGCAAACCAGAGGGTCTGCAGAGCCTCCTCCTCCACAGCACACAGGGCTAACTGCAGTAGTAGCAACCAGCGCAGCAGATCCCTGAATTTACATTTCATTTAACACTGCTGATTGATTGTAAAAACAAGCTTACCATATATAGAGAGTAATCACTCTGTAATTTGATATAAACGTAACAGATTTGCTAACTGTGAAGAATCAATCACTGTGTTAAATATGCACACAAGGAATGGGCTTTTTTCCCATTATCAGTATTTGTCAATGTTTATAATTTGCCAAGTTGATAGCCCATAGTAGACACTAATTGCAATTCGGAATACCTATTCAGTCTCATAAAAAAAAATAGAAATTATAGAGTTTTATAACAATTGAGCATCAAAAGCATCTAAAAACCTGAGACTGATTTGTAATGCTTTGCTGATGGCATTCCTTTGCAAGCAACATAACTGTGCTTCAGACTTGGTTAATGTAAGACAGAAAAAAATACTTTCAGGGCAAGGTGAAACACGAAGAAGACATACTGTATGTGACAAACGAGCTGGCAAGCGTGAGCTGGAGGCCCTGAGTGGCTTTGAATAACACCGGATGTAAGATGTAACAGTCTTGCCATTGCCATACAACAGCTCCAGAGTGAACAAAACTGCTGCTAGGATGCTCCTCCCTGATAAAATATTAAATGATCTGCTAATTTTTTTCACTTGCACCTTTCTTCTTATCCCCGCACTCCAGGCTAAGATCTGATTCCCACTTAAAAGAATATTATAGAAGTAATATTGAATTCTCCTCTAACGCAAGATTAAGAAATGCCTCAGGTATATTTAATAACTATCTAGTTTTAACATAATATTTAATCCATTGTAATCACCCTGCTTCAGCACATCTACAGTCTTCAAAAAGGATGAATGTGTTTGCAAAATATGTATTAAAGATAGTCACCAATGCAAAAAAAGGGCAGTGAGTATTTTCCATTCACCTTGTTGAGCCAGTATGTCCCCAGCTCCAGCTGCCCAAGGAAGCCAGGGTTAAAGTGACACACTTAGCCATAACCAAGTAATTAACTCGGTGTCTAAGAAGATGGTTCAGCCTTTGAAACTCACTTTCACGTTGGTATCTGACCCAGTTGGGTGGCTGGTGTCTGTGTTTGCTGAATTTCAAGCACATCAGTCCCATTCAGCGCTCTTGTCTGCCTTGAGCCTCAGTCACTCAGTGTAGGGCTGCTGTAAATCTCCAGTTTAGCTGCCTCATTCCTTTCATTAACTGCATGAACTTTGGTATCTCACACCCATTTACAAAAATTCCTAAATTCCAGGTCTGGAGCTAGGTGTTCAATGTCTAGATCCTGCAACGGACAGAAGCGCAACATCTAGTCCTCTTGGGAACCTGCGCCTCACAGTACTCTTATGTTCCTCCATATAAATGATGAAAAGTTTCAATTTCCAACCCTCAAGCATTTATACCCTGAGTGACCCCTTATATCTGTCTGCCTGCAAAGACTGTAGCCACTAAATGAACTAAAGAACCACAACAGCCGTGACAAAAAGTATGTGAAATGCTAAGCAAAATTAACTTTCAACAGACACTGTAACTTTACGTGGAACATTATATTCTGTGGAAATCTCAACAGTCCTTTGAAGTTTTTAATTTATTAAAGACCATATAGGTCTTAAATCGTTTAGAGTATAGCACAGTAGAGGAAACAAACTGATACATTCTTAAAGGTAAAAAAACCTAAGGATTTGTTCCATGAGTAAGTTTCTGGGAATGTTTTCCCACTCCAAATTAACTTACAAAACAATCCTATTCCCCTTAAAATTGAGTATGTTTGTAAATAATATTGCATCAAAAAAGGAACAGACCAGTGCACTCCAACCTGTAACAACAATGAAATCAGTAGACAGCTACTCGTCTCCATTTAAAACACCACACAGTGATGCTGAGAACCTAGCAAATGTACTCTCCCATTGAAGTATCATCCACAAAACCACAATTAAAGTGGTATATATTTTCATCATTAGATTCATATGAAAAACTGCCTTATGAAAAGACTATTTTATTTAAAAGCCAGTGCATAACTTGAATTTTCATTCAAAGCATCAAAATTCATAGATATTTGCCTCAGATGACAACTTTCTTTTCTTATGGCATGTATCATCCTATGTTTTGTTTACAAATACAACAGATTTTGTAAAATGGATATTTCTGAATGTATTTTAAAAGTATAATTTCCAGACTAAGGTTTGTCAAATGCTTGTAGATGTAGAGTATGGACATTACACGTTGTTTGGCTATTCTTAGGCTTGTCCATGCCACGCTTAGAATAACAGAAAGCAGCTGTCTCGTTAATTTTTAGCAAAGACAAAACAAATGAACTCCAAGCATGCTAACAAACATGGATGTCCAAATGCTAGAGGGGCTTTCAGCTGGTGAATTCCAGTGTCGCAGCAGTCAAGCCTGGTGAGCCTAAAACTTTACTGTTCTCTAAGAAATACCACAGAATATTTATCACATGAAAGTTACTAATTTAGGACATCCACACAGAAAAAGTACTACGAGAAGAAAAAGGAAAAGACGGGAAAAATGACTGTGAAAAGTAACAGTAATAAATTAGGAAAAGGACTGTTCTATGAAAATACTATTTCCAAATTACAGAACTATGGAGGGGGAAAAAAAAAAAAAAAGAACCGAAATATGTTCTTTTGGATGTCCATCTGCAGACTACGGTGGGGAAGAGGACAGGTTGTACAGGGAGACTGCTAGCCTCGGCCAACTTCATTCTTTCATGTTCTCAAGACAGGCCAGGTTGAATGCCTGACATGACAACATGCCATGTCCTAGCTACCATGACATGGACAGACACCTGATCTGGTGGCTCTGAAGAGAACGTGCATCCTGTGGACCGTACAAGAAGTGTGCGCAGACTCCAAAGACATGCTAGCGGCAGCATTTTGCTGTCTTTAGATAAAACAAAAACTGAGGACTGATGGAGAGAACTTCTGGAGGCCAAATGTAGGTCATTTGGGACCCACACAGCGGCACTCTTGCAACATTCTCATTAAACCACGTGCAGATTCAGAAAGGGATGCACCGAAGCAAAGCTGCCCTCGCAGGCTGAAATAATGGTGTTAGGAGAAAGAATTGAGATTCACCTGGAACTGAGGACACGTCTAGGATAGGAAGAATCTGTACAAAAGGAAAAGACCGCATTTGAAGTATAAAGGATCCAGCTGTGGATATGCCTAAAAACCAGAGAGATTACATGTGCAGGATATGGAATAATATTTAACTCACATATTAGAATCAAGAAAAAGGTCTTTTAAAAATCTGAAGTTGTATTGAAATAATGAAAATAAAAATGACTATAAACTACCAGCCTAAAAAAACCCAAACACAAATCCACACAAAACAGGTAAGAGTCTGAGGAACAACTTGGAGAAAATATAAAAAATGAAAATAAAATATTTTTCAAAGATTTGGAAGCCAGATAGAGAGCTGGTAGGGCTAACAGCTGTTCAGGCTATAAAAGGAGTATTCAAGAAAGATGAGGTCAGAACACAAAAATAAAATTCTTTTGCTCCATCTGGGTTCATAATGGAGAAAACTGTGACAGGTGGTTGGGAGGAAGATAGTGCAATATATTTTTTCTAAGAATTTCCAATTAAATTACTAAAAATCAGAATAAACAATAAAATTAGTGAACAGGAAAATAAATACATTAGAGAGGCGAAGAGCTGACATGGCTACTTTAAAGGGAAATAATTTCTCAGCAATCTTTCTGTGCTCTCCAGAGAACAAACAAACATGGAAAAGTAAGGAAGCTGATACCCTATACCTGATTTCTAAAAGACATTCATTTCACAAGGTCCTTTATCAAAGGCTCTTGATGAAACCAGGCTGACATGGGATTAGAAAGAACCAGGCCCTCTCATGGATTAAAAAAAAAAAAAAAAAAAAAAAAAAAAAAAGGTTTAAACAATAGAAAAAAATTGGAGTAAATGGTCAGTATTCACAGTGGGAGGAAGACATTAGTCAAGTCCTGCAGGGGTCCCCTGGGAGCCCCAAGCTGGAAAAAGCAGTGAACAGTGACGAGACAAACTTCACTGATGATGCCAAGGCAGGTCAGGGCTCTGAAGGCAGGACTGGTTATAAAGAACTACATGTTATTACACTTGGTGATAAAATGTCAGCTGAAATTCAATGTAAATAAATGTAAAGCACATCGAAAACCTTCCCACCTTTATAAATAAAATGATGTGCTGATTCTAACTCCTCAGAAGTTATATTAGGAAAAATATCAGATAGCTCAGTGCACAGTAGTAGCGAAAAAAATTGTATGTGCTATGTTACGAATTATTAGGGAGGGAGTAAAGAAAAAAGCAGAGAAGAGCATTATGCTACTTTATAAACCAATAATCCCACACCACCCTGAAGACTATTTACAGTTATAGCCTCTCAATTTCAGAAAGGCCATAGTAGGATTGGGCAATTTGGGCAAAAACCCAATGTTTCTGTACAAGCAGTCACTAAATAGGAATCACTGAGTAATTCTTCATTTTGGAAAACACAACTGAGAACTACAACAGACCGCTAAAATCACGAGGAGCGTGAAGAAGGTCAATCGGACGTGATCTCCAGAGCCTCCCCCAGGACAGAAACAGGGGGACAGCAAGAGATCCTAGCAAGCAGCAGTCTCAAAACTAGCAAAAGAAAACTTTCTGCACAGGGTTCCTCCAAAACTGAGTTTTAAAAGCAATTGATAGATTCACATCAGAAGAAACTACCCTGAGCTCAAGAGTCCTTGCTGGGAGTTGGGATAATATTTTGGAGACGTATCTCTGCACAGTTTGACTGTACTCACATTCTTTTTTAGGTGTCCAGTGTTGGACACTGCTGGAAGAGCTAAACCATGGCAGAGTAATGTTCTCATTCTCAGGCACTGAAGTCATGGCATGCAGCAACTGGATTATAATGCTATTTGCAATGTTTTGCAAGAGTTTGCAATAGTCAGAGATAATCTGTGTGTCATAGTGAAGGAAGTGCTACCCTCTTTTTACTTAAATCACATTCTAGTCTCGTTAGGTGTATGGTCACCAAAATGTTACTATGCAAAAATCATTAGAAACAAAAATAGCAAAACCATTTTGTTCATAGTGTATTGTACTGCAAAAGCAATTATGTTTTTATGCAACATTTTACTTTCAGATGTGATACAATATTCTCCTCTCATACTTTAGGCATATATACGGAATTCTTCTATTTTAGTCCAAACATAACTGTCTTAAAGAGATATCATAAAAAATACATATTTGCAGTATGCTTTGATCCAAATATTAATCTCTAAAGATGCAATTTTTGACAGTCCTCTGGAGTTGTATCTACAAGACTTTGTTCAGATGCAAAGACAGCAATTTACAACAGTGAAGGCAATTAAATGAATTATATTCTTCATTTAAATAAATTATCAGCCCTGAAAAATGAATTACATCCATCTAAGGTGGCATGTTTCCTCCCGCTATTCAGTGGAAGCTGTCAATGTGTACTTTTTACTTCATGCAGACAGAATATGACGAATAAATGAATTCCTTGTGTTTCTTCAGACTGCATCATATATCTAGGCTGAAGACCTAATCCTACTTCCCTATTTGTTCAGGAATTATCATATTTTTATGAATAATAAATGGATGTAATGTAACTAATATGGATATAACCCTGTCACTGAATTCTCACTCAACACTCAGATTCATATAGAACTCTCACATTCATATTTGTCTGCTTCAGATGGAAAGAACAAGGAGAGGCAGTATGGGGTTCTCTCTGTTTTTTCTTATTGATTTACTAAAGCTACAATGATTGATTGGTCTGATGTATACTTTGTAAGAATTAATCTTTAAAAAGTTATTCATCTCCTGTAAATATGACTTTCAAAGATAGCAGTTTATAGCCTTGCCATGCAGACAAAGAATTAATAGCTAAACCGAAATAAATATATTTGAGAAATAGCCTTTTCAAGTAGTAACATTAATTAAAATTCCTTATTTTTACTTCGTCATCGAAAAGCATGAGGTTTATTTACGATATGATAGAATTCACCATGGCAGAGTGAAGAATATGTTTGATATTGGATGTAGACATTAAGGCTTACCTGTAAAATATATACTTTCTAATATTTATTTTATCTTTATAAGGTTTTGAGGCAATTATAAGCCATAGGCATGAGGTAGCTGGCAAACTCCTTAATAATTATTTTTGGGAGGTAGTTACAATGTAATGAAGAACTGGTTATTATTAACATAAAAGCAATCAAATTGGTTTATATAAAATTATAGGATAGGGAGAAGATGAGCAATGAGTCAAAAAGAAAGTGACTCGAGACGTTTACAGCACGGGATTTATGGCAAGTCTTAAGAAAACAAGACAAAAATATCCTTTCACTATCACAATTACTCTTAATTTGCACAATCTGAATCTACTGTATACTTTGCAGAAAAATATATGTCATTAAAGAAAATTAATGAAACATTCAATGTACTCAGTTTCTCTTTATTTTCATGTAAATGGTTTTAAAGTGCTCTGATGTAAACTGCAAAATGACAGCTTTCAGAGCGAATCAATATATTTTCTTTTATACTAAAAGGAATTTTTTAAATGTCATTGTCTGTAGACCCGTATGTATACAAATAAGTCTGTGTATCTTAAATGAATTCCATCAAAAATCTTTTACTGTAATCTCTCATTTCTTTATAAGCAGAGCACAGTCCCCATTGCCTTGAAAGCTAGAGGTAATCAATGTGCCATTGTCTCCGAGCAAAATTTAGTGCAGCATATCTGAAAACAAATACTGTAAATCAAGCACTAAGCAGAAACAATAATTTATTAGGAGCTATAAATACCTTCCCATTCTATACAAAATGGTTCCTTATAACTGAGATTTCCTTGTACTTCTGGAAAATGCAAGCCAAAAAAAAAAAAGTACCAGTTAAAAACATTTTGGGCATGTTTCCCTTTTTAAGCAGGTTTTTTCTCAGCTCTTTGTCTTAGCCTGTATCATTAGCAATTCTAACACATTTAGTTAATTACTATGAATCCTTACTTGGTTAAAGTGACTGCACACAGCTAAGCAGATCAGTTTCCTTTTAGTTGCAATTGACTTCAATCCCATTATCCCATTAAAAATAAAACTGACTACATATTAAAATTATTAAAGTACAACACTATTTAGGACAAACTGCAGGAATAAAGACTCTTTTCTAGCCTTGCCAAACAATTGATTTGTGTTTAATTTCATTAATTCCATTTTGGCACGATCCAAATTAGCTCATACAAGGAAGCAAATAGATGCATACAAGGAAGCAAAAAATGCCAAAAGTTAGTGGGCTATATCACACTGGGAGCAGTGTCCCAAAGGAAATTGTTTAAGAACTGTAAACTGGAGAATTTCAACTTTAAGCTGACTAAAATATACATTATACGGTATATCATATGCAACACAAGACTGTTTTCTATGTTTCAAAGGTTTGTGTTGATGAGTTCCATCTCTTTTTATTCAAAATAATTGCAATGTAATGACCATACTGTGATTTGGATTATGTGACTGTGCAAATTTGCAAAACCCGTGTTTACATTTCTCCACTCTGGAGCAAGCGGGCAGAGCACCACACTTGGTTCCAGAGTCAAGCAGCTCTTGCTTCTGCCTTGGCTAGACATTGGAAATTATTAAACCACTGAGCAGAGGAGGATGCACAGGCTGCATATATGCACGTACACAGTGTCAGGAGACAAACTCAGCACTGTACTTGGGCATCGGTACTGACTTCATTACAACTGTCCAGGCAAGGCTTTGGACCAGTTAACGAACCCTCTCCCACACAATCTGTGAGTCCAAATTAACTGGGCCAGGAATGATTTCCAAGCTGCATTTTTTATGAAGTCATCTTGTTACAGAGGATAGGAGATTTAATGCTACGGACATGGTTAGACCACAACAGCTGGGTGCAGAGCCTAACAGGAGCTGCCACTGCTTCATTTGCTAGTGTAGATGCAGCCACGTGCACTTTGGTTACCGTTGAAATCCAAGAACAAAATATTTATTGCCTCTGCTCTGCCAAAGTTTCATCTTCATTAGATAAATGTTATAAGGCTCTTAAAACCCTGTGAAATGTTTGCATTAAAATAGAATTTCCTATATACAAAGCCATTCAGCGTTTAAAGTATTACACATAAATATTAGTCACTTAAATCTCCTTCCCTGTAAGGCTGAGACAAGATTATCGATTACTATTATACCTTTTCAAGAGATAAGGCATGAACTCATTCCTTATCCTAAAGCACTTTTTAAAAACTGTAAGACAGGAAGCAATCACTGCTGTATCAACTGTAGTGTTAGTCAGATTCTTTAACATTTATTTCATATTAACCTCTCTCCAATTCAGAAGCACCAAATATTTTGTTTAAATAGCAAATACTTCTTCCTTCAGTGAAACAACATAATTATTGAGACAAAGACACTTCATCATAAGGCAAACACACTGTGAGGATATCAAACAACATTAATGCAATTTTTAGGGAGAAAAACTGACTTTCAGTAAACAGTCTTAATGAGGAAGCATACAGATTTACAGCTATGATACCTTAGGCTTAAAAAATACACCATCTCTATTTCAAACAGCACGTATCCTACTAAGAACCTGATTACCTGTATTGCATTCCTTAAAGAACATGATTTTCATTACCAAGCAAATTATTATGTTTGCTTTCTTTTCTGACAGGTGTCTCATGAGACTTAGAGAAAAAATGTTAAACTGGAAGTAGGAAGAGATGTCCAAATATGTAAATAGAAGCAATACCCACCAATAAGCCATCCAGAAGGCTTACATAAAAATGTTTTTAAAATTGACATATCTACAAAGGTTTTTCTTATTGCTCATTAACTGCATTCTACACTGCTTTTGGGGATTTAGTTTTTGCTTCAATTGTAAGGCTTTCTACCTTTCTACCTTTTTTTCTCCAAAAGAAGTTAAAAATGGAATCATTCAAAATGAGTAATTTCTGCTATATTTTTTTTTCCTTCTGATCAAAAAGGAAAAAATAGTGAAACTTAATTATTAAAGTATGAAGTAAGCTCATAACCTACTCTTTGGAGATTTTAAATATTTTCATTACTTCAAAAATTATTTGAAATTTGACTTTTTCATTTCAGGTTTATATTTTTATTATTTCACATTATTACATGATTTCATGAATGTAAATTAAATATTTAATGTGTTTCATTAACATACCTTCTTCTCTTCCAAGAAAGAGATGTTTCAACTCGTACTCATTAGAAGCTGTCACAACTTAAATATTAAGAAAAAACATTTCAACTAAGGTTTTGTTTCATGTTCTCATGCAGTAGTAATGCACTGCCATGAATGGTTTACGATGTTCAAAATGCAATTATAAAATCAATTAGAAACAGATTTTTCAATTTTTGAAAACCACCACAATTACTTTTTAGCAATTATTGAATGCACACACCATTAGTAACTTTGCTGATGATACCAAATTGGGAGGTGTTGTTGAGTTTCTTGAGGGACAAGAGGCCTTGCAGAAGGATCTAGATAAACTGGAGCACTGGACTATGATTAATGGGATTAAATGCCAGATTCTGCACCAGGACAGAGTAATGCCAGCCACAAGTATAAACTGGGAGAGGAGTGGCTGGAGAGCAGCCCTGCAGAAAGGGATCTGGGGGTGCTGGTTGACAGCAGCTCAATACGAGTCAGCAGTGTGCCCTGGCAGCCAAGAGGACAAACCGCATCCTGAGGTGTATCAAACACAGCATGACCAGCTGGTCAAAAGAGGGGATTATCCCCCTGTATTCAGCATTGGTGCAGCCTCACCTCGAGCACTGTGTGCAGTTCTGGGCCCCACAATTTAAGAAGGATGCGAAGGTCCTTGAATGCATCCAGAGGAGGGCAGCGAAGCTGATAAAAGGGCTGGAAGGCATGTCCTATGAAGAGTGGCTGAGGACTTTGGGTTTGTCTAGTTTGGAGAAAAGGAGGCTGAGGGGCGACCTCATTGCTCTCTACAGCTTCATGAGAGGGGAAGCGGAGAGGGAGCTGCTGAGCTCTTCTCCCTGGGATCCAGCGACAGGACACGTGGGAATGGTTCAAAGCTGCCCCAGGGGAGGGTTAGACCGGACACAAGGAAGCATTTCTTTACTGAGAGGGTGGTCAGACACTGGAACAGGCTTCCTAGGGAGGTGGTCGATGCCCCAAGCCTGGCAGTGGTTAAGAGGCATTTGGACCATGCCCTTAACAACATGCTTTAACCTTTGGTCAGCCCTGAAGTGGTCAGGCAGTTGGACTAGATAATCATTGTAGATCCCTTCCAACTGAAATACTCCTATTCTATTCTGTTCTGTTCTGTTCCGTTCTGTTCCATTCCATTCCATTCCATTCCATTCCATTCCATTCCAATACATATCTCTGTAAAACCCCTCACTTGCTCAGGCTCAAGAACTTTTTGTCTTAACAGTACTAATGTGATGGTGTTTTATGTTTTGTAGTCAGAGCTTAGATGTGTGTACTCAATACAAAGAAATAACTACATTTTTAATTTTAGAATTTATCTTTTCTCATTCAAGTCATGGGATGATTCTTATGAGTCAGATCTGATTTGCATAGCTATAATTTTAGTTTAATCATGGTATTTCAGAGAAAGTTGTTCCACAAAGCTGATGAAGAATAACATGGTATTTCTGATGCCATTGTACCCCAGTTCACTGTAGTCTGCATTCTAACAGCTCCAGTTCCAAAACATGACCCTTGTTATGGAAAGAACTTGCATGTGTTGTCTGAATGGCATCTCCATCCCATCTCTACTGTCCACAGAACTTGCAAGAATTTAGTTGTCTTTAAATTGTCTGCCCCCTTTAAGATGCAGCTCAAACTAGTAAATAAAAAAAAAAAAATGAGTAGGAGTACAAGCTGAAAGATATTGAATGTAGACCAGTTTTCCTCCCTTAAAGACCTGGCTGGGAAAAAATAACAAAAAAATCCTCCCAGTTCTACTCTCCTCTCTTTGCAGTCACCGTTTTGTTGTTATAACAAAAGGATGGCATTCTATTTATTTTTTTCATTTTATCTTTCACTTCCGTATCTTCCAACGTAGGCAGGTTCTGTAAGAATAGCATTTTGCTTTGACTTCCATGTTTGGTACACCCTGCACAAATCTCCAGTCCTCAACAAATTCTTGTATCTCAAAACTATTTCTGACAATTGGCTTCATTCAGAGCATAGTGAAAGAAACTGGCTCCCGAGGAAACGGTGAAGGACAACTTAAAGGGAAAATTGCCAATGTGGACATTTCTTGACCTTTTGCTATTCTTTGACTTCTGAGCCTTTGCAGCGCCAAGGCTCTGCCCATCATTGCACAGTTTCAGGCAACCTGAAACAACCTGGATACAACTTTAAGAGGAAAAATGTGGTTTCATTGAAACAGCTTCTTTCTGAGAAGAAAATATTTTTTTTCTGAATGAAAAGCTGTTTGAGAGAAAGGTAGCAACCAGTTCTAGCAACAGGTGTTCCGAGAAATCAGTGCTCTTTCAAATGATTACGCAGAAGTACTAAGC
Organism: Grus americana; assembly: GCF_028858705.1. Taxonomy (NCBI): domain Eukaryota; kingdom Metazoa; phylum Chordata; class Aves; order Gruiformes; family Gruidae; genus Grus; species Grus americana. Next base: position 28,678,395 of record NC_072854.1, read on the forward strand.
CATTTCTCTAAGATCATTTCCTCTGCAGAGTTTCAAGTAAAGCATTGAAGAATGAAACGAAGATCAAAATGTGGGGCAGAAAAAGGGTCGCTAATATCTGGAATAATTCCACTAGTCACATGACAGAAGATAACTAACATCACAGTGTAGGTTTATCAACTTATTTTTATGATTAAAAAAAATCAAAACAAAATTATCTCTCTTCCAGCAATACGTTTAATGCCCTCAAACCCAGCAAAGTTAAAAGATGCTGCAGAAGCTTGATGCCTCAAAGCATCAGATCCTTCCTTTGAAAATTGTCCACAACAGCTGGTCATGCCATTCAGTAATGCTATTTCATTAAACCTTTCCTTCTTTGTATAAAGCAGCATGTTCAATAACATTTTGAGTATTCTTGAAAAGCATGTTAAGCAGATAGCAGACAATATAAAGGCAAATAATTTGTGAAGGAATTCCTTTCCTGTAATGCCAATGTTATGTTAATACAGCATTACAAGATAAAGTCCCATCATATAAATGCATATAAAACAGACATTCAGATATTCCTGGCCATTAAAATGAATTCATGTTAAGAAAAGATCTTTCACAGGAGATCTTGAAAACAAAGAGGACTTCTGTAATAATTGAGACCTGTTTTAAAAGAACAGTAGCTGCTTTTGTGCTCTTCTTGCCAATATTTTATCTTCTCGTTCAGCCCAGCGCTACACTTAAACCTGTGCTATCTCCAAACACCTGCCAGTTGCTACTAATCAGTCCTGGGATGATGCCATTAAATGGTGTTGCAGATTTACACAACACAATCCGGTTCATTCTACACCTGCTCTCCGCTGCCTCAATGACCTCTGGGGAATCATCACCAGTGAAATCCATCGTATGTTACAAAGGCGCTGGGAGGGTAGGAAAATACTGAGCAGTAACCTTTGCCTGTCCTCCAACTAGTCCTCAGCAATGAGAGTCCTGGCAGAACGAGAGTCTGGGAGCGCTGTTTGTAGAGTATTTGCTGTCCTTCAGCACAGCAGTGCTATCTGCTACATTTCGTACAAGTACAAAATTAAGTGGCTCCAATACTGATACTGCTACAGAAGCACCGCAAAAATAATGCTGGAAATCCCAATGAACTGAAGCCAGTACTCAAGGAATACTATTACCCTGACAAAGAGTTTCTTAAATAAATACTCATCAATCCTCATATCATAAGGATGCTCTTGAATTAAGATATGATCTATGTGACCTTTTGATTTCTACGCTGTCTATTCCTTATGGAGAGTTCTGTTCACTCTCCTCTGACTAGATAACTAAAATTCAATAACTGAATGATTGCTGGCTTAATTATTTGTAGTTTTCAGATTTCTGTAGAGTTTGAAGTGAAGTATAATTGAACTTTCTATTGACCAAAAAAAAAAATTGTCATTACTCTGTGAATGATGTAATGTGCCTAAACCCTGTGGTCCACTACTGTATGACTAATCCTTTTAATTCTATCCCTTCTTTAACAAGAGGGTTTGGAACATCATTCTTAAGAGCGAATCTTGTTTCCCAAACTAAACTGATATGCAGGCTTCCACGGCTTTAAAGGGAAACTCATCCCAAAAGGTATAGTTTACAATATCCTTGAAATGATAATATAGACATATATATATTTTATAATACATATAATAAGATATAGAATCATGGAATCTTAGAATGGTTTGGGATGGAAGAGACCTTCAGGATCATCTAGTATATAATATACAAATTGTATATATAACAATATATATAAAATTTCATATAATACATAACATATATAATATTTTTCTTACAACCTGCTTCCAGTATCCTACTGCTCTTTACATGTTAAGTCCTTGGCTGTTAGTTGTATTAGGAGGGCATCTACAGAAAATTTTCAAGATGATGATGATCCATAGCTATAGGGAATCAATTTGCACAATGTAATTCCCAGACCTGTTTACCCTATGAAGTGCAAAGCATTTAACAACATTAGCCCTACTGATTTACTATTCCTTCCTCATTTTAATCCATGTGTCTTAGTGGTAACTGATTGGATTTCAATACAAGCTGTGTCATTGTTCATACATATGAACATATGTAGGAGTAGCTAGTGACCAGTCACTAAAACTAGAGTGTTCCAAAAGCTCTCTAGGATACTTCAATCTCAACTGACAAAAAGGGCAGGTAGTCAGCAAGTACCATGATTATTTTTACTACTACTACTGCTACTACTTCTAATAATTCTACTATTTAAATATGTGATCTAAACCATTTTGAATTGTATTCCCATAGTATTCCCTGGGAAAGACATGGTCAGGGGCATTATATACAAATTCATACACAGAGCTTGAACTAAAGATTTATTCATGTTGGGTCTTTCTTGGTGCTACTTGCAATACAGAGGTATTGCCTTCCAAAAGCACTTGTTTTATGCTTTATGAATCTGCATTTAAAGCTATGACCTACTTCTTAAGTTGCAGTACAATCTAAATCATGTCACAATTGCATTTCTACAGTCATCACAGGAAGGACACTGAGAAGGCTAATGGCAAGCTGCTGAGAAGCACCTGCCAGTCTACTTCAGAGGCTTGATGTCTCATTCAGGGTGGGCTCACTGGAGCAAGGCAGCCATTTAGAGGGCTTACGCACTGTGTATTATCTTCTATTTTTCTACTTTCATTCTAATTCTTTGAGTGGCTGCTCAAGAGCAACAGTATCACCAACAAAAAGAACCAGTGATTATCAGAGTAAAAAATGGAAACTGCATAGAAAGCAAACAATTCAATCAATAGGTTCCTAGTCTAATATACTACTATTATGAATGGACTCACAATAGAAAGAAAATTACTTGCAATTCTCTGCTGTAAAAAAGCATATCTGCACACATATACACACACAGAGGTAATAACTGTAGAAATTAACCTAATTTTTAAACCTGCTGCTTTAAATATGTTACTTAAAAATAAGTTAGCAGTGATATATAAATATTGAAAAAAACTATGTATCAATGCTGAATTTTCACATAACAAAAGAGTTATTAGAAATAACTTCATAAACAGTTTGAAAGCATTAATTTCCTGCTTTTACACTCAAGAAGCAGTTTCATTTTGCATGTAAGCTAAGACTAGAAGATAAAGCCTTGCCACAGAAGGCTTTTAATCTGATAAAAACTAATCAGCTTTATGGAATTTGCACAGAATGCCAACCCAAGAAATCTTTCAATATTTTTTGAATTCAAGTCTAATAGAATCTAAAGTGAAATATTGTCCTGTTTGGGAGAGTGAAAGCTGGCCAGGTCAACAACAAGTCAGGGAACATTCGACAGTTTATCAGTATGGCCAATTGGCCCAAGTGCCTGGCAATATCCTCTAGCACTTACTCATTTAACAGACTAGTTCTGACCTAAGGGAAAATTCCTGCTGTTGTGGCTTAAATGAGTCTTTAGGCTATTCCAGTGTCCACTGCCTAGGAATGATCAAGGGTCAAATTCAAGATGAAGCAGCTGTAGATCAATAAATACTTCAAAAATTTCCTGCTTAGCCTTTGTTGAAATTAATCAAAATACCGCTAAGAATCTAGATTGTTGTTTAAAATTTTTTATTTTTACAGAAGAGATTTTAATTATTGCATAAGTTTATTATATAAAGATACAGACACATTATGAGTTTTGGTAATAATCATCCTCTACGAAATTCTGTTACTCCCAAATTAGGCAATTCCAGTAACAACAATATGTATAATCAACAGAATCTCATGACAAAATGTTCAAAGAAGAGTCTAGGCTTTTTATTAAACTTCTTTCTTTACCATAACAATAATTTTCTTCTTGTATCCAAAAGGTGTCACCTTCAGAAAATACAGATGTAAACATGATTAAAAATGGAAGCGATACCAGGTAATTTTAAGTGAGAGTCTGCAAATGATTCAAAGTTGTTCAGTATAATCTTCTTGTGCTCAAACATGTACCTATCCCAAGATCCACCATTCAAAAAGAACTGAAGAGCTGATACTAAAAACTAAGAGAAGCCATTAATCTTTTAGAAAACAAAGAATACCAGAGCTTTCTTTAATATAGGTTTAGTAGCTCTTAGCTGATTTCATCATGAAACTCCATGTCTGTCAACCGTATCCTGGGGTGCATCAAGCATGTCATTGCTAGCCGGTCTAG